>NW_027102234.1:0-322533 GCF_035609145.1 Eleutherodactylus coqui | reverse complement strand
AGTACCTCCGGTATCATGGGTTGGTTTATTCTGCCATCTATACCATATAACACTGGTGCAAGCCAGGCAGAGCCAAACACCAGGTCAGGATCTTTTCAATAAACTGGATGGCACCTTGGCTATCAGTAACCACTTGTTGGTAAAACATAACGGACTCTACTGCTCAGAAGGCAGTCTTTATTCACTTTTGCCAATGCTTGGCGGTGCTCTGAGTCATTGCGTAACACATCATGTGATTGTTTTCAGTAAGAGAAACCAAGTAATCTTGTAGATATGATACCTTTTAATGGCTCACAAAAATAAATGATGATATAGCAAGCTTTCAAACCTACTCAGGGTTCTTCCTCAGGCTTATGTCTCTACTGGCTAACACGGTACCATTTTTTTTTCATAGTAACACATCAATAACAGTTTTCTACATCCTAATGTGTCAACTATGTGACTCCCCTGCATGAGTTTTACTGTATTCTATATGGTGGGCGGTCCTCATGGTTCTTACATGTATTTTCAAGCTGTTTGACAGGTACGGCATTGAAAAACGCATTGAGCACTTGTGGTTTTGAGTGCAGCCCAGTAGCGTAGTGTAAGGACAGCAGGTGGCAGTGTTTTCCTTGCTGCATACAAAGAAGTTGCACATGCGTCCATGCAGACATGTATGTATAGATGCGCACACACATTCAAGAAGAAGAGTGCTAATGCAGCGTCTTCGTTGGCAGATCCCTGCTGACCTACACTAGTTGGCCCAGAAGGCATTTTCTGTTATGGAAAGAGCAGCTCTGGAGCACAAACTGCTGCTTTACGGCTCAGTCAGACGGGCGTTTTTTGCTGTGCATGTTTTTTGTGATTCCCATCTATATAGAACCAATGCTTTTCAATAGGAGCGGTCACGTCTGATTTTTACATGTGCATAAAATTCCCACCTACAACAGATAGAACGTATGGGTGTCAATGAACGCGGTCATGTGATTTTTTTCATGCGTGAATAAAGGCATGTAATAAACGCCCGTCTGACTGAGCCCTTAAGGTGAAATTCTGTGCAGATGAAAATAGGAGATATTCCTTGGCCGATGTATGGAGCAATGTCACATTTATTGGATGTTAGTACGGGTTTAAGATTTCTATCTGTTTATATCTCATCAGCTCGATGACATTTGTAAGGAAAAGTCCAGCATTTTTGACAACTGTAGGCTGAGTGTTGTTGTGGTTCTACGGACCAATCATGAGTGTGGAATATTATTTACCGTCTTATATCATTACATGTAATCGCCACGTGTCGTTATTTATGCAGGATTTTGTTTGACTGGTTTCTATTAGAGATGAGCGAGCACCAAAATGCTCGGGTGCTCGTTACTCGGGACGAAATTATCGCGATGCTCGAGGGTTCGTTTCGAATAACGAACCCCATTGAAGTCAATGGGCGACCCGAGCATTTTTGTATATCGCCGATGCTCACTAAGGTTTCCATTTGTGAAAATCTGGGCAATTCAAGAAAGTGATGGAAACGACATAGCAACGGATCGGGCAGGCGAGGGGCTACATGTTGGGCTGCATCACAAGTTACCAGGTCCCACTATTAAGCCACAATAGCGGCAAGAGTGCCCCCCCCTCCCAACAATTTTTACTTCTGAAAAGCCCTCATTAGCAATGCATACCTTAGCTAAGCACCACACTACCTCCAACAAAGCACAATCACTGCCTGCATGACACTCCACTGCCACTTCTCCTGGGTTACAGCTGCCCTCATGCCACACCACCCTCATGTCTATTTATAAGTGCGTCTGCCATGACGAGGAACCGCAGGCGCACACTGCAGAGGGTTGGCACGGCTAGGCAGCGACCCTCTTTAAAAGGGGCGGGGCGATAGCCCACAATGCTGTACAGAAGCAATGAGAAATATAATCCTGTGCCACCACCATCAGGAGCTGCACACGTGGGCATAGCAATGGGGAACCTATGTGCCACACACTATTCATTCTGTCAAGGTGTCTGCATGCCCCAGTCAGACCGCGGTTTTTAATTCATAGACACAGGCAGGTACAACTCCCTATTGTGAAGTCCCTGTGGACCGACAGCATGGGTGGCTCCCTGGAACCCACCGGCGGTACATAAAAATATCCCATTGCATTGCCCAACACAGCTGAGGTAGTAATGTTGTGCTTAATGCAGGTGGGCTTCGGCCCACACTGCATGCCCCAGTCTGACTGGGGTTCTTTAGAAGTGGAAACAGATGCATTTATAATTCCCTGTGGACCCACAGCATGGGTGGGTGCCAGGAAGCCACCGGCGGTACATAAATATATCCCATTGCATTGCCCAACACAGCGGATGTAACGTCAGCTGTAATGCAGGTGGGCTAAAAATTAATTTGATTACACTGTAGGCGAGGGCCCACAAAAATTGCTGTATCAACAGTACTAATGTACATCAGAAAAATTGGCCCTGGCCAACCAAGAGGGCAGGTGAAATCCATTAATCGCTTTGGTTAATGTGGCTGAAGTGGTAACTAGGCCTGGAGGCAGCCCAGTTTAACGAAAAATTGATTCAAGTTAAAGTTTCAACGCTTTTAAGAGCATTGAAACGTATAAAAAATTTTAAGAAAAATTATATGACTGAGCCTTGTGGCCCTAAGAAAAATTGCCCGTTCGGCGTCATTATGTGAGGTTTCAGGAGGAGGAGCAGGAGGAGGAGGAGGAATATTATACACAGATTGATGAAGCAGAAATGTCCCCGTTTTGGATGATGAGAGAGAACGATGCTTCCATCCGCGGGTGCAGCCTATGTATTGCTTAGGTATCGCTGCTGTCCACTGGTGGAGAAGAGAAGTCTGGGGAAATCCAGGCTTTGTTCATCTTGATGAGTGTAAGCCTGTCGGCACTGTCGGTTGACAGGCGGGTACGCTTATCTGTGATGATTCCCCCAGCCGCACTAAACACCCTCTCTGACAAGACGCTAGCCGCAGGACAAGCAAGCACCTCCAGGGCATACAGCGCTAGTTCAGGCCACGTGTCCAGCTTCGACACCCAGTAGTTGTAGGGGGCAGAGGCGTCAGGGAGGACGGTCGTGCGATCCGCTACGTACTCCCTCACCATCCTTTTACAGTGCT
Organism: Eleutherodactylus coqui; assembly: GCF_035609145.1. Classification (NCBI taxonomy): domain Eukaryota; kingdom Metazoa; phylum Chordata; class Amphibia; order Anura; family Eleutherodactylidae; genus Eleutherodactylus; species Eleutherodactylus coqui. Next base: position 319,430 of record NW_027102234.1, on the reverse strand, counting down.
CCCGCCGACTCAGCCTTGACTGGGGAGCGGTGACACAGTCTTGCTGGGGAGCCATAAAGCTGTCCAGGGCCTTAAAGACTGTTGTATTGCTTGTGCTGTACATGCTGCTCGATCTCCGCACCTCCCCTGCTACCTGGCCCTCGGAAGTGCGCCTTCTGCCACTAGCGCTGTCGGATGGGAATTTTACCATCAGTTTGTCCACCAGGGTCCTGTGGTATAGCAACACTCTCGAACCCCTTTCCTCTTCGGGAATGAGAGTGGAAAGGTTCTCCTTATACCGTGGGTCGAGCAGTGTGTACACCCAGTAATCCGTAGTGGCCAGAATGCGTGCAACGCGAGGGTCACGAGAAAGGCATCCTAACATGAAGTCAGCCATGTGTGCCAGGGTACCTGTACACAACACATGGCTGTCCGCACTAGGGAGATCACTTTCAGGATCCTCCTCCTCCTCCTCCTCCTCCTGCTCCTCAGGCCATACACGCTGAAATGATGACAGGCAAGCAGCATGGGTACCGTCAGCAGTGGGCCAAGCTGTCTCTTCCCCCTCCTCCTCATCCTCCTCATGCTCCTCCTCCTCCTCCTCAACGCGCTGAGATATAGACAGGAGGGTGCTCTGACTATCCAGCGACATACTGTCTTCCCCCGGCTCTGTTTCCGAGCGCAAAGCGGCTGCCTTTATGGTTTGCAGGGAACTTCTCAAGATGCATAGCAGAGGAATGGTGACGCTAATGATTGCAGCATCGCCGCTCACCACCTGGGTAGACTGCTCAAAGTTTCGAAGGACCTGGCAGATGTCTGCCAACCAGGCCCACTCTTCTGAAAATAATTGAGGAGGCTGACTCCCACTGCGCCGCCCATGTTGGAGTTGGTATTCCACTATAGCTCTACGCTGCTCATACAGCCTGGCCAACATGTGGAGCGTAGAGTTTCACCGTGTGGGCACGTCGCACAGCAGTCGGTGCACTGGCAGATTAAACCGATGTTGCAGTGTCCGCAGGGTGGCAGCGTCCGTGTGGGACTTGCGGAAATGTGCGCAGAGCCGGCGCACCTTTACGAGCAGGTCTGACAAGCGTGGGTAGCTTTTCAGAAAGCGCTGAACCACCAAATTAAAGACGTGGGCCAGGCATGGCACGTGCGTGAGGCTGCCGAGCTGCAGAGCCGCCACCAGGTTACGGCCATTGTCACACACGACCATGCCCGGTTGGAGGCTCAGCGGCGCAAGCCAACGGTCCGTCTGCTCTGTCAGACCCTGCAGCAGTTCGTGGGCCGTGTGCCTCTTATCTCCTAAGCTGAGTAGTTTCAGCACAGCCTGCTGACGCTTGCCCACCGCTGTGCTGCCACGACGCGTGACACCGACTGCTGGCGACGCGCTGCTGCTGACACATCTTGATTGCGAGACAGAGGTTGCGTTGGAGGAGGAGGAGGAGGAGGGTGGTTTAGTGGAGGAACCATACACCGCCGCAGATACCAGCACCGAGCTGGGGCCCGCAATTCTGGGGGTGGGTAGGACGTGAGCGGTCCCAGGCTCTGACTCTGTCCCAGCCTCCACTAAATTCACCCAATGTGCCGTCAGGGAGATGTAGTGGCCCTGCCCGCCTGTGCTTGTCCACGTGTCCGTTGTTAAATGGACCTTGGCAGTAACCGCGTTGGTGAGGGCGCGTACAATGTTGCAGGAGACGTGGTCGTGCAGGGCTGGGACGGCAGATCGGGAAAAGTAGTGGCGACTGGGAACTGAGTAGCGCGGGGCCGCCGCCGCCATCATACTTTTGAAGGACTCCGTTTCCACAACCCTATACGGCAGCATCTCAAGGCTGATAAATTTGCCTATCTGGACAGTTAACGCTTGAGCATGCGGGTGCGTGGCGGCGTACTTGCGCTTGCGCTCTAACACTTGCGCTAGCGACGGCTGGACGGTTGCTGGATTGGGCCGAGGACAGCGGAGGTGAGGGTGTGGGTGCAGGCCAGGACACGGTAGTGCCTGTGTCCTCAGAGGGGGGTTGGATCTCAGTGGCAGGTTGGGGCACAGGGGGAGAGGCAGCGGTGCAAACCGGAGGCGGTGAACGGCCTTCGTCCCACCTTGTGGGGTGCTTGGCCATCATATGTCTGCGCATGCTGGTGGTGGTGAGGCTGTTGGTGGTGGCTCCCCGGCTGATCTTGGCGCGACAAAGGTTGCACACCACTGTTCGTCGGTCGTCAGGCGTCTCTGTGAAAAACTGCCAGACCTTAGAGCACCTTGGCCTCTGCAGGGTGGCATGGCGCGAGGGTGCGCTTTGGGAAACAGTTGGTGGATTATTCGGTCTGGCCCTGCCTCTACCCCTGGCCACCGCACTGTCTCTTGCAACCTGCCCTGCTGCTGCCCTTGCCTCCCCCTCTGAAGACCTGTCCTGAGTAGGCGTTGCACACCAGGTGGGGTCAGTCACCTCATCGTCCTGCTGCTCTTCCTCCGAATCCTCTGTGCGCTCCTCCCTCGGACTTACTGCCCTTACTACTACCTCACCGATAGACAACTGTGTCTCATCGTCATCGTCCTCCTCACCCACTGAAAGGTCTTGAGACAGTTGCCGGAAGTCCCCAGCCTCATCCCCCGGACCCCGGGAACTTTCCAATGGTTGGGCATCAGTGACGATAAACTCCTCTGGTGGGAGAGGAACCACTGCTGCCCAATCTGAGCAGGGGCCCGAGAACAGTTCCTGGGAGTGTTCCCGCTCCTGAGCATGTGTCATGGTAGTGGAGTGAGGAGGCTGGGAGGAAGGAGGAGCAGCAGACAGAGGATTCGGATTTGCAGCAGTGGACGGCGCGGAACTGTGGGTGGACGATAGGTTGCTCGAAGCACTTTCTGCCATCCACGACAGGACCTGCTCACACTGCTCATTTTCTAATAACGGTCTCCTGCGTGGACCCATTAATTGGGCGATGAATGTGGGGACGCCAGAAACGTGCCTCTCTCCTAATCGCGCAGCAGTTGGCTGCGATACACCTGGATCAGGAGTTCGGCCTATGCCCACACCCTCACTTGGCCCTCCGCGTCCTCGGCCGCGTCCACGTCCTCTAGGCCTACCCCTACCCCTCAGCATGCTGTATTACAGTGATTTGATTTCCCAGGCAGGAAATAAATTGGCGCAAGCCTGCAGGCCAAATATACTTTTTTCCCTTTTTTTTAAAAGGATAGGCCCACTGCGTCTATTCAATGAATAATAAGTTTAATAACTGTGTTGTGCCCCTGCAAATGTGTCACAGAACTTTAGTGTTGCAGAGTTATTAACTACAGCTGAGCAAGGAATTTCACAGGCAGGAAATAAATTGGCGCAAGCCTGCTGTTAAACTTAGCTGGCTGCGTATGAATTTTTTACTATCTCCACCCACCACACACGTACACAGAACGCTGAGGACTGACAGAGGCAGGGCACATAGAATTGTTCCCTTTTTTTAAAAAAGAAAAGGCCCACTGACTATATTCAATCAGATAAGAAATATGTTCCACAGAAATGTAGTTATATGAAGTGCAGCAGAGCGGTGATTTTTCCCAGGCAGGCAGGAAGGAAATAAATTGGCGCAAGCCTGCTGTTAAACGTAGCTGGCTGCGTATGAATTTTTTACTATGTCCACCCACCACACACGTACACAGAACGCTGAGGACTGACAGAGGCAGGGCACATAGAATTTTTCCCTTTTGTTGGTAAAGAAAAGGCCCACTGACTATATTCAATCAATAATATATGTCTTCTAGCCCTGCCTACACAATTCTGTCCCTGTAGTATTACTGCAGGGCACAATGCTCTGCACAGCCGATTTTGGAAAAAAAAAAAAATGCAACACTGCTAACAGCAGCCTGCACAGTACTGCACACGGGTAAATGTAGCCCTAAGAAGGACCGTTGGGGTTCTTGAAGCCTACACTCACTCCTAACACTCTCCCTGCCTAACCACCACTTCTGTCCCTGGACTATTAATGCAGGGCGCAATGCTCTGCAGACAGCCGATTTTGGAGAAAAAAAAAGGGCAACACTGCTAACAGCACCCTCCACAGTACTGCACATGGATAGATGTGGCCCTGAAAAGGACCGTTGGGTTTCTTGAAGCCTACACTCACTCCTAACACTCTCCCTACAGCAGCTCCAACACAACAGCACTTTCCCTCAGCTAACTCACAACGCATCTGAGGCGAGCCGCGGGAGGGGCCGACTTTTATACTCGGGTGACATCTGATCGCCCCAGCCACTCACTGCAGGGGGGTGGTATAGGGCTGGAACGTCACAGGGGGAAGTTGTCATGCCTTCCCTGTCTTTCAATTGGCCAGAAAAGCGCGCTAACGTCTCAGAGAGGAAACTGAAAGTAACCGGAACATCGCGTGGTACTCGTTACGAGTAACGAGCATCCCGAACACCCTAATATTCGCCCGAGCATCAAGCTCGGACGAGTACGTTCACTCATCTCTAGTAACACATTATGTGATTGTTTTCAGAAAGAGAAACCAAGTAATCTTGTAGATATGATACCTTTTAATGGCTCACAAAAATAAATGATGATATAGCAAGCTTTCAAACCTACTCAGGGTTCTTCCTCAGGCTTATGTCTCTACTGGCTAACACGGTACCATTTTTTTTTCATAGTAACACATCAATAACAGTTTTCTACATCCTAATGTGTCAACTATGTGACTCCCCTGCATGAGTTTTACTGTATTCTATATGGTGGGCGGTCCTCATGGTTCTTACATGTATTTTCAAGCTGTTTGACCGGTACGGCATTGAAAAACGCATTGAGCACTTGTGGTTTTGAGTGCAGCCCAGTAGCGTAGTGTAAGGACAGCAGGTGGCAGTGTTTTCCTTGCTGCATACAAAGAAGTTGCACATGCGTCCATGCAGACATGTATGTATAGATGCACACACACATTCAAGAAGAAGAGTGCTAATGCAGCGTCTTCGTTGGCAGATCCCTGCTGACCTACAATAGTTGGCCCAGAAGGCATTTTCTGTTATGGAAAGAGCAGCTCTGGAGCACAAACTGCTGCTTTACGGCTCAGTCAGACGGGCGTTTTTTGCTGTGCATGTTTTTTGTGATTCCCATCTATATAGAACCAATGCTTTTCAATAGGAGCGGTCACGTCTGATTTTTACATGTGCATAAAATTCCCACCTACAACAGATAGAACGTATGGGTGTCAATGAACGCGGTCATGTGATTTTTTTCATGCGTGAATAAAGGCATGTAATAAACGCCCGTCTGACTGAGCCCTTAAGGCCTCCTTCCCACGAACGGATTTACGCTGCGTAAATTCGCGGCAAAAATCCGCTGCGTGGCCCCCTGCTATTAGGTTCTATTGAACCTAATAGCACAATGCTCACGATGCGTAATTCCACCGCGGAATTACGCACCGTGATTTCTCCCGTCCTCACCCGCAGCATGCTCTATTTGCTGCGGGTGAGGACGGGCTGTACGCGCTGACGGCTTCCATTGCAGTCAATGGAAGCCGTCTGTTCACGCTATCTCCCGCTGTAACCAGCGGGAGATAGCATGAAAAAACGCTTCCCCACCTACCGCCGCAGCGTCATTTGACGCAGCCGGCGCGTCACGTGACACTGCCGGCCGCGTCACGTGACGCGGTGGGCGTGTCACACGACGCGGCGGCGGTGGGCGGGGAAGCGTTTTCACGCTATCTCCCGCAGGTAAGTATAGGGGCTCTGGGGGGCGCCGTGACGGGCTTCACTGCGTAATATTACGCGACGGAGCCCGTCACGCTCGTGGGAAGGAGGCCTAAGGTGAAATTCTGTGCAGATGAAAATAGGAGATATTCCTTGGCCGATGTATGGAGCAATGTCACATTTATTGGATGTTAGTACGGGTTTATGATTTCTATCTGTTTATATCTCATCAGCTCGATGACATTTGTAAGGAAAAGTCCAGCATTTTTGACAACTGTAGGCTGAGTGTTGTTGTGGTTCTACGGACCAATCATGAGTGTGGAATATTATTTACCGTCTTATATCATTACATGTAATCGCCACGTGTCGTTATTTATGCAGGATTTTGTTTGACTGGTTTCTATCTTTCATGCCCAGGATTTGGTCTCCAACATTTTTCACTAGGGGGTTGTGCGGATCTTACAGGGAAACCAAAAGTCGTACAATTCTACATTTTGATTGGACACTAAAACATTGATAATAGGGCCACATTAGGGCCCCATCGGAAGTCACAATTCAAAATTGAATGCAGTGGGAAGTTAATCTGATCCCATAGAGGTTTAAGGATTTCACATGATCACCAGATATGTAGCAGAGATCCAACCTGTCCATAACATCTCCAACACAAACCAGAAGTACCAGGAAACATTTGAGACAAGCGGTAGATGCCACCTATATAAACGTCTTCTTAATAATTAGCACAACAAGAGTACTTAGTACCCAACTGACATACAGAAGCCATTGGTCCTCAATAAAGGTCTCCTGAAGTTCTGTTTCCCAGTTTTTTTCTGAAAAGAGGGAAGGGGAGTTGGAATTAAAGGACAGTGCTGTGTAGGCTCCGGTTATACAGGCATATCGGTGCTACAAAATCGCAATGATATCACAACTGTGTTCATGCAATTTTGTAGCGTCAGTGATGCTTTGCTGTTGTCTGTGATAAAATTGGTTAAAAAACAGGTTAAACCCTCCCCTAAAATAAGCCCTAGCTGAATTTCCCCCCAAAAAAGGAGAATACTTACCTAGCAGGTATGGTCCAGGTCCTCCCGCTGTTCCCTTGAGCTCTGTTGGCCATTCTGCAGTCCTCGTTCACCCACAGAAGATCACTTCCTGGTTGCGGGATTCAAAAATCACACCTCCAGGAAGCGATGTCTCTGTTTGGTTCCTCCAGCTCGACTCGACCAATCAATGCCACGCTCGATCAACCAATATGGTTCATCCAGCTCTGCATTGATTAGTTGAGAAGAGTTTGAAGAACCAATCACGTTGTGGAAGTCGGATTCATAAATTGGCTGAGCCATGATTGGCCAATTCATAAATCCCGCCTCTATTAAAGTACTGCTCTTTAATAATCTTTTTTTCCTGGTGAGATCGTTCACACTGTTCATCACTTACATCCCTGAATCTTGGAATCGCTGGTCTTTCATGAGTTTTTGGATTTGTAGTCCATCGAATTTACCTGCTTTCAGCTTCTCCATGCTCATCACAGGAAGTTTTCTACATTTGTAGCCAAAATGCTTTCCATTCCTCTTCAATGTCTTTACACATTGCTTCATCAACCCAAGTTTGATGTTTAGTAGTGGCAATATGTATCATATGTACTAATAGGTGGGAGTTGTGCCCATCATGTACAAAAGTACCAGGTGATCGCACATTGGTTTTAGGGCCCAATCAGATGGTTGTATGTGAACTGTGCCTGAGATTCTCTGGTACAAAATGCACCAGAGAGCACACAGACACACATCTGTGAACTGTCAGAGCCCCACAGGTAGAGGATATTGCATGTCCAACTCTGGCCTGTGATATAGACCAAAATAGAACATGCTGCAATGTTTTCACATGTGCTTGTGAAATTATTGAATTATATTTCATGCAGTAGTGTTGTGTGCATAATATTTGTGCTGTGTGTATGGCAAGATGTACAAGTGCAAAAGACACACATTGTAGAGAAATTTTACTAACAGGGTATCATATACTGAGTATGCAGCTTTGTCATAATTAACCTTTGTAATGTTTTACTAAGAGAGAAGTATAACACATGCTGTAGACTTGTTAACCTTGTGGGGGTTGCCACACTATATAACCTCTCACATTGGAACAATAAACACAGAAGAGCTTGGAAATATCACTTAAATATGTCTCATTGTTTTCTTCTCCAATGCATCAAATGATAATTAGGCATACCTGATTGATAAGCCTGCAATACCTTTCTAGTATCAGCTAAGTTAAGTGATTACACTAAAAGAAAATCAGTCCTTGTGAAAAAATGTTTATGTTTATAGCCAAATTGGCTATAATGGGTCTGTGTGATGCCCGTAAAATGCACGAAGAGCAGCCAGATGGTAAATGCTCCCGTGTGAATGGGCCCTTATAATGCGAAACCAAGAAGAGTGCCCTTCCCCCCCCCCCCCCCCTTACTTCTTTTCTTTCATTTTATTGAGGTGCGGGGTCCATCCACATTAATCTCTTGCTACAAATAAGCACTATAAAGGAATAATATTAAAATGAAGCCGCTCCAAGACTTAAAGAATATATCTTTAATTTAGGATGTTGGATTATAAATATAAAATATATACAAATCTAAAAATAAATCTTAAAAACCAACAATGTTGTTTGCTGGCACCAGATGGTATTAGGTAATCTTGGCAGCAGGTGGTATCTATTGTTGGTTGGTGGCTGCAGAATGTATTAGGTGTTCCTGGCAGCAGATGGTATCTATTGTTGGTTGGTGGCTGCAGCTGGTATTAGGTATTCTTGGCAGCAGGTTGTTTCTATTGTTGGTTGGTGGCTGCAGATGGTATTGGGTGTTCTTGGCAGCAGGTGGTATCTATTGTTGGTTGGTGGCTGCAGATGGTATTGGGTGTTCTTGGCAGCAGGTGGTATCTATTGTTGGTTGGTGGCTGCAGCTGGTATTAGGTGCTCTTAGCAGCAGGTAGTATCTATTGTTGGTTTGTGGCCGCAGCTGGTATTAGGTGTTCTTAGCAGCAGGTAGTATCTATTGTTGGTTGGTGGCTGCAGGTGGTATTAGGTGTTTATGACAGCAGGTGGTATCTATTGTTGATTGGTGGCTGCAGATGGTATTAGGTGTTCTTGGCAGCAGGTGGTATCTATTGTTGGTTGGTGGCTGCAGCTGGTATTGGGTGTTCTTGGCAGCAGATGATATTTATTGTTGGTTGGTGGCTGCAGGTGGTATTAGGTGTTCCTGGCAGCAGGTGGTATCTATTGTTGGTTGGTGGCTGCAGCTGGTATTAGGAGTTTTTGGCAGCAGGTGGTATCTGTTGTTGATTGGTGGCTGCAGGTGGTATTAGCTGTTCTTGGCAGCAGGTGGTATCTGTTGTTGGTTGGTGGCTGCAGGTGGTATTAGCTGTTCTTGGCAGCAGGTGGTTTTTGATGTTGGTTGATGGCAACAGATGGTATTTGCTGCTGTTTGACATCTCCCCTGATGTTATGGGGAATGTCACTTCCTGCAGAAAGAAAACATAAAGACAATTTAGTTAAACCTTCTTTTAAGGAATAGGCAGTGTGGTAGCACAGATGGCCTGCAGAGGGCAGTAGAGCAGTCATTCTGCTAGTAAATTACAGAAAACCCTTGTGTGGGTATGACAGGGAGGATGCGGATAAGGAAAATGCTGTACAGCCCTGCTGAGGTGTCCTGAGCGTCTGGAAGTCCAGTGATGAGTGGACAAGTGTTGATTTCCACTGATGCACATGATATATAGCAGTATAGAGCCAGTATGGCTGAAGATGGAATGCTATATGTGATAAAGTCTGCTGATGGAGTTGCAGAGATTTAAAGGACCAGTAAGGCCAGAATTGGCCGGACATGGGCTACTGAAGTGCGACAACCCCCAAACTCAATAACCCCAAGATGCCACTATATATAATCACTGTGATGGGTCGCCCATTGTTATACTGTCTAGCATTAGATGCCATGATCTCATGTGTTTCAAATCAGACATCGCCTGTTATTAGAAAGCCGGTCAGCTCATGTGGATGTTCACACTGGGAGAGGTTTCTGTTTGTAATGTGACTATATACCTCAATATACAAACGGGAGATGTTACAATACTTTGGCAGTGCCACCTATTATAAAATCCAAAAGAAGGAAAGGGTGGAGATACTACTATAAAGGATGTAAACCAATGGCTGTAATTGGTTCATTGAGCTCTGCATTGATTGGCTGAGCTGTGGCTTTTAAGAACCAATCAGAGCGAGCGCTTCCTGTAGGTGGGATTTATGACCCCCCTGAAGACTGCAAACAAGTATGCTGGAGTATGGGGAGGAGAGCGCCTGTTAGGTAATGTATTGTTTGTTTTTAAATGCAGCTAGGGCCTATTTTAGGAGTAGAACTTTTGTTTCAAGCTGCCCCGAAAATGCCGGCAAAAGAGCGATACAAAGTTGTGCGACTTTGTAGCACGACAAAATGGTGATATTGCCGCAAGAAAACGCAGCAATATCGCGGGAACACAACTATTATATCGCTGTGATTTTCTACATTCTCCTTTGTACAGGCTACAAAGGGCTCAAAAATAAACTATATATTTTACAAAAATTGGGTTTCTTTTGGTTTTTTTTTTACCCCTAACAAAATTCAAAAACAGCAAAAAAAATCAGTGATGGATATTTTAAAAACTGACCTATATGTCACAGAAAAAAAATGCAGCAAAATTAATTTTGACAGCTGATGGAAAAAAACAAATAGGGCAGTAAAACCACCACATGGGCAAAATCCCCCCCAAAATGTCTGGTCCTTTAGGGACAAAACATCCTGGTCCTTGAGGGGTTAAAACAACTTTTCCCAGAAGTGAAGAGGAATGATATGGAAGGACCTGAAGACTAGGAGAACTTTACAAATATATACACATAAGGCTTTTCATAGACTGGAGTAGTGTAGCTGCTGTAAGACATATCATTAGCGCTATATGTTACCTCGTCGCGGTCTTATTGCGGTCTTATTGCCGGTCCCTGAGACTATCTCCGTCTCCTCTTCCTTCTTGTCCTGTTGGTTTTCAGACCTGAAAAATTACAAAATCCAGTGTAAGAATAATTCCCAAAGATCTTGTTATCGTGTGAAGTTGGTGCCATCAGGGAGGAGAACTCGTATATGTACATGGAGACAGATTATACCGAGCAGGACAGTCGGGGAAGTTCATGCATCCATTTGGGGGCTCTAGATAATATTACACCACTAGTATAAACGCCCATTGTAGACTCCAGATCAGTCAATACTAGTGATGGCGAACCTTTTAGAGACCGAGTGCCCAAAGTGCAACCCAAAACCCACTTATTTATCACAAAGTGCCAACACACCAGGGGGCGGGGCTTATCACCACGTATGATTTTACCTCCGTCATTATAAAAAGGACAGGGCCGCATATCTGCAGCTGATTTCATACTTTGCGGCGCTCCCCCTCACCTCCTTTGTAGGCTTTCCCACCTGAACAGTGAACCACATCTGAACAGGCCGCTGGGAACAGAAAGCCAGGAAGTGCTGACAGTGGGAAGCCTTGGGATGCGGGGACACACCGCATACTATGAAATCAGCTGTGGATATGCCACGTAAATTTTAGCAACGGACATTCCACAGCATTTCTACCAAGTGTAAACATACCCTAAGTCAGCTTTAGGTATTCTGCCATGTGCAGAGTAGCCCCGATAGTATATGTGACCCCCCCAGTGGCCTTAGTAGTAAAATTGTCCCTCACAGTGGCCTCAGTAGTAATAATGTCCCCTTTATTGGCCCAGGTAGTAACAGTGACCCCTACAGTTGTCCCAGTAGTAATAGTGACCCCCACAGTGGCCTCGGTAGTACTACTATTATTACTGGGTCCAATATATTACTAATAGTGTCCACTATATTGGCCCCAGTAATAATATTAACCCCACAATAGCCCCAGTAGTAGTAGCCCTTCCCCCCCTGAGACCCATATACTTACCTCCTCTTTGTAGTCTTATGAACACCCTTAGTCTTCTCGGCGCTGCTGCAGGTCGCTCGAGCTGATGGAGGTTCTTTTCTTCTCCCCTTCTCCTAAGGAAACAATGAGAAGAGGTCAGGGAAGTATGATCCCAGGTGCGCACACTGACATCAGTGTGTGTGACCGGCACAAGCGGCGCTAATAAAATTGGTATTTTTTTTATTAGACTTCAGGGCCGGCAGTGACTGCTACCTCAACAAGAACTACAAGAACTTACTCTTCCTCTGGTCTTATGACTTCATTCTCAACAGTAAATGTATCGGATGTTTTCTCCTGTTGTCCATTTTGTCCTGTAAAATAGACACGGCCTATAAGATTAGATGTTCATATAATGCACATTGATCCCCTCCGCTGCCGGCCTGGAGTTGGAGACCCCATAAAATACTAGATAATGACATAAAGCACAATTCCCTAATATATTAGTAGAACGGCAGCTGCTCATTTTATCCCAACAATGTATATTGGGGAAAATGAGAAAGTTTGGTACCGTTAAAATCTCACGGTGGGGATCAATCTTTTCATCAAGCTATAAGCAAACTTTTTACCATGTCTGAGAGATGTGCGTCCTAACTCCAGGACTCTCGCCTATCTCCAGATTGGGGTCTCGCACCCGGTAAAGTAATTGATGACTACCGCATGCATGCAGAGAGGGAATAGAAGAGAGGTCATGGATGTGCGCGGCGCTCTCCATTCACCTCTATGGGACTGACTGTTTTTAGCTCTGTGACTCCCATAGAAGTGAATGGACAGACTCTTGCTCATGGGTGGTCTTCTCTCCATTCATTCTCTGCCTGGATGCATCAGCCATCAGCTGTATTACCCTGAAGTTTAGAAATCCATGTGGGTCCCCGAGGTGAGAATCACATCTATCAGACATTTATCCTGCGGTTATGCCATGATTTTCTATCCATTAGGATAGATAGATAGATAGATAGATAGATAGATAGATAGATAGATAGATAGATAGATAGATAGATAGATAGATAGATAGATAGATAGATAGATAGATAGATGGATGGATGGATGGATGGATGGATAGATAGATAGATTAGATTATTTATGTTGCATTTACCATCGGATTCGTCGCTATTCTCTGTGGAATTGGATGATCCTCCACTCTCGATGTCATCTGGGGCTTCATCCGTCCTCTTTTTCCTTTAAAGTAGTAAAATTAGAAGTCACCTTGTGAGTCCGAGCAGTAAAACAAGCCACAAGAAATGTACAGCACAATAAAATATACCCGTTAACCCCTTCTTGACGTGCTCTGTTTTTTTTTGTATTTTTAGAATTTTTTCTCCACTTTAAAAAAATGGAGTGCCATGAAAAAAAAAAAGAAATTCTGCCATATTTGGGGTTTTTGTGTCTACGGTTTATAATCTACAGCGAAATTTTTTTTTTTTCAATTTAGATTCTTTTATTCTAAATATGGGAAAATGTTTTATTTTTACTTTTATTACGTTTTATTTTTTTATTAAAATAATACAACTTTTTCAAAACTGATTTTTACATTTTTTTCCTCCCCATGGGGAACAAGAACTTGCGATGGTTTGATCGCTCCTGCAGTATGATGTAATACCATAGTATTACATTATATTGCAATCTGACAGGAAATCTATCAAGCCACACCACAGGCTCCCGGCTGCCATGGCAAATACACGGCACTCCCATATCTCATCACAGGGAACTATTCGGGACTCCTAAACATAAACCGTGGCAATTAAAGTATTAACAGCTCTGTTCAGCGGCGTTGCTCATTGGAGCTGTTGTGGACGGGTGCCGTCTGTTTCTTCCCCGGACCCCTTTCCATACAATCCCTGAACTTCCGTGACATAACAGTACATACTGGAGCGCTAAGGGATTAATATGTCATGTGATAATGTGAGGATGCGCTATTTCCTATGTAGACTGCAGTGTAGCTGATAAAAGTATTATTTACAATACTTACTTGTGTCTTTCGTAGAGACACTTGCCCACCCCATATACGAGTACCAAGATGTAGGGGGCCAGAGCTGGTAGAATGAACCTGATGTTATATTCTATTCGATCTATAATGGTGGGCTTCTCTTCTATCTTCTTTCTTGGTACATCTAGAAAAGAAGAAACAATAGAAGTTATTAATAATCTGCCTTTTATTCATTAGGTCGTTAGTATTACAACTGCGGATTCCAAAATGAGTTGTTATTTGGGATGTAAGGATGGGCGGCTCCTACCGATCCTTGTTCCCCAGCATGTACAATAAGGCACCAGGCATTCCTATAACCCCCACCCCCAATGAGCAGTTTATTCAGCACATTATTGACGCTCTCCTCAGCCGCCTGCGGCCCCCCGTTGGGCACCACATCTTGCCCTGCCACAGTCCAGGGGCTCACAGGGGGCACTAACTTATACAGGTGCCATGTCAGCCTCTTACACATTGCCAGCGATCGTCTAGGCCAGTTTTAGTGAAAGCTATTCAGTACAAGGGAATATTTACAATGTGTTCGGCTGATACATTGGGGATATGGAGAATAGTTCCCACCTGCAATGTATGCAGACAATGTGTAGGCGCACCAACAGCGGTATGTGTGAGGCTACATTCACACGGGTGCCCCATATCAGGCCAAGAGACTCCGCCTAATATCAAACTTGGCAACTTGCCACTTTCACGACGAGCCGATGAGTTTTTGCTTAAAGATTCCATCACTTCTGTGAGATTGCGATTTTCACATCTGAGAAAAGATCCCAGGAGCTTCCCATGGGCTGCAATGGAAATTAATTGCATACGATTTTTTTTTGTGCTTCCATAGGAAACAATGGGGGATTCCTTCTGCGGGAACATCCAATAATAGGACATGCTGAGATCTTAGTTCCCCTCAGTATCGCTGTGAGTGAAAAATCTCTCATGTGAATAGACCGTTCAAAAGAATGGATTTCACATTTGTGTGGGATTTGCGTGTCTTGCATTGTACAAAACTCCTGCAAGATTCTTGGCCGTGTGAATAAGCCCTTAAAGTAACATTAGCCTGAATGCCAGGACCCAAGGTTCCCCAGCAGAACATCACCCAGAGTCCCATAGACTTCCCAATGCCATCTCTTCCCATAATAAGCGACGCACACACATCCAATAAGGAACAACTCTACTGACAAAATGCGAAGCAGCCGGTAACCCCTCTATCTCTAGTGAACCCCCTTCTTCTACATCTAGTAGTGAGTGTCTGCAGCACGGAGAGAATGCTATTAACTACCCTGTTTCCCAGAAAATAAGCCCTAGCATAATTTTTCAGGATTTGTGAGGATGCTGTAAATATAAGCCCTACTCCAAAAATTAGCCCTAAAAACAGTTAATTAAAAAACAAAAGTCAATGTAAACAGTGTCCCGGCAGCCATACATGTAAAAAAGAAAAATATTTCGGAGCAAATATTAATATAAGACCCTGTCTTATTTTTTGGGAAACAGGGTATATATAGCTAATCTATATGTTATTAGGCTGTACTCTTAGATCCCTCCGCCCATATCACCTGCCCATGCTAGGATTAACTCCTTGTGCAGTAATGTACTTACCTTCATATTTTGCGTTGAAGATTCGAACTGCATGCACTGATGGTAATAGCAGCAGGGTCACTAATATCATTTTCACAATCATTTTCTCTTCTCTCTCTCACTTTCTATACAGAATGAGCTCATCTCACTGTAACATCACTTTATATACCTGCAGCGTCTGTGACATCACAGATTGGAACCAAAGACCATAGTGACCTCATAGAAGCCTCACATGCAGCCGTGTACACGTATGTGTGATGTCACAACAAGCAGTAAACATGAAGCATCCATCTCTGTATCTTCCTACTATGACCAGTCTTGTGTCAGAGGATTCCTGCTAGAACATGGCCATCATGGGGGCCGGTAGTTACCGTTACTGGAGTGCTGACGGATCAGAGGACCTTCTGATGGACCCTGATGATACATGTGAGGCGGCCCTCATAGATATCTGTTGGAGATGAAGGCTCCTCTGCCACCATGAATAAGTCTACTGCTGCCGGAATCCATATCTTGCTAACAATGTCACAAACATTTAGGGTTATTACAAATGATCCTCCGATGTGATCCGCGTTTTTGTGCGATGCGAAGCGACAGAAAGGAAGGCTCCTCCGGGAAACATGGGCCACAAAACATCGCAAATCAGGGCAATATTCAGCAATGTAGCCGCCTACAAAACATCACTAATGTGAAGGAACCCATTGGAAGGCATGGGCTTCACATACATGCGGTTTGTAGCGCTGTCGCATCACAAGAAAATCGCGGAATTTTGTTGCCCTGTGAAAGTGGCCAAATAGCCACAAAAATGTGTTAATGTGGATTTATACAGAACTGTAAAGGATTTAGGCAGAAGTGGGAAAAATGCTGCAAAGCATGAATTTTTTTTTTAAACTCCAGGTATCTGCAGGACAATGACCCCAAACATCCAGACACAGAAGGATTTGCGCAAGTCTTCATCCACAACAGATCTGGGCTTAGTTCTCCAAGGTGTTTGAAACAACCCCCCTGCTGAGTTCCTTCAAAAACTGTGTGCAAGTGTCCCTAGAACTTGTGTACAGTTCCAGGGGCGTACCTAAAGGCTAAGGGGCCCGGGTGCAAAAGCCCAGCTGGGCCCCCCTCCATCTGTACCCATATCTATACCTAAACTGTGCTAATTTACAAACATGATGCAGCCCCTTGGCATAAGCCTTCTCATCAGGACTCCTTTCCTTGACTACATAAAGACCTGTTGGTAATGTCTTAGGCCGCTTTCAAAATTGTGCGAGATTTGTGCGTTGCAAGACGCACATGAATATGACCCCATTGTTTTGCATGCGATCATACACGGGAGCGATGTTTTTTTTCCTGTGCATCACACGAGAATATGATGATGTGATGGGAGCTGGATATAACACAACAACCCCTCACATCCGTGGGCACAGCACACGTTGGCGAGTGTGATAGGGGGCATAGTTTCAGAATCACTCGTGTGAAATTAGCCTAAGGCCGGCTGCACACGGCTGGATTTGCATAGCGGAATATGGCGCTGGCATCCGCCTACAGATTCCGCAGCATGTACCGCCCGCAGCATGCTATGGAAAAGCGTTTTTCCCTTTACACGAGCGGAAATCAATTGTGGTTTTCCGCTCACGGAGGAAAAATCACGGCATGCTGTATTCTAGTGCAGATTCTGTACGGACGGCCTCCATTGAACTCAATGCAAGCCGTGCGACCTGCTGCCCTGACATTGCGGAAAAGTCGCGGGCAGCCGTGTCATCAACTAGCAACGGCGCTGGAAAGTCAGTGATTAAAAGGAAAAAAACAGTACTGCGCGGGTCCGACGGCTCGCCATGTAGACCATCCGCAGTACAGGAAAAAGAAAGAAATTACAGGTACACGCGGATGCCAGCGGGGCACAGGGTGGGATTCCGCTGCGGGCTCACGCATGCAGAATCCGACCCAGTTGTGTGCAGCCGGCCTTACACTGTTCACGGATTTTGTTGCATTTTTGAACCACAATTAAAATCAGATCCAAAAACCGCATGCACAATTATAAACCGCACGGGGGTTCAAACAGTACAGGCGGGTTTTAAACTGCATGCAGGTTTCTGATGTGATTTTTAGTTGTGTGTAAAGTGTTCAAATATACAGTATATACCCAGGTTACACCAGCTGTACATATAATTATATACAGTATATACCCAGGTTATACCAGCTGTACATATAATTATATACAGTATATACCCAGGTTATACCAGCTGTACATATATAATTATATACAGTATATACCCAGGTTACACCAGCTGTACATATAATTATATACAGTATATACCCAGGTTATACCAGCTGTACATATATAATTATATACAGTATATACCCAGGTTACACCAGCTGTAACATATAATTATATACAGTATATACCCAGGTTATACCAGCTGTACATATATAATTATATACAGTATATACCCAGGTTACACCAGCTGTACATATAATTATATACAGTATATACCCAGGTTATACCAGCTGTACATATATAATTATATACAGTATATACCCAGGTTACACCAGCTGTAACATATAATTATATACAGTATTACCCAGGTTACACCAGCTGTACATATAATTATATACAGTATATACACAGATCATACCAGCTGTACATATATAATTATATACAGTATATACCCAGGTTATACCAGCTGTACATATATAATTATATACAGTATATACCCAGGTTATACCAGCTGTACATATATAATTATATACAGTATATACCCAAGCTATACCAGCTGTACATATATAATTATATACAGTATATACCCAGGTTACACCAGCTGTACATATAATTATATACAGTATATACACAGATCATACCAGCTGTACATATATAATTATATACAGTATATACCCAGGTTATACCAGCTGTACATATATAATTATATACAGTATATACCCAGGTTACACCAGCTGTACATATAATTATATACAGTATATACACAGATCATACCAGCTGTACATATATAATTATATACAGTATATACCCAAGCTATACCAGCTGTACATATATAATTATATACAGTATATACCCCGGTTATACCAGCTGTACATATATAATTATATACAGTATATACCCAGGTTATACCAGCTGTACATATATAATTATATACAGTATATACCCAGGTTATACCAGCTGTACATATATAATTAGCCTAGTCATGTGATCTGCAGCCACAGGTCCTCCTGCAATCTCTTGTATCGGCTCTGCATGCATCGCTCCGGAGGTGAGTAGAGCCGCACTAGCCCCTCCCCCGGTAATCGCTGGCCGGCAGAGACTGATAGACTGCAGCTGTGACCACTCACAGCTGCAGCCTATCAGTGGGAGGGCCGCGCGCCGTGGGAGTCTGCAGCCTGTAATTGGCTGCCGACTCCACGTATAACAGTACTCCCCTGTGCTCTTGCTGACCTGCGGCGCTGCCTCACGTCTCTCTCCTTCCCCTCACCGTACGCCAGTGTACAGTACTATATATTGTTACTTGATCCGGTTATAGGCTCACATGCGGCCTTTTTTATTTGCTTTTATCAATGTTGCTCGCAGACCTGCGTTTATTCAGGTGGCCTTTTTCTGTTCCTCGACAGCCTCAGCTAATTGATGGACCTTGTAGAGGGTTGTTGTGTCGACCATTTAGCTGGCAGCTGATCGGCTTCAGTTTAGTGGCATCACATTTATCTTCTGCCTCACATGGGGTTGTGCCCATCATGCCCACCAGCAGCCGGTGATGGCACATATATAGGTGTTCACCACTGGACTCCATCAGCTGGTTTTAGGGCCCATTCAGATGGTTGTAGGTGAGCCGTGCCTGAGATTCTCAGGTGAAAAGTGCAGCGGACAGTATACAGCAGATTCTGTCTGCTCTCTAATATCTTGTCAATATCTGAAGTATGTAGCAGTGCTGAAATAGCTTTTATGTTGCTTCAAAGGGAGAAATAACAGACAAAGTTATTGTAAAAGGAGGGGCTATTGTATCTCAGACCTCTGTGAGGAGCTGTGTTCAAGGTCAGAGATAGGAGGAGGAAGAGTACAAACCAGTCTTAGGGTGACTGCCCACTACAGTTTTTTTTACTGCGAAATTTGCAACTTTTTTTTTTCTGCAGGGAATTGTAATGTTAAAATTGCGATTGCCCATAAATCACAATTTACCGCAAAATCGCGATTTTGCGCGATCGCGATTTTAACATTACAAGTCCCATAGACCCCTGCAGAAAAAAAAATGCGGCAAATTTCGCAGGGAAAAAAAAAACGCCAGTGGGTAGGCACCCTTAGGGTGACTGCCCACTACAGTTTTTTTCACTGCGAAATTTGCAGACTTTTTTTTTCTGCAGGTGTCTATGGGACTTGTAATGTTAAAATCGTGATTGCCCACAAATCGCAATTTACCACGAAATCGCGATTTTGCGCGATCGCGACTTTAACATTACAAGTCCCATAGACCCCTGCAGAAAAAGAAATGCGGCAAATTTCGCAGTGAAAAAAAACTGAAGTGGGCAGTCACCCTTAAGGTCTATTTAGACACCACGATTATCGCTCAAAATTCGCTCTTTTCAGCGATAACCGTTGCGTCTAAGCGTGCTGCCATCGTGCACTTTTTTTGCACTATTCATTCATCGCTGATTTTTAGCAAGCTAAAAGTCAGCAATGACTCTTATCAGCGCCGCATGCTAAGCTCTCAGCAGGATACCGCTGATAGCATTCTTTCAACTGGTATCCCACTGGGACTTCTCAGCAGGATACCAGCTAAAAGCTCAGAGAACAAGGCAGCTGTTTGCATATACAAAGCAACTTCTGTTCTGGGAGCTGTGTTGTTCGGCTCCGCCTTCATTTAACTCTTAAGTAGCCAATTAGCTACTTAAGAGTTTATGCAAAGATGATTGCTCAAAACTGTAATTTTTAAACGACCACCCTTCAGTGTAAGAGCTTATTCACAAGAGCGTATATCAGCCACCGTTTCCACGGCCAGCCGATATACGCTTTTATCTGATGCATTGAATTCCAGTGCATCAAATCACACAGGCATATTCCCATGGTGTAAAAGCGCCCAGCCGGCCATAATAGCGCCTGGAACTATCTTTGTGCTTGGAATAGGTTGGCCGCTGCATGAGCTCCTACAGGAGCCAATGACAGTGGCCGGAGAAGGGAGGTAGGAGGGAGTTTAGCAGCGTGATTCCTAAACTCCCTTCCCCTTCTCTCTTCCTCTCTCCTCCCCTTTGGCTGTTTGCAATGGGAGGGGGCAGGACAGAGCTAATTTCACCCCGCTCTGCCCCCTCCCATTGCTGGCTGCGGGCAAGTGCGGTTGTAGTAGAAGTGAAAAAAAGTATGGTATTTGTAATGGTAACGTACCTGCAGAGTAAAAGCATGTTCAGACAACAAATTTGAGAAGCAATTATAATAACAGACAGTGAAACTAGCGGTATTATTGTATCTTGACACCACCGGGAAGTAGTGGTGGAGTCAAAACTGACAAGGGGGTGACGCCGACTTTATGTGATTGGCTGGAGAGCAGGCTGGGCTGTAGGTCCTGGCAGCCCAGTAATGTTAGCCTCCAGCTCAATGGCTTTTAATAGCAGACAGCGCCCCCCCGCTGTAGCCGCAGGTGCAAGGGGCTTCCCCTGCCGGCGCCCCAGAAGGCGGCACCCCACTCTGTGCTGAAGCACAGCGTGTGGTCAGCAGCAAGGCGGCCACACCGCGGGAGTGGCAGCGCCAGAAGCACAGGTGCCGAAGGACAGTGGCGAGCCTTACAGTGCTGCCCTCTACAATCCCCCAAGTGCTTTTTGGAAATGGCAGCAGGACCGGCCAAAGAGCGGGAGCAGCACCACCACCTGAGGTGCCGACAAGCTGCAGGAGTGGCACCGCCGACAGAGGCGCCGGCAACCAGCGGGAGCCACATCACCAGCAGAGGCATGGGCAAACAGCGGGAGCGGCACCAGCAGCAGAGGCGCTGGCAACCAGCGGAAACGGCACCGCCAGCAAAGGCGGCAGATCAGGCAGAGGGCAGTGGATCCCATGAGTGACGGAGCGGGGCAACAGGGAGAACAGCCGCTGGGCTGTAGGTGAGCACAGGCAGGTGGGGTGTGGAAGTAGTAGCACACTACTCACAGCAACACAGCAGCCAGGGGACCAAGGTCAAGGCAAGCGTCCCAGGAAGGGCTCAGTGAAACAAGCCAGGATTGGAAATCATGTCCTTCCAAGCACCTTCCAGGACCTGCAGCTATTCAGCCAATCTGGAGCTAGGGGTGTGACAGGGGCATTCCTCCATGGGAGCCCTGTCAAACCCCTAGCTTCCAGTGGCGTAAAGATACGATTATATACCGAAACTAGCAGGGGATTTAGAAAAAAATGTTCATGCTACAGGTGCAGAATTGTCTCCTTCATGCATAAGATTCTGATGCAGTTCCTAGTCAGCAGCTCTGCAGATGTGCTACAGGTTGTCCACTTGTCACCTGAAGGTATTGTAACCTCGATTCTAAGGTGAGTGAACAGTTAATTTTCTTGCAGACTTCAGACGCTTGCGTGTGAACAGTTGAAGAAGAAGAAGAAGAAGGAGTACCTCTGCACTGGGCCTTGAGAAAGTCTTACTCACTGGTTGCTCACTCTCTCTCTTGGGGGCTCACTTACAATTTATGTGGACTCTTGCGCTCGGGAAACCTCTCCCCCTCTTCCATCTTCAACACATGAGGGCTGAAGGTGCCCCCATGTGCCCCTATGCTTTCTCTCTCTACTCCAGAATATGGAAAAGTTATGATTTTTTTTGAAAGTGGGGAAGGTCTGCAGCGGGAAGGGTTGAGGGTTGTGTTCTGTTTTAACTGAAGATCTTCATATCCATCAGTGATATTCACAGAAGAATAGGTGAAATAAGTGTAAATTACACCGCAAACCATTCAATGCACAGGATGAAAATCACCTTTATTCACTTGCTTATAAACTGTTCAAGTCTCTATTTACAGACAGTTGGTCATCCAATGCTTCCAGCTCTTCACACAACATGTATGTGCCTTGTGAAGGTGCCGCTACAATCACCGTGAGACATTAGATTGGTCGTCAGCGGTAAAGACAGACCTGAAGAACTCAGGTGAGACTAGAGGAATCAAAGATAAATCAATGAGTTTACTATAATGAGATGATAAATACCTTCCATTGCTTCAATTAATCCATTAATCACTATTCAGTATATGAAATTCACTTTTGATTGTCCCCATCTTCATGTTACCAGGCCTTGGTCTTTGGTTCCAGTATGTTGTAGGAATAAATATCATATTCCATGTACTTCACTGCCTGCTCCAAATTGGTTATAATGAGAAGTTGCATGCATGCAAATGTATCTGAGTCTGACTCCATGTTGGTCATTCTCCAGTACACTTCTGCTTTATTCACATCATAACGGTACAGCTCATGATTGGCTTAGTATGTAATGACTCTATGATTACCGTATGTTAACGCCGCAGGTATATGTCCCTACCAAACATGTCACCTTTAATTAGATGAGAACAAACCAAATTTAGGGCTTATTTACACGGGCGTATATCGGACGGGTTTTCATGCTCGGCTTTCTGATGTTTGCAATGAGAGGGGTGGAGCTAAAGCTCTGCCTGCCCCACCCACTCCCATTGCTGGCTATGGACAAGGGGTGGGGAGGGGCAGGAGCTAAGCTCTGCCCCGCCCTGCCCCCCTCTTATTGCAAATGGCCGGAAGGGAGGAGAGAGGAGGTGAGCTGGTGAGGACAAGGGAAGGGGGACTGTCTTCCCAGGCCCCATTGCATTGCAGCCTCAGTGTATATGCGCCGTCCCGTTTGCCGTGCAGGCGTCTTTACGGCGCCAGTGGGTGCACATAAAACGCCTATAGCTGTGTAAATAGCCCCTTAGGGTGGGTTCACACGAGCGTGTTTTTGTGCGTACTTAGGTGCGTACATACGTGCGCACCTAGGTACGAGGAAAAACACGCGTGAACACAGCTGCGTGCTTGTTGTCAATGGGGCCGCGGCTGCTGCCGGCGGCTCCATTAAAAATAATA
Organism: Eleutherodactylus coqui; assembly: GCF_035609145.1. Lineage (NCBI taxonomy): Eukaryota > Metazoa > Chordata > Amphibia > Anura > Eleutherodactylidae > Eleutherodactylus > Eleutherodactylus coqui. The sequence goes on along the minus strand of NW_027102234.1, from coordinate 296,220 downwards.
CTCTGCTGGCACCCCTGCATTCCTTTTCAGGGAAGAGCTTTACATATAAGCCCTTCCGTGAAAAAGAAACATTTTAGTATAAAAAAAAAGGCAAAAAAAGTGTACCTCCCCAACGCTGTCATGTCCCACAGGGATGCAGAACACATCTACCGCGTGTGGCACATGTTTCCTGCTTCCCCGCAAGGAAAAAGAATTCCCTGCTGCACCTGTCACATCTGTGACAGATGCAGCAGAGGACTTCTAAATCCGTGCGGGGAATAAAGGATTCCCTATCGCAGCTGTCACACATGACAGCTGCAGTGGAGGATCCTGCTGCTGACACCCCTGAAATGTTTTTCAGGAGAGGGCTTTAAATATAAGCCCTTCCCTGAAAATCAAAGAAAAGTGTTAAAAAAAACCAAAAAAAATACATACTCACCTCCGTTCGGCTGCCGCGCTCAGCCGCGTTTTCTCCTGGCTGTCCCCGGCTGTGTAGATCTCAGCTATTAGCAGCCGAGGATTTAAAATCCCCACCTGCTGGTAGCTCTGATTGTGATTGGCTGAAGCGCTTCAGCAAATCACAATTAGAGCTACCAGCAGGTGAGGATTTTAAATCCCCGGCTGCTGATAGCTGAGAACTATAGAGCCAGGACAGCGGCAGAAGTTGCCGCTGAGCCCCGGCAGCTGCAGTGGCTTTTCAGGGAAGGGCTACATAAGCCCTTCCCTGAAAAGTTATTTAAGTAGTGTAAAAAAAATACTCACCTCCCTTCAGCTGCTGGGGCTCAGCTGCGCCTTCTGCTGCTGTCCCCGGCTCTGTAGTACTGAGCTATCAGCAGCCAGGGATTTGAAGATTTGAAATCCCCACCTGCTGGTAGCTCTGATTGTGATTGGCTGAAGTGCTTCAGCCAATCATAATCAGAGCTACCAGCAGGCGGGAATTTTAAATCCCCTGCTGCTGATAGCTCAGTACTACAGAGCCGGAGACAGCGGCAGAAGTCGCCGCTGAGCCCCGGCAGCCGTCAATGACTTTTCAGGGAAGGGTTTCATAAGCTCTTCCCTGAAAAGCCTTTTAAAATAGTGGTTAAAAAAAAAAAAATACTCACTTGCTGGGGCTCAGCGGTGCCTTCTACCACTGTCCCCAACTCTGTAGTACTAAGCTACCAGCAGCCGAGGATTTGAAATCCCAGCCTGTTGGTAGCTCTGATTGTGATTGGCTGAAGTGCTGCAGCCAATCACAATCAGAGCTACCAGTAGGCAGGGATTTCTAATTCCCGCATGCTGCTAGCTGAGAACTATAGAGCCGGGGAAAGTGGTAGAAGTCGCCACTGAGCTGTCAATGGCTTTTCAGGGAAATTTTACAAGCCCTTCCCTGAAAAGCCTTTTTAAAAAATGGTGAAAAAATTCTATACTCACCTGCTGTGGCTCAGCCACGCCTTTTGCAGCTGTCCCCGGCTCTGTAGTTCTGAACTATCAGCAGCCGGGATTTAAAATCCCCGCCTGCTGGTAGGTCTAATAGGGATTGGCTGAGCGCTTCAGCCAATCACAATCAGAGCTACCAGCAGGCGGGGATTTTAAATTCCCGGCTGCTGATAGCTCAGCAGCGCTACAAAGCCGGGAACAGCGGCAAAAGTTGCCGCTGAGCCACGGCAGCTGTCAATGGCTTTTCAGGGAAGGGCTTCATAAGAAAAGCCTGTTAAAATAGGGTAAAAAACAAACAAAAAAATACTCACCTGCCAGGGCTTAGCCAGATTGTGATTTTCAAAACTTAGGTCCTCCAGCATGACTGATAACCAGTGGGCAAAGAAATCATTGCCCAGCTCGTGATCCCTCATGAACCCGAATACTTTCATGGGTTCCAACTATAAGGCAGTCCCCACTTTTCAGAAACTCCATCACTCAGATCATGGACCTCTTTCAGTGGGGCATTTCTGGTCTTTTCTATCTGGGTTACTGTCCTTTAGCCTCCTGTACCACATGTCACTGCAACTTAGCATTGGACATGTACCTGTACCAATTTTGGCAACCCCGGCCTCATTTCAGTTTTTGCCACTGCAAAGGCGCAGAGGAATCATCCTGTTCATAACGCTAAAGCTCTGCCCTGCAGTGTCCGAGGAGCGGGCACATAGCCAAGGAGACAGGGGGGTAGAGAAAGTCCTTGTCACGGGGCTCTACCATCTCTTCCCCTGGGGGTAGCTCGGGACCCAACCAAAGTGCTGCTTGGGGCGATCAAGTGAAAAGTAACCAAGTCCAATTGTCACTAGTGATGTCATCGTTCCGTCATCTGCAGTGGATCTTCCAGATGTAATAAAATAGTCCACACACAGGGTAATTTTCTGAGCGGGAACGGTCGGCTCCATACGTTTACTGCAAACTCTCAAACTTAAATTTCAACAAACAGTCCTGGTACAGATACAACAAGCCAAAGTGGTGAAGCAGGGAGAATTCTCAGGGCATTCGGGTAATCCACAGTCCAAGTTATCTGTGTGATTCCCACTCCCGGCAAACTCTCTCTCTCTCTCTCTCTCTCTCTCTCTCTCAACCTGTCAACACTCACTCTGCTGTATCTTCATCTTCTCTCTAAGGAGCGGTTGGTTTCACTTGCAGCGCTCATCAGAAACGCCAAGGATTCCTGGCTAGGAGAAGCCCAGGCTGAGCATCAGGCCATCACTCGACTTCCTCCATTCTCTGCACACTCAGCCCGATGTCTGATGTCTGTGTTGCTCACTCACGGTCGGACCTCATTCTTCTCACTTTTACTGACACTCTCCTTGTCTCCTTACCAACACATATATAAACCAACACCACGTGACACACACAAAACGTTACATTTCTCAGACAGGACAGAACATACCAGACATTAACCCTCTCAGTCCTGCAGCCATCCAATACACATAAATCAAATGCATTCCACAAGCAAGACATTGACATGAGATAAGCATAGAACAATATAGAGAGGCCCTATTAACTCTGGGCCACTACACCACTCCTGGTGAGGTTATTCTTGACTGTGGCACCTTCTCCTGTGCTCTTGCTGGAGGGTCTCTCATAGACTTCAGGACTCTCTTTGTTCGGCTCACAGCAGGTTCAGTCACAGCTGGGAAGTTCATCACTTGGAAACTGTTCAGCTGTTTTTGGGTCGGTATTTTGGCTGGTCACTTCATACTGTTCTGGTATTATGGGTTGGTTTATCCTGCCGACCATGCCATGTAACACTGGTGCAAGCCAGGCAGAGCCAAATACCGGGGCAGGATCTTTCAATAAACTGGACGGCACCTTGGCTATCAGTAACCACCTGTAGGTATCTGGATGGATGCTCGAGGTAGACACACTGGAGACAAAGGTCCTCTGATCACAGTCACTAAGACACTTTTGTGGGGGTATGTGAGCAACACTGTTGTAAATATATGTTAGTAACACTGTTGTGGGGGGATGTGTGTGACATTGTTGTGGGGGTGTGAAAGTGCCATTGTTGTGCAGGTATGTGAGTGACATTGTTATGGGGGTATGTGAGCAACATTCTTGTGGGGGGATGTAAGCATCATTGTTGTGGTGGTATGTGAGCGACATTGTTGTGTGGGTATGTGAGTAACATTGTTGTCGGGTATGTAATCGATATTGTTGTGGGGGTATGTGAGCGGCATTGTTGTGGGGGTTTATGATCGACTTTGTTGTGGAGTATGCATATGACATTGTTGTGGAGGTTTGTGAGCGACATTGTTGTGTGGGTATGTGAGTGACATTGTTGTGGAGTATGTGAGCCGCATTGTTGTTGGAGTATGTGAGCGACATTGTTGTGGGGGTAGAGGTGTAACATTGTTGTGGGGTAAGGTGTGTGACATTGTTGTGAGAGTATGTGAGCAAAATTTTTTTTTGGGGGGGTTATGTAAGCGTCATTGTTGTGGGGGTATGCAGGAGTCGTTGTTAGGATATGTGAGCGACATTGTTGTGGTGTATGTGAGCAGTTTTGTTGTGGGAGTATGTGAGCGGCATTTTATTGAGGGCATGTGTGTGTCATTGTTGTGAGGGCATGTGAGCGGCTTTGAGTTGGGGATATGTGTGTAACATTGTTCTGGGGGTATGTGAGCGACTTTGTTGTCGGGGTATGAGTGCGGCATTTCTGTGGGGTTATGTGTGTGACATTGAGGTTGGGGTATGTGTGCGACTTTGCTTTGAGGGTATGTGAGCGACATTGTTGTGAGGCTGTGTGAGCGACATTGTTCTGGGGATATGTTAGCGACGTTGTGTGGATATCTGAGCGGCATTGTTGTGGGGGTATGTGTGTGACATTGTTGTGGGAGTATGTGTGCGACATTGTTGTGGGAATATGTGTGTGCGACAATGTTGTGGAGTTATGTATATGACATTGTTGTTGGCGTATGTGAGCGGCATTGTTGTGGGGCTTTGTCAGCGTCATTGTTGATGGGGTAAGTGTGTGACATAATTGTGGGTTAATGTGTGCGACATTGATTTTGGGGTATGTATGTGGCATAGTTGTGGGGGTTAGTTCATGGTATTGTTGTTGGGGTACGTGGGCGGCATTGTTGTGGGGGTCTGTGTGCGGCATTGTAACATATAGTAACATAGTATGTAAGGCCGAATGAAGACATTGTCCATCTAGTCCAGCCTGTCTATCCTACTGTGTTGATCCAGAGGAAGGCAAAAAACCCCAAGGCCAGAAGTCAATTAGCCCTTTTGGGGAAAAAATTCCTTCCCGACTCCCTAATGGCAATCAGACTGTTCCCTGGATCAACCCCTAATAGTTCCTACCTGCCTATATACCAGGATTGACACTTAACCTAATATTTATATCCTGTAATATCCTTCTTCTCCAGAAAGACATCAAGTCCCCTTTTAAACTCCTCTATGGATTTTGCCATCACCACTTCCTCCGGTAGAGAGTTCCACAGTCTAACTGCTCTTACAGTAAAGAACCCCTTTCTGTGTTGGTGATGAAACCTACTTTCCTCTAATCGTAGCGGATGTCCTCTTGTTACCGTCGTGGTCCTGGGAGTAAACAGATCGCGGGAGAGATCCATGTGTTGTCCCCTCATGTACTTATACATGGTTATTTGGTCGCCTCTTAACCTTCTTTTTTCTAGAGTAAATAATCCCAATTTGGACAGCCTCTCTGGGTATTCCAGTCCCGTCATTCCATGTATTAGTTTAGTCGCTCTTCTTTGAACCCCCTCAAGCACTGTGACATCTTTCCTGAGCACCGGTGTCCAGAATTGTACGCAGTATTCCATGTGAGGTCTGACAAGTGCCTTATATAGTGGGAGGATAATGTTCTCGTCCTTCGCCCCTATACCTCTTTTGATGCACCCCAAGACTTTATTTGCCTTTGCAGCGGCTGACTGGCATTGGTTACTACAGTTTAGTCTATTATCCACTAATACCCCCAGATCCTTTTCCATATCACTTTTCCCTAGTGGTACCCCATTAAGTGAATATTTTTGACATCCGTTCCTCTTGCCCATGTGCATAGTCTTACATTTTTCAACATTGAACTTCATTTGCCATTTTTCTGCCCAAGCCCCCATCTTATCCAGGTCCGTTTGTAGCCGCACATTGTCCTCCGTTGCATTAATTACATTGTATAATTTTGTGTCATCTGCAAATATTGATATTTTGCTGTGCAGCCCCTCTATCAGGTCATTAATAAATATGTTGAACAGAGTGGGGCCTAATACTGAACCCTGTGGCACCCCGCTAGCGACTGTGGTCCAATCAGAGTACGAACCATTTATTACCACCCTCTGCTTTCTATCGTTGAGCCAATTTTTTACCCACTTACACACGTTTTCGCCCAGTCCGAGCTGCCTCATTTTGTATATTAGCCTATTATGTGGCACGGTGTCCAAGGCTTTAGAGAAGTCCAGATATACAAGATCAATAGATTCTCCCTGGTCCAGCTTAGAGCTTACTTCATCGTAGAAACTGATCAGATTTGTCTGACATGAGCGACCCTTCATGAATCCATGCTGGTGAGGAGTTATTCCCTTAATCTCCTTGAGGTACTCATTGATGGCGTCCCTCAGAATCCCCTCGAAAATTTTTCCCGTTACTGAAGTGAGACTTACTGGCCTGTAGTTACCAGGCTCACTTTTGCTCCCTTTTTTGTAAATTGGAACCACGTTGGCAATGCGCCAGTCCAATGGTACTACTCCGGTCTTGATAGTGTCTAGAAATATAAGGTATAGCGGCCTAGCTATCTCGTCACTTAGTTCCTTTAGTATCCTTGGGTGTAATCCATCAGGGCCCGGTGATTTATCAATTTTAGTTTTCTTTAGACGCTTCCGCACCTCCTCCTGCGTTAGGTATGAGATATTTTGTGAGGGGTTCGTTTTATTCCCCTGCACCTCGTGTGGCATTTCCTTTTCTTTGGTGAACACACTTGAGAAGAAACTGTTTATTAGATTTGCTTTCCCTTCGTCATCATCAATGATTTCTCCTGCATTGTTTTTTAAAGGGCCAGCGCTCTCCCTGCAAATCCTTTTGCTGTTTATGTAGTTGAAAAATAGCTTCGGGTTGTTTCTGCTCTCTTTTGCGATCCGTCTTTCCGCTTCCTCCTTGGCAGTTTTAATCGTATCTTTGCATATTTTTGTTAAGAAAATTGTAGATCAATGTATCAGTTAATTATTCTATATTGCATTGTAGACTAGGAATATATAGCAATGAAGGGGTTAAACGAAACTCTTCTATAGGCCTGCATGTCTTCTGAGGAAGAAAGATTAGAAGATCAGCCAGTCTATTAAATCACTCATGTATGTTTATAGTATAACATACACAGGGAGAAGTGACTAGACTATATGGCACCTTCCCAGGCCTTCCTTCTCCCTGAATTTATGACGGTCTTATTGTATGTAATAGATACACTTAAGGAGGTGTAACTTATGTTAAACACTTTTATTTTAAGCCTATCATATATCCTTATTCACCTTGGAGGTATAAACTTTTGCTGTGATGTCATTTATAATATATAATCTTTGACCACCTTAAAATTAAAGCAGAAATCATCTGATATAGCTCAGGCTAGTGTGATGTGTTTCTCCTGGGCCCAGACTTCTGCACGGGATCTGGGATCGTCTTCTCTTTGATAAACACATAAATTCTCCTTACATTTTTGGTCCTTCGAGCCGGAATCACTCACTGCAGAGGGAGAGGACAGCCTGGCTGTGAAAAGGTGGGTCTGAAGTACTCTCCGATCATTAAAAGACCTCCGTCTTGCTTAGACGTAATTAGAGGCCAGTCGGGCATCCTGTCTGAAACAGTGACGTTTTTCCGAACTAGCCGGAGAATTTGGAAGCCTCCCAGATAACGTGTAGTAAGTATAACAATGGTTAAACTTTTCTTCTCTCTTCTTCTTCTTCTGTATACTTTAGTGTTAGTAGAATTTACAATGTGTATTGTAAATGAGAGGCAATCATAGACGAAGGGACAATAGCAGTAGTCTATGTGAAATGTGTAAGGTAAATGAGAAGTATAGACGAATGGGTTGCCAAAGGGGCAATAGCAGTAGTCTATGTGAGACCATAGCCATTGTGAGAAGGCTACAGGAAAGAATTAACTCCGTGCGACACGTAAAAAGTGGTTAGATGACGTCATGGGACACAGGGGTGTCCAGGAACTTTACTCCTTATCTTTCTATTACTTTCTCTTTGATATTGTGTTATAGAGTAACTAAGAATATGAAGAGGGCGGCCGCCTACTAACATAATGTACTATTTGTATTGCTGTCTTATATTGCATGAAGCGAATGTGTGAGTGATTGAGATGAGTGGAATAAATAAATAAATTAAAAGTTCTAGTTGTAAAGAATTATGTGATACAATACGGACAAAATCAGCTAAAAGATCAGCAGAAATACGGATTATCCGCTGCTGAAGTCTGGTTAAAAGAAGCCCCAAACTGTCACGCCCGTATAAAAATAGACGCCCGACAGTTTGATGGACAATTCAAAGGGTTAATGAGGAGTTCCAATTGAATGAAAAATAGAGAGAGCAGATAGAATAATTCTATGGCCAGATTGGAGTCCTGTAGAAGGAAATTAGAATGGGAGGGGAGGAGATGGTGGACCCCTTCCATAGTATAATCAGAAGGGAATAGGAGGTTATATAATGAGATACATAGTTACCCTGAGGATGGGATCGTTGCAGGATGTTTTGCAATATGCAAAACATGCAGAAAAGTGTTACAAAGAAAAGGGTCAGAAAGTGAGGTTTTTTATACAGGGAGAGGAATGTGATATGATGGTTCAAGAAAGTCAGAGAGGTTATTGGATAGCAAGAGGATGTGAAAGTAGAGACAGAGGGAGAAGCAGAGGTCGGGTGCAGCTCGGGGATTTAAATGTGTGTTTGAATAATGGAAGTCTAGTGATTTTGCCTGAGAGTGCCCTGAGAAACAATGTTCTCAGCGACCTTGGGGAAAAATGACTAGGAGGGGTGGATGTACAACACTTGGAGGATCTCATGGCAATCTCCACTGCCTGAGATAGATCTCCAGGTGAATGGGCGGATGATTACTTTCCTGGTGGACTCAGGAGCGACCAGGACATTAATACATCCCAATATGTAGCCAATGTTAAATGTAGTAATAGTCATATCCTGGTAAGAGGGGTTAATGGCCGGACCTACAGGGAATCCCTCTCTGAACCAGTTATAACAGACCTAGAGATAAATAAGCCTGTGAATGTCAGATTATGTAGTCTTGAATATGTCCAGTAAATGTGTTGTAATGAGATATTATGATAAAATTAGGTATACCTTCACCAGAGTACCTCAGGGCTGCTGTGAATCTCCAACAATTGTCTCCCAGGCTATGTCAGCACACTCAGCCCAGTTCCAGCCTCTTAGAGGTAGTCAGCGACTACTGTATGTTGGTAGCCAGCAGCAGACAGTGGAGAGAATTGTGGGGGGACACAGTCGTACTCTTGAGGTTTATTTATGAGCAAGGCCATAAAGTAAACATGTAGAAACTCCAATACGGTCAGCAAACGGTTAAATATTTGGGGTATAACCTGTCAGATGAAGGTAGGCAAGCAATTCTGGAGGTCCCACAACTATGAGCAAATGATCTCCTTTTTGGGAATGAGAATGTTACGTGTGCTGCTGGGATTTGTTGTTCTATTGTGTTTCCAGCAGCACAGCACTCACAGGGTTAATGATTGAGCTGGCTGGGTGTGGTGCTGTCTGCTAGCCAATCCCCTGGTCAGTCTATCAGGTGGGCCGTCATGAATGCTTGTCTGGTGAGGGTTGCAGTGTGACTTGGTTCATGTCCGTTTGTACGTTTAAATTCTGTCAGTTTTGTGTTAGCTTGCTGTGTGTCCTGCTATCTGTGTCCTGTCCTGTTGCAGCGTGCGGTGTGAACGGTGTCCGGTTCTGCTGGACTCCTGGTTAGTGTAGGGACTAGCAGTATAACCAGGAGCCGTGAAGTGGCCTGCTAGCTTTCAACATCTTGTACAACATGTCAACCAATACCTGGTATTTATATTCAGCTTCCAATCTGTTACTAGTGGTTGTATGTTGTATGCAGTGTATTCTGGGTCTGTCATGTGGCATGTGAATGCATCCTGTTCTGGTGTGTGGCTCCTAGGATCAGCTAGGGCCCAGATCCGAAGACCGCTGGGCTGCCCTTATTAGGGCAATGTCCCCGCTTAGGTAGGGCCACTATCATCCTCCCTTGTAGCACAGGGTCAGTTGCCTGAAACCGGTGTGAGTCCCGTGTGACCCTGGTGATACCCGTGTGCGTCCCCTTTGGTCATGATCATGTGGGTTCCGTGCTTTGCTTGCCCACACGATCGTAACAGACAAACTTCTACAGCTCCTGGATCTCAAATTCTGCATCTCTGACAGCGCTTCTTACCAGAATCATCTATGATGACCCTCTGGCTGCAGCCGGCAGGATCCAGTGAGATGGGCCGCTGAGGAAGCCTTTGTCAGGTTAAAACAGACTCTGGTGGGCACATCAGTCTGGGGGGCTGCTGAACTAGAGCAAGCCCTTTGTGCTAACTGTTGACTCAGGAGAAGGATATATCACCTCTGTGTTAACTCAGGAACACGTGGGAAGCAGACCGCTGGCATACTACTCTTGCAGATTAGATCCAGTGGCCGAGCGTTCCCAGCCTGTGTACAAGCGGTACTCAGACCTTCTGCCACTATAGTGCTGTCCCCACACACACTGAGTACCGCACGCAGTTAGTTATACTCATATCTTAGTCCTCCTAGACATCCCCCTGCAGGACACTACTGCTCACAGCCACACCTGACAACCTAGGGATGTACTACGCTCCATCCATTTACCTTACTGCCTATTTCTTCAGACGGTCCCCCATACACCTGTCTAGGAGAGATGGCACATGAGGTGTTACTCAGACCAGATCTGCAGGAGGTATCTCTTGTAGATGCTGAATACACTCTTTGTAGATGGGCTGTACATCTCCGTTAAAAAAAAAAAAAAAAAAAAAAGCTATCTTACCTAAATCGTTCTTCAGATGTGCAGCAGTTTTGAGCCATGGCCTGTGTCATGTCTCAACAGGGGGGATGGTGGCACTCATATGGACAGTGTTCACAGCCTAGGGGTTTACCATCTACTCTAAAAAAAATTTTTTGTCTTGTATTATTTGTGCTAAACAATGCAGAAGGGAGTATAAGACCAGGAGGGGGCGCCGTCCGACACATGGGGGATGCTGGGAGAGCTCTGAGTGTAACTTCTATAGAAGGAGTGACGAGCGCCATACTGGTAGATCTGCTCCCTGACCTACTGACTGCAATCCCTGCTAGCCGTCATAAACCGCTCCTGCAGTCACACAGTTTCTGCCGTCACACGGCTAAATGTCTGACCATTGTCTATGTGTATAGCATCCCTCACTCTTCACTTCGCCATACCGTGCACATCTCCACCTCGCCATACAGTGCACATCTCCAGCCCTTTACCTTCTGTATCACCCCATTACCTGTAGTATGTAAGCTGGTTGGAGCAGGACCCTCACCCCTATTGTTTCCATCAGCTGATTACTATGTAACCGCGGTTCTGTAATGTTTGTACTTCTGTCTTTCTGTATCCCCCTGTCTATGTAAGCGCTGCGGGATATGTTGGCGCTATACACAAAGATTATTATAGATGTGTGTCAGATGAGGGACTTGTTGGCATTGCACACAAAGGGGTAAGGCGTGGCTAGATGCTTGCCTGGCTTGATAGTACTCCTAGTCAGGCCACGTCCCTGGTGGCCATCTTAGTGCTAGTCATGGCCTGCGGCCATTTTAGTACCTGCTGTAATACCTTCGGCCGCCGCCCAGACGCCATCTTGGCTCCTTACATCCCATAGCTGTACCTTCTACCTGGCATCCCAATGCTTGCACTTGTAGTACACAACACCAGTGATTAGTGCCTTCTCTGAATTGCATAGGAATAGTCAGCAGCCTCCATCACTGTCCTCTGTGTGTTGATGATATGTTGTCTATCTTATTAAGTGTGTGCTATAAGATGGGGTCAGCTCACAAATGGTTAAATCGTCTGTTACATGGGAGTGCTTCTTTCACCCTCGCCCCCGCCTTTCAGCTTTAGAGTTCAGTGAGGGAGGGAGGGGGGAGTGTGACTGACTCTAGCCATGCTCTGCTTGCTTGATATGAATAGACCTGTAATGAAGATGATCAGGAATGAAGTTTAGTATAAACCTGTGTGAACAGGGAACGTCCATTCTTGCTGTTATTTGTGTACATGTCAGTTCTGTGATTGGTTTGCAGTGATTTTGATTGTTAAATGGTGTTTTCAATGTGATAATGTCATGTAAGATATAATAATAATGAAGTTGTTGATAATGTGAGAGCTGAGTGTCCCTATTAAGGGGAGGATAGCACAAAGATGCTGCAGTTAGCTGAAGGAGGCAGACACAGCTAAAGCTCTGTTTATCTTACTCCATCACCTCTCCTTGATAAGAGAAATTCCTGAGGGGGGGGGGGTTGTTAAGGTTGGAGGACCAAGCGACTGCAGATGATTGGAGTAGTAGTAGTTGTATGAATCTTAATGTTATGCAGTAAATATTGTGTATAGAGAATGTTAATAATAATTATATGAGATAGAAAGACTTGACCCCACGATAGATAAAAGTTAATGACAAGTCCTCACGCTGTGATGAACGTAAAATGTGTGATTAAGCTTCTTCACTGTACCTACCCCCCACAGATAAGTGATCCATGTTATACATTGAGTTTGCTGTTTCCACCTGTGAGCGGGGACCAAATGCCTGCTGTTGCCTCTGATCCTGGGGTTATACTTGCTTCGCGCTACCTGGTAATGGGACTGAGGCAGACTATGGGAGACTGCCTGAGGGATGCTGTGCGGAGAGGAGAACCGTAAGGGCACGCTGTCTCTGGGATATGGCCTGAGCTACAGAGAGCACGCACAGATGTGTGATGGTTGTGTGGTGACCGGGCCTAGAACAGGTGCCAGGTACAGCCCCTAACGGGATTGTGCTTGGTACAACTGATAATGCCTATATACCTCATGACCTCCGAGGGTAACAGCAAGGGCCGTGTCCGGAGAACTAGGGACACCTCTCCCAAAGGTTCCTCTGACCCATCGGGGTCCCAAGGGGGGTACCGGACGAGTATGGGACGAGAAATCGGATGGCTGCAGGGGGTTTGAGTCTCTTCTTGCATGGTGGGTAACAGTGAATAAAAATGTAGACTGGATTATATATATATATTATAACCAACAGAGATTTGTTAATTATACAAGAGATGCAATCAAGGGCCTAGCGGAACAACTAGGACACACCTTACACTCATTGCATGGCAAAATAGAATGGCTCTTGATATGTTACTAGCAGAAAAAGGAGGAGTTTGTAAAATGATTGGAGGATATTGTTGTACTTTCATTCCTAATAACACCTGATGGTAGTGTTACTCGAGCACTGGAAGGGTTAAATGCATAATAAAATGAACTAGCTGATAACTCTGGCATAGACGATCCATTCACAGACTGGTTGGAAAACTTGTTCGGACACTGGTCACAAGTCATATACTCCACACTAGTCTCTATGTCAGTATTTGCCTCCATTCTAGTACTTTGCGGTTGCTGCTGTATCCGAGGACTGTTACAAAACCTTATTATTATTAACACTTCCATCACCAAAACTATGTTCCAAAATATACAAGATGACGAAGAACAAGATGCCTTACTGGGTCAGGTGACCACCTCTGTCTGACAAGTGATGGTTAAAAGTTCTACGAAGAAAGCGCCATTTTTCTTTGATGATTTTGAAGTGTGACATTTTGATTCCAGTGCGTTCTGATTGTACCGGAGGATCGCTCTAATAACTGATGGACATTTCGATAAGTAAGATCTTATATCATGATGGACAATCATTTATATATGAAGAAAGGAACATCAATTGGATAATAAATCAAGGCCAAGCTTCTCTTGGGGGGCGGGCCTAATTTTGGGTACAATTAGTGGAATGACTTCACATATATATATATATGCATCAATGTAATACTTTTATATGAAATAATTACATACTTAGTATTGAAGTGTGAACCCAGGCCTCCTGGTAATAAAGCTTCGGGCCGTAGCCAGGGGGTCTGTGGTAGGTAGAGTCATTATATATGTGTATTTACTGTGTTGACATATTGATCTAAAGTGGGGAATGTTAAGAAAATTGTAGATCAATGTATCAGTTAATTATTCTATATTGCATTGTAGACTAGGAATATATAGCAATGAAGGGGTTAAACGAAACTCTTCTATAGGCCTGCATGTCTTCTGAGGAAGAAAGATTAGAAGATCAGCCAGTCTATTAAATCACTCATGTATGTTTATAGTATAACATACACAGGGAGAAGTGACTAGACTATATGGCACCTTCCCAGGCCTTCCTTCTCCCTGAATTTATGACGGTCTTATTGTATGTAATAGATACACTTAAGGAGGTGTAACTTATGTTAAACACTTTTATTTTAAGCCTATCATATATCCTTATTCACCTTGGAGGTATAAACTTTTGCTGTGATGTCATTTATAATATATAATCTTTGACCACCTTAAAATTAAAGCAGAAATCATCTGATATAGCTCAGGCTAGTGTGATGTGTTTCTCCTGGGCCCAGACTTCTGCACGGGATCTGGGATCGCCTTCTCTTTGATAAACACATAAATTCTCCTTACAATTTTGTTTTTTTTCCCTGTATGATTTTAGCGCTTCTTCGCTGCCTTGTTGCTTTAGTAGTTTGAACGCTTTCTTCTTTTCGTTTATTGCCCCTCGTACCGTCTTGTCGAGCCACATTGGTTTCCTTTTAGCTGAGTTACTTTTATTTTTAAAGGGAATGAACTGCTCACATGAGGCGATTAGGATCCTTTTGAACTTTTCCCATTTTTCCTCCGTACTGATATTTTTGAGGATGTTGTCCCAATTAATGTTACCGATAGTAGTTCTAAGCTCATCAAATTTTGCTTTACTAAAGTTTAGTTTCTTTGTCACTCCTTGATAAGGCATCCTATTGATTGACAGCTGGAAGTTGATTATATTGTGGTCGCTGTTCCCCAAGTGCCCCTCAACCTGTACCCCCTTTATACGTTCCGGTTTGTTAGTTAGCACTAGGTCCAGAATGGCCCTCCCTCTTGTTGGTTCCTGCACAAGTTGGTTCAGGTAATTGTCTTTAATTACTCTCAAGAACTTATCACCCCTGTGAGATTTGCAGGTTTCGTTCTCCCATGTTATATCTGGGTAATTAAAGTCCCCCATGATAATTACTTCGTTTCGTTTTGACACCTCCTCTATCTGCCTTAGTAGTAAGTCTTCAGTTTCTTCTGTTGCTTTTGGTGGTCGATAGAAGACCCCTATCAGGATTTTGTTATTTTTTCCTTCCTGTATTTCTACCCACAGAGATTCCACCTGTTCGTCTCCTACCCCTATATCCTCCCGTAGCCTCGGCTTCAAGTTCGATTTGACGTACAGACCAGACATACCCCTCCCCCTTTCTGGTTCCTTCGGTCTCTTCTGAAGAGATTGTACCCCTGCAAATTCACCGCCCAATCGCACTTATCATCAAGCCATGTTTCAGTAATTCCGACTATATCATAGTTTTCATCAGTCATTCTCGCTTCAAGCTCACCCACTTTACCAATCAGACTTCGTGCATTCGTGATCATACAATTTATTTCATTTTTTTTGTTTTTTAAATTTGTTTTGTTGCTATTCGTACTTATGGCTGATCTGTCAGTTCTAACTGTACTAACCCCACCCCCTGCTTGTCCCCCATTCCCTTTGCTTGGACCCAGATCACTAATTACACTGGCTACCCCACTATTTCTCATTTTACCCTCCCCCCCAGTCCCTAGTTTAAACACTCCTCCAGCCTTCTAGCCATCTTTTCCCCCAGCACAGCTGCACCCTCCCCATTTAGATGCAGCCCGTCCCTACGGTAGAGCCTGTAGCCGACCGCAAAGTCAGCCCAGTTCTCCAGGAACCCAAATCCCTCCTTCTTGCACCAACTCCGGAGCCACTTGTTTACCTCCCTAAGGTCCTGCTGCCTTTCTAGTGTGGCTTTAGGTACAGGTAGTATTTCCGAGAAAACTACCCTGGAGGTCCGCGCCCTGAGCTTGGACCCTAAGTCCCTGAAATCATTTTTGAGGGCCCTCCATTGACCTCTAACTTGTTCATTGGTGCCAACGTGCACCATGACTGCTGGATCCTCACCAGCCCCTCCCAGTAACCTGTCAATCCGATCCGCGATGTGTCGAACTCGAGCGCCAGGAAGACAACACACCGTTCGACGATCCCGGTCTTTATGGCAGATTGCCCTCTCTGTCCCCCTAATAATTGAGTCCCCCACCACTAGAACCTGTCTAGCCTGCCCTGCGCTCCCCGTCCCCGTCTCACTGGAGCAGTCATCCCCCTGGCGTTCAGAGGGCGTGTCGTGCTGCAGCGGTGCTGGCTCTGTAATGGCATCCCCCTCATCTGCCAATCGTGCAAACTTGTTGGGTTGTGCCAGTTCAGGACTAGCCTCCCTGGTTCTCTTCCCTCTATCCCTCCTTCTTTCTGTCACCCAGCTGACTGCCTGCTCCCCCTGCACTTCCGTACTACCATCCGCCCCCGCCTCTACCCCAGCGAGTGCCTGCTCAGTGAGCACCAAACTCCTTTCCATGATGTCAATGGCTCTCAGTGTTGCCAGTTGCCCATTTAGATCCAGAATTTGGGCTTCTAAATTTGCAACGTGCACGCATCTTGCGCAACAGTATGCACCCTCGATCGGCTGATGAAGGACCGCATACATTGCACAAGTAGCACACTGGATGACATTGCCAGGCATGGAGCTCATCCTAATGGGGATCTACAATTTACTTGTGGAAGTAGTGAAGATAGACTTGCTCACACTCCGCTCACACGCTGCCGCAACCGCTGTCCCGCTGCCGCAACCGCTGTCCCGCTGCCGCAACCGCTGTCCCGCTGCCGCAACCGCTGTCCCGCTGCCGCAACCGCTGTCCCGCTGTCCCGCTACCGCAACCGCTGTCCCGCTGCCGCAACCGCTGACCCACTGCCGCAACCGCTGGCCCGCTGCCGCAACCGCTGACCCGCTGTCGCAACCCCTCACCCGCTGCCGCAACCCCTCACCCGCTGCCGCAATCCCTCACCCGCTGCCTCTCTCGCGCAACCTCTTACCCGCTGACACTTATGCGCAAACAGTCAAATTCCCCCCCCCCCCCCCTCACAAACACTTAGACCCCCAGACACACACACACACAGAAGACACGACTAACCAGATACACAGAAGACACACAGCTCACAAACACACACAGAGGTAGATACTCAGCTCCTCCGCTCCTCCTGGTGACGTCACCCGCTGTCCCGGCGGCCGCTCACTCTGTCCTCCTGTCTCAGCTGCTCCGCTGAACTCCTGGTGGCCTCTTGGCGCCGGCTGCTGCGCTCCGGTCACACTGGTCACTCCTGCCCCCGCACCTGCTTCGGCTGCCGCTGCCCCCGCGCCTGCTTCGGCTGCCGCTGCCCCCGCACCTGCTTGTTGTGTAGGTCTGTGTGTGGCATTGTTGTGTGGTTATGTGAGCGGCATTGTTGTGGGAGTCTGTGTGCGGCATTGTTGTGTGGTTATGTGAGCGGCATTGTTGTGGGAGTCTGTGTGCGGCATTGTTGTGGGGGTCTGTGTGTGGCATTGTTGTGGGGTTATGTGAGCGGCATTGTTGTGTGAGGATGTGTGCGGCATTGTTGTGGGGGTTTGTGTGCGGTATTGTTGTGTGGTTATGTGTGTGACATTGTTGTGAAAGTATGTAAGCGGCATTGTTGTTGAGGTATCGGAGAAATATTGTTCCGGGGGTATGTGAAAGATATTGTGGGGGTATGTTAGCGGCATTGTGTTAAGGGCATGTGTGTAGCATTGTCATAGGGGTATGTGTGCGACATTGTTGTTGGGGTATGTTTGCGACATTGTTGTGGGCGTATGTGTGCAGCATTGTTGTGGGGGTATGTGTGCGACATTGTTGTGGGGGTATGTGTGAGACATTGCTGTGTGGACATGTGAGCGACATTGTTGTGGGGTTATGTGAGCGACATTCTTGTGGGAGTATGTGAGCGAAATTGTTGTGGGGGTATGTGCGCAACATTGTGTGGATATGTGAGTGACATTATTATGGGGGTATGTGCACAACATTGTTGTGGGAGAGTGTGTGTGCAACTTTGCCGTGGGAGTATGTGTGCGGCATTGTTGTGGGGCTATGTGTTTGACATTGTTGTGGTGCATGTCAGTGTCATTGTTGTGGGGGAATGTGTGCGGCATTCTTGTGGATGTATGTATGTGATATTGTTTTGATAGTATGTGTGCAACTCTGCTGTGGGGGTATGTGTGTGACATTGCTGTGGGGTATGTATGCAACATTGTTGTGGGGGTATGTGAGTGATATTGTTGGGGGAGTAGGTGAGCGACGTTTATGTAGGGATGGGGTTTGCAGCATTGCTGTGGTGGTATGTGTGTGGCATTGTTGTGGGAGTATGCGTGCGGAATTGGTATGGGTGTATGTGTGAAACGTTGTGGGGGTATGTGAGCGGAATTGGTATGGGTGTATGTGTGAAACATTGTTGTGAGGGTATGTGTGCGGAATTGGTATGGGTGTATGTGTGAAACATTGTTGTGAGGGTATGTGAGTGACATAGTTGTGGGGGTATGTGTGTGCAATTGTTGTGGGGTATGTGAGCGACACTGTTGTGAGGTATGTGTGTGACATTGTTGTGAGAGTGTGCGGGCGAAATTATTTGCGGGTATGTGAGTGGCATTGTTGTTAAGATATAAGAGCGACATTGTTGTGGGGGTTTGTTTGCAGTATTGTTGTGTGGTTATGTGTGTGACATTGTTGTGAGAGGTGTTTTTGGGGAATATGTAAGCGTCATTGTTGTTGAGGCATGTTAGCAATATTGTTATGGGAATATGTGAATAATATTGGGTGGGTATGTGTGCGGCATTGTGTTGAGGGCATGTGTGTTACATTGTTGTGGGGTTATGTGAGTGACATTGTGTGGATATGTGAGCGACATTGTTGTGGGAGTGTGTGCGACATTGTTGGGGGTAAAGTGTGCAACATTGTTTTGTGTTTTTTTTCGCAGCATTACTGTGGGGGGTATGTGTGCTGCGTAATATGTCAGTAATATTGTTCTTGAGGTTTATGACTGACATTGCCGTGGTGGTATGTGAACAATATTGTTGTGGGGGTATGGAGTATGTGTACGACATTGCTGTGGGGTTATTTGTGGACATTGCTGTGGGTGTATGTGTGCGACATAGTTGTAGGGGTTTGTTTGTGTAACATGGTTGTGGGGGTATGTGAGTGACGTTGTGTGGGGTATGTATGTGACATTGTTGTAGGGGTATGTGTTTGTAACAATGCTGTGGGAGTATGTGTGCGACATTGTTGAGGTGGTATGTGAGCAACTTTGTAGTTTTGGTATTTGAGCGACATTGTTGTGGGGGTAAATGACTGACATTGTTCTTGGGGTGTGTGAGTAATATTGTTCTTGAGGTTTATGACTGACTCTACAGTCGTGGTATATGAGCGGCATTGTTGTGGGGGTATGTGTGTGACATTGTTGTGGGGGGTATGTGAGCAGTATTGTTGTGAGGGGTATGCAATTGACATTGTTGTGGGTGTATGTGAGCTGCATTGTTGAGGGGGCATGTGAGTGTCTTTGTGTTGGAGGTATGAGTGTGACATTGTTGTGGGGGTATGTGAGCGGCATTGTTGTGGGGGCATGTGAGTGGCTTTGTGTTGGAAGTAATTGTGTGACATTGTTGTGAGGGTATGTGAGCAAAAGTATTGTGGGGGTATAGGTGTTACATTGTTGTGGGGGTATATCAGTGATATTGTTCTTAGAGTATGGGAGTGACATTGGGAGGGCTATGTGTGTGATATTACTCTGCGGGTATGTATACAACATTGCTATGGGGGTATGTGTGCGACATTGTTGTGGGGGTATGTGTGCAACATTACTGTGGGGGCATGTGTGCAACATTGCTGGTAGTTTATGTGCGTGACATTGGTGTGTGGGTATGTGAGCGACTTTATAGTGTTGTTATTCGAGCGACATTGTTGTGGGGGTATGTGTGTGACATTGTTGTGGGCATATGTGAGCAGCATTGTTGTGGGGGTATGTATGTGACATTGTTTTGGGGGTATGTGAGTGGCATTGCTGTAGGGGTATGTGTGTAACATTGCTATGGGGGTATGTGAGTGGCATTGTTGTGAGGGGTACTGTTTTTGGGGTATGTGAGCGGCTTTGTGTTGGAGGTATGTGAGCGACAGTTGAGGGGGTATGGGAGTAACATTGTTGCAGGAGGTGTATGTGTGTAACATTGTTGTGGGGGTATGTGTGTGACTTTGTTGTGGGGGTATGTGAACAGCATTGTTGTGGGGTTATGTGTCTGACATTGTTTTGGGGGGGGTTAGTTGAGCAACATTGTTGTGGGGATATTTACTTGGCATTTTTGTGGGGGTATGTGTGCGGCATTGTTTTGGGGGGTAACCAACATTGTTGTGGGGCTATGTTTGCGACATTGTTGTGGGTGTTTGTTTTCGGCATTGTTGTGGAGATGTGTGAGCAGCATTGTTGTGGGAGTATGTGTGTGACATTGTTGTGAGTATATATGTGGGACATTATTGTGGGGGGTATATGTGTGTAACATTGTTGTGGGGATATGTGTGTTATATTGTTGTGGGGGTATGTGAGAGTCATTATTGTGGGGGTATTTACTTGGCATTTTTGTGGGGATATGTGTGCGGCACTGTTGTGGGGATTTATTTGCAACATTGTTGTGAAGATGTGTGAGCAGCATTCTTGTGGGAGTATGTGTGTGACATTGTTGTGAGGGTATGTGTGTGACATTGTTATAGGGGTATATGTATGACATTGTTGAGGGGATATATGTGTGACATTATTGTGCTGGTATAAGTGTGTAACATTGTTGTGTTGGTGTGTGAGTTACTTTGTAGTGTTGGTATTTGAGCAACATTGTTCTTGTGGTGTGTGAGTAATATTGTTTTTGAAGTATATGAGTGACATTGCCGTGTGTGACATTGTTGTGGGGGTATGTGTGTGACATTGTTGTGGGGGTATATGTGTGTGACATTGTTGTGGGGGGTATGTGAGCGGCATTGTTGTGGGAGCATGTGAGTGGCTTTGTGTTGGAGGTATTTGAGCGACATTGTTGTGGGGGCATATGACTCACATTGTTCTTGGGGTGTGTGAGTAATATTGTTCTAAGAGGTTTATGACTGACTCTGCCATTGTGGTATCGTCGTGGTATATGAGCGGCATTGTTGTGGGGGGTATATGTGTGTGCCATTGTTGTGGGGGATATATGTGTGTGACACTGTTGTGGGGGATATATGTGTGTGACACTGTTGTGGGGGGTATGTGAGCAGCATTGCTGTGGGGTTATGTATGTGACATTGTTGTGAGGGGTATGCAAGTGACATTCTTGTGGGGGCATGTGAGTGTCTTTGTGTTGGAGGTATGAGTGTGACATGGTTGTGGGGGTATGTGAGCGGCATTGTTGTGGGGGCCTGTGAGTGGCTTTGTGTTTGCGGTATTTGTGTGACATTGTTGTGAGGGTATGTGAGCGACAGTATTGTGGGGGTATAGGTGTTATATTGTTGTGGGGGTATTCAGTGATATTGTTCTTAGGGTATGGGAGTGACATTCTTTTGAAGATGTGTGAGCAGCATTGTTGTGAGGCTATGTGTGTGATATTACTCTGGGGGGTATGTATACAGCATTGCTATGGGGGTATGTGTGCGACATTGTTGTGGGGGTATGTGTGCAACATTGCTGTGGAGGTATGTGTGCGACATTATTGTGGGGGTATGTGTGCAACATTGCTGTGGAGGTATGTGTGCAACATTGCTGGTAGTTTATGTGTGCAACATTGTTGTGGGGGTATGAGAGCGACTTTATAGTGTTGTTATTCGAGCAACATTGTTTTGGCGGTATATGAGTGACATTGTTGTGGGGGTATGTGTGTGACATTGTTTTGGGGGTATGTGAGCGGCATTGTTGTGGGGGTATGTGTGTGACTTTGCTGTGGGGGTATGCGAGCGGAATTGTTGTAGGGGTATGCGAGTGACATTGTTGTGAGGGGTACGGTTGTGGGGGTATGTGAGCGGCATTGTGTTGGAGCTATGTGAGCGACATAGTTGAGGGGGTATGGGAGTAACTTATTGCAGGAGGTCTATGTGTGTAACATTGTTGTGGGGGTATGTGTGTGACTTTGTTGTGGGGGTATGTGAGCGACATTGTTATAAAAGGTATGTGAGCAGCATTGTTGTGGGGTTATGTGTCTGACATTGTTTTTGGGGGGGGTAGTTGAGCAACATTGTGTGTGATATTACTCTGGGGGTATGTATACAACATTGCTATGGGGGTATGTGTGCGACATTGTTGTGGGGGTATGTGTGCAGCATTGTTGTGGGGGCATGTGTGCAACATTGCTGTGGAGGAATGTGTGAAACATTGCTGGTAGTTTATGTGTGCAACATTGTTGTGGGGCTATGTGTGTGACATTGTTGTGGGGGTATGTGTGTGACATTGTTGTGGGGGTATGAGAGCGACTTTATATAGTTGTTATTCGAGCAACATTGTTGTGGCGGTATATGAGTGACATTGTTGTGGGGGTATGTGTGTGACATTGTTTTGGGGGCATATGAGAGGCATTTTTGTGGGGGTATGTGTGTGACATTGCTGTGGGGGTATGCGAGCGGAATTGTTGTAGGGGTATGTGTGTGACATTGCTGTGGGGGTATGCGAGTGACATTGTTATAAAAGGTATGTGAGCAGCATTGTTGTGGGGTTATGTGTCTGACATTGTTTTTTTGGGGGAGGTAGTTGAGCAACATTGTTGTGGGGGTATTTACTTGGCATTTTTGTGGGGGTATGTATGCGACATTGTTGTAGGGGTTTGTTTTAGGCATTATTGTCGAGATGTGTGAGCAGCATTGTTCTGGGAGTATGTGTGTGACATTGTTGTGAGGGTATATGTGTGACATTGTTGTAAGGGTATATGTGTGACATTATTGTGGGGGTATATGTGTGTAACATTGTGGTGTCGGTGTGTGAGTGACTTTGTAGTGTTGGTATTTGAGCAACATTGTTGTAGGGGTGTTTGAGTGACATTGTTCTTGTGGTGTGTGAGTAATATTGTTTTTGAAGTATGTGATTGACATTGTTGTGGGGGGTATGTGTGTGACATTGCTGAGAGGGTATGTGTGCGACGTTGCTGTTGGAGTATGTCTGCGACCTTATTGTGGTGGTATATGAGATGCATTGTAGTGGGGGTATGTAAGCGACATTGTTGTGGGGGTATGTAAATGACATTGTTGAGGGGGTATGTGAATGACTTTTTAGTGTTGGTATTTGAACGACATTGTTGGGGGGTATATGAACGTTCTTGGTGTGTGTGAGTAATATTGTTTTTGAGGGGGGTATGTGAATGACATTGTCGTGGGTGTATGGAGTATGTGTACGACATTGCTGTGGGGTTTTCTGTAAGACATTGCTGTGGGGTTATGTGTGTACATTGTCGTGGGGGTGTATGAGCTGCATTGTTGTGAGGGTATGTGAAAGATATAATTGTGCAGGTATGTGTGTGACATTGTTGTGGGGGTATTTTCGTGGCATTGTTGTGGTAGTATGCGTGCAGCATTGTTTTGGGGGCGTATATTAGCAGCATTGTTGCGGGGTATGTTTATTTACTTTGTTTGTGGGGGTATTTGAGCGACATTGTTTTGCAGGTATGTGAGCTGCATTGTAGTGGGGTTATGTGAGTGGCATTGTATTGAGGCCATGTGTGCGACATTCTTGTGAGGGGCATTGTTGTGGGGGTATGTGAGCAGCTTTGTGTTGGAGGTATGTAGGCGACAATGTTCTTGGGGTTTCTGTGTGACTTTGCGGGGGTATGTCAGTGATATTGTTGTAGGAGTGTGTGTGTGCGACATTGCTGTGGGTGTATGTGTGCAGCATTGTTATGTGGGAATGTATGCAACAATGTTGTGGGGGTATGTGTGCGGCATTGTGGGGGCATGTGTGCGGCATTGTTGTGGGGGTATGTGTGCGGCATTGTTGTGGGGGTATGTGTGCGGCATTGTTGTGGGGGTATGCGTGCGGCATTGTTGTGGGGGTATGCGTGCGGCATTGTTGTGGGGGTATGTGTGCGGCATTGTTATACAGGGTATGTGTGCAGTATTGTTGTGGGGGTATGTGAGTGACATTATTGTAGGGATATGTGTGTGACATTGTAGTAGGGGGTATGTGTGGGACATAGTTGTAGTGGTATGTTTGTGTAACATTGTTGTGGGGTTATGTGAGTGACATTGTTGTGGGGGTATGTGAGTGACATTATTGTAGGGATATGTGTGTGACATTGTAGTAGGGGGTATGTGTGGGACATAGTTGTAGTGGTATGTTTGTGTAACATTGTTGTGGGGGTATGTGAGTGACATTGTTGTGGGGGTATGTGTGTGACATTGTAGTAGGGTGTATGCGTTGGACATAGTTGTAGTGGTATGTTTGTGTAACATTGTTGTGGGTGTATGTAAGTGACATTGTTGTAGGGATATGTGTGTGTAACATTCTTGTGGGGGTATGTGAGTGACATTGTTGTGGGGAGTATGTATGTGAAATTGTTGTGGGGGTATGTGTTTGTAACATTGCCGTGGGGGTATGTGTGCGACTTTGTAGTTTTGGTATTTGAGCGACATTGTTGTGGGGGTATATGATTGTTCTGGGGTTCGTAAGTAATATTGTTCTTGAGGTTTATGACTGACATTGCCGTGGTTGTATGTGAACGGCAGTGTTGTGGGGGTATGTGTGTGACATTTTTATGAGGGGCTTGTGAGCAGCATTCTTGTGGGGTCATGTGTCTGAGTGTCTGACATTGTTGTGGGGGGTATGTGTGTGACATTGTTTTGGTGGGTATGTGTGTGACATTGTTGTTGGGGTATGTGTGACATTGTTGTGAGGGGTATGTGAGCGACATTGTTGTGGGGGTATATGAGTGAGCTTGTTGTGGGGGTATGTGTATGACATTGTTGTGGGGGTATGTGAGCTGCCTTGTTGTGGGGGCATGTGAGTGTCTTTGTGTTGGAGGTATGGCTGTGACATTATTGTGAGGGTATGTGAGCAACAGCATTGTGGGGGTATTTGTGTGACATTATTGTGAGGGTATGTGAGCGACAGTATTGTGGGGGTATAGGTGTTACATTGTTGTGGGTGTATATCAGTGATACTGTTCTTAGGGTATGGGAGTGACATTGTTTTGAAGATGTGTGAGCAGCATTGTTGTGGGGCTATGTGTGTGATATTACTCTGGGGGTATGTATACAATATTGTTATGGGGGTAAGTGTGCGACATTGTTGTGGGGGTATGTGTGCGGCATTGTTGTGGGGGTATGTGTGCGGCATTGTTGTGGGGGTATGTGTGCGGTATTGTTGTGGGGGTATGTGTGCGGCATTGTTGTACAGGGTATGTGTGCGGTATTGTTGTACAGGGTATGTGTGCGGTATTGTTGTGGGGATATGTGAGTGACATTGTCGTGGGGGTTATGTGTGTGTAACATTGCCGTGGGAGTATGTGTGTAATATTGTTGTAGGGGTATGTGTGTGAGATTGTTGAGGTAGTATGTGAGCGACTTTGTAGCTTTGGTATTTGAGCAACATTGTTGTGGGGGTATATGACCGTGGTTGTATGTGAACGGCATTGTTGTGGGGGTATGTGTGTGACATTGTTGTGGGGGGTTTATGTGTGTGACATTGCTGTGGGGGTATGTGAGTGACATTGTTGTAGGGGTATGTGTGTGACTTTGTTTTGAGGGGTATGTGAGCAGCATTCTTGTGGGGGTATGTGTGTGACATTGTTGTGAGGGTATATGTGTGACATTGTTTTGAGGGGTATGTGAGCAGCATTCTTGTGGGGTCATCTGTGTAACATTGTTGTGAGGGGTATGTGAGCAGCATTCTTGTGGGGGTATGTGTGTGACATTGTTGTGAGGGTATATGTGTGACATTGTTCTGAGGGGTATGTGAGCGACATTTTTGTGGGTGTGTGTGTGACATTATTGTGAGGGGTATGCAAGTGACAATGTTGTGGGCGTATGTGAGATGCATTGTTGTGGGGATTTGTGTGTGACATTGTTATGAGGGTTATGGGAGCAGCATTCTTGTGGGGTCATGTGTGTAACATTGTTGTGGGGGTATGTGAGTAACACTGTTGTGGGGGGCATGTGTGTGACATTGTTGTGGTGGGTACGTGTGACATTGTTGTGGGGGGTATGTGTGTGACATTGTTGCTAGGGTATGTGTGTAACATTGTTTTGAGGGGTATGTGAGCGACATTATTGTTGGGGTATGTGAATGATATTGTTGTGGGGGTATGTGTGTGACATTATTGTGAGGGTTATGCAAGTGACATTGTTGTGGGCGTATGTGAGCTGCATTGTTGTGGGGTTATGTGTGTAAAATTGTTGTGGGGGTATATGAGTGATATTTTTGTGGGGGTATATGAGTGGCATTGTTGTTTGGGTACGTGTGTGGCATAGTTGTGGCAGTATTTACTCGGCATTGTTGTAGGGGTACGTGTGCGACATTGTGGTGGGGGTTTGTTCGCTGCATTAATTTGGAGATGTGTGAGCAGCATTGTTGTGGGGCTATGTGTCTAAAATTGTTCTGCGGGTATATAAGTGGCATTGTTGTGGGGGTATGTGTGCAGCATTGTTGTGGATGTATGTGTGTGACATTGTAGTGGGGGTATGTGTGCAGCATTGTTGTGTGGGTATGTGTATTATATTGTTTTGGGGGTATGTGTGCGACATTTCTCTGGGGTATGTATGCAACATTGCGGTGGGGTTACGAGTGCAACATTGCTGTGGGTGTATATGAGCTACATTGTTGTGAGTGGTATATGAGCCGCATTGCTGTGGGTGTATATGAGCTACATTGTTGTGAGTGGTATATGAGCCGCATTGTTGTGGGCGTATGTGAGCAACATTGCTGTGGGGATATGTGTGTGACATTGCTATGTGGGTATGTGAGCAGCATTCTTGTGGGTTTTTGTGTGTGACATTGTTTTGGGGGGTATGAGTGCGGCATTGTTGTGGGGGAAAGTGTGGGGCATTGTTGTGGGGTTATGTGTGTGATATTGCTGTGGGGTATGTGTGCGTCATTGCTGGGGGGCTATGTGTGTTACATTGTTGAGGTGGTATATAAGATGCATTGTCGTGAGGGTATGTGAGTGACATTGTTGTGGACATATGTGTGTGACATTGTTCTGGGGGATATGTTAATGACATTGTTTTGAGGGGTGTTTAAGCAGCTTTGTTGTGGGAGTATGCTTGTAACATTGCTGTGGGGGCATGTGTGTTACACAGTTGTGAGGGGGTATATGACCAGCATTGTTGTGGTCGTTTGTGTGAGACATTGTTGTGGGGGCATGTGTGCAACATTGTGTGGGGGTATATGAGCTACATTGTTGTGGGGCTATGTGTGTGGCATTGTATTAAGGGCATGTGTTTGACATTGTTGTGAGGGGTAGGTGAGCAGCTTTGTGTTGGAGGTATGTGAGCAACATTGTTCTATGGGTATGTTAATTACATAGTTATGGGCTTATGTGTGTGACATTGTTCTGGGGGTATATGAGTGACATTGTTATGAGGGTATATGAGTGACATTGCTGTAGGGGGTATGTGAGTGACATTGCTCTAGTGGGTATGTGAGTGACATTGCTGTAGTGGGTATGTGAGTGACATTGTTATGAGGGTTATGTGTGTGACATTGTTGTGGGGATATATGAATGACGCTGTAGGGGTATGTGTGTGACATTGTTGTGGGGTTATGTGTGTGACATTGTTGTGGGGGTATGTGAGCGACATTGCTGTAGGGGGTATGTGAGTGACATTGCTGTAGTGGGTATGTGAGTGATATTGTTATAAGGGTATATGAGTGACATTGTTATGAGGGTTATGTGTGTGAAATTGTTGTAGGGGTATGTGTATGACATTGTTGTGGGGGTATGTGTGTGACATTGTTGTAGGGGTATGTGTATGACATTGTTGTGGGGGTATGTGTGTGACATTGTTGTGGGGGTATGTGTGTGACATTGTTGTGGGGGTATGTGAGTGAGATTGCTGTAGTGGGTATGTGAGTGGCATATGTCACCAGTATGGGGCCCGTGTAGATGATCAGATGTTCTATAGGTTCTCCTCTGAGAGCTGTACACAGTCCTTCCTGACAGGACCGTATGCTAGAAGTGCTTTATGACTGTCCTGTTATTTCAGATGCCGGCTGATATTCCGGCGCCAAAAGACCATTTTATTTTGCTCCATGTTAACCAGCTGAGTCTGTCCGGCCGGCACTTCTCCCGGTTCATCTATGAGGGGGTGAACAAGAGCTTTAGGCCTCATGTCCACGGGGAAATTCAGGCCGCATGGATTCCCCGTGCAGAAGCCCGCAGCAGGTCCCTTCTGCCCCGCAGACATGAGGCCAAGAAAATGCGATATACTTACCTGTCCGGACGCTGCGGGTCTCACCTCCCTTGCGGCCGGATCTCCTCTCCTTGGCTCAGCGGATGTGTTCGGCATGCTGGTAGTGTGCCGCACAAATTTCTTTCTTTAACTCCTGCTCTCCCGCGTTCCCGTGGCACAAAACAAATAGAGCTGCGGGTGTGCCGCAGATCTGGACGGCTTCCATAAGCTTCAATTGAAACCACGAGAGCCGTCCGTGCAGGAACGCCACACAAAATGGAGCATGTTGCTGGTGCTTTTCTGCACGTGCGATCCGCGCTCCAGGAAAAAATGACATCCGTAGGTATTTAACGACCTGCGGGTGCCCAGTGATTCCCTATTGGCGCGGATCATGTTTGCTGGAGACCCGCGCGGATTTCGTAATTCTATTTGGCCTGTGGACATTGGGCCTTAAAGGTAGGAGCAATTCCCAATGCTTGACATATATCCCCAGGATGATGTAGCAGAGCCAAGGTCGTCATGTAGCTCAGTACAGAGTATGCAATATCGGGGGGTTTACATGCGGCTGCTGGTAAACCGAGGCTGCCTCCCACCTGCGTTTGGGTCACTTCAGGGTTTCTATTTCTCTGCTGCATTTTTGGAGAGAAACTGAAATAAAACAGAACAGAAGTGAAAAGTAATGCAGCAGAATGTGCTGTTGTAGTGGGCGGAGTTACCGGGGCGCCTCCATAATCTATGCATGCTGATGTAGTGGGCGGAGTTACCGAGGCGCCTCCATAATCTATGCATGCTGATGTAGTGGGCGGAGTTACCGGGGCGCCTCCATAATCTATGCATGCTGATGTAGTGGGCGGAGTTACCGGGCCCCATAATGTATGCATGCTGTTGTAGTGGGCGGAGTTACCAGGGCCTCCATAATGTATGCATGCTGTTGTAGTGGGCGGAGTTACCAGGGCCTCCATAATGTATGCATGCTGTTGTAGTGGGCGGAGTTACTGGGGCACCTCCATAATGTATGCATGCTGTTGTAGTGGGCGGAGTTACCGGGGCGCCTCCATAATGTATGCATGCTGATGTAGTGGGCGGAGTTACCGGGGCCCCATAATGTATGCATGTTGTTGTAGTGGGCGGAGTTACCAGGGCCTCCATAATGTATGCATGCTGTTGTAGTGGGCGGAGTTACCAGGGCCTCCATAATGTATGCATGCTGTTGTAGTGGGCGGAGTTACTGGGGCACCTCCATAATGTATGCATGCTGTTGTAGTGGGCGGAGTTACCAGGGCCTCCATTATGTATGCATGCTGTTGTAGTGGGCGGAGTTACTGGGGCACCTCCATAATGTATGCATGCTGTTGTAGTGGGCGGAGTTACCAGGGCGCCTCCATAATGTATGCATGCTGTTGTAGTGGGCGGAGTTACCGGGGCCTCCATAATGTATGCATGCAGTTTAGTGGGCGGAGTTACTGGGGCCTCCATAATGTATGTATGCTGTTGTAGTGGGCGGAGTTACCGGGGCCTTCATAATGTATGCATGCTGTTGTAGTGGCCGGAGTTACCGGGGCCTCCATAATGTATGCATGCTGTTATAGTGGGCGGAGTTACCGAGGCGCCTCCATAATGTATGCATGCAGTTGTAGTGGCCGGAGTTACCGCAGCGCCTCCATAATGTATGCATGCAGTTGTAGTGGGCGAAGTTACCGGGGCCTCCTTAATGTATGCATGCTGTTGTAGTGGGCGAAGTTACCGGGGCCTCCATAATGTATGCATGCTGTTGTAGTGGGCGGAGTTACTGGGGCCTCCATAATGTATGCATGCAGTTGTAGCGGGCGGAGTTACCGGGGCCTCCATAATGTATGCATGCAGTTGTAGTGGGCGAAGTTACCGGGCCCTCCATAATGTATGCATGCTGTTGTAGTGGGCGGAGTTACTGGGGCCTCCATAATGTATGCATGCAGTTGTAATGGGCGGAGTTACCAGGGCCCCTCCATAATGTATGCATGCAGTTGTAGTGGGCGGAGTTAACGGGGCCCTTCCATAATGTATGCATGCTGATGTAGCGGCCGGAGTTACCGGGTCGCCTCCATAATGTATGCATGCAGTTGTAGTGGCCGGAGTTACCGGGGCCTCCATAATGTATGCATGCTGTTGTAGTGGGCGGAGTTACTGGAGCCTCCATAATGTATGCATGCAGTTGTAGTGGCCGGAGTTACCAGGGCCCCTCCATAATGTATGCATGCAGTTGTAGTGGGCGGAGTTACCGGGGCCTCTATAATGTATGCATGCAGTTGTAGTGGGCGGAGTTACCGGGGCTCCTCCATAATGTATGCATGCAGTTGTAGTGGCCGGAATTACCGGGGCTCCTCCATAATGTATGCATGCTGTTGTAGTGGCCGGAGTTACTGGGGCCTCCTTAATGAATGCATGCAGTTGTAGTGGGCGGAGTTACCGGGGCGCCTCCATAATGTATTCATGCAGTTGTAGTGGGCGGAGTTACTGGGACCTGCATAATGTATGCATGCTGTTGTAGCGGGCGGAGTTACCGGGGTCTCCATAATGTATGCATGCTGTTGTAGTGGGCGGAGTTACTGGGGCCTCCATAATCTATGTATGCAGTTGTAGTGCGCGGAGTTACCGGGGCCCTTCCATAATGTATGCATGCAGTTGTAGTGGCCGGAGTTAACGGCGCTCCTCCATAATGTATGCATGCTGTTGTAGTGGGCGGAGTTACCGCGCGCGTCCATAATGTATGCCTGCTGTTGTGGTGGGCGGAGTTACCGGGACCTCCATAATGTATGCATGCTGTTGCAGTGGGCGGAGTTACCGGGGTCTCCATAATGTATGCATGCTGTTATAGTGGGCGGAGTCACCGGGGCCTCCATAATGTATGCATGCTGTTGTAGTGGGCGGAGTTACCGAAGTCTCCATAATGTATGCATGTAGTTGTAGTGGGCGGAGTTACTGGGGCCTCCATAATGTATGCATGCAGTTGTAGTGGGCGGAGTTACCGGGGCCCTTCCATAATGTATGTATGCTGATGTAGTGGCCGAAGTTACCGGGGCGCCTCCATAATGTATGCATGCAGTTGTAGTGGGCGGAGTTACCGGGGCCTTCATAATGTATGCATGCAGTTGTAGTGGCCGGAGTTACCGGGGCTTCTCCATAATGTATGCATGTAGTTGTAGTGGCCAGAGTTACTGGGGCTCCTCTATAATGTATGCATGCTGTTGTAGTGGGCGGAGTTACCGGGGCGCCTTTATAATGTATGCATGCTGTTGTAGTGGGCGGAGTTACCGGGGCTCCTCCATAATGTATGCATGCTGTTGTAGTGGGCGGAGTTACCGGGGCACCTCCATAATGAATGCATGCTGTTGTAGTGGGTGGAGTTACTGGGGCCTCCTTAATGTATGCATGCAGTTGTAGTGGGCAGAGTTACCGGGGCGCCTCCATAATGTATGCATGCTGTTGTAGTGGGCGGAGTTACCGGGGCGCCTCCATAATGTATGCCTGCAGTTGTAGTGGCCGGAGTTACCGGGGCTCCTCCATAATGTATGCCTGCAGTTGTAGTGGGCGGAGTTACCGGGGCGCCTACATAATGTATGCATGCAGTTGTCTTATGCCTATGTATTGTCAGTGGCTTCAATGTGGAAGGAATCAGCAAAATGTGTATTGATGCTTGTAGGAATGAAAGGGTTAATGTCTGCAAAGGAGCCGTCTGGTGTCAAAATGTATCCTTTTGTGTTGGGAGTTTGGAAGTCATGTGACCATGCTTCATACGGGTGTTTATAAGGGGAGTGCAAGGGAGTCTGAGGGCTTATTCAGATGACTTTATATCGGCCGTGTATTCACTCCGGCCAATATACGGCGTCCCTCTCTGCAGGGGGAGGAGGCTAGAAGAGCCCGGAGCAGTGCACTGAGCTCCCGCCCCTCTCCGCCTCCTCTCCACTACCTCTCTGCCCCTCTGCACTATTTGCAATGAGGGAAAGTGGGACAGGGGCGGGGCTAATTCCTGGAACTTAGCTCCGCCCCTGTCCCGCCTTCTCTCTTGCAAAAGTGCATAGATGTGAGTCCTGCAGTTGGTAAAGTCATTGCCCCGGACTCTGCCCTGTAGATTAGTGCTCACCTTTGTTCTACTCTACACTGTTCACATGTCAGAATGTTTCTTTACAGCTCAACTGACGGAGGAAAAGATCCCGCTGATCATGAAGTCTACAGGTTCATCAGTCACCATAGAAGTTACCAGCACGGCCCGGGCTACTGAGATGCATCTGTCCTTATCTTATATGTTCCAAAGTCAAAATTAATGCCAGAGTGGAAATAAAATAGCATTAAAAAATAAATAAATGTGTTTTTTTCAAAAAAGTTCAGATGTCCAACCTAAAGGACTTTTACTGTCTTCTCCGTTTGACTCCAGTTCTGGGAAGCGGTGTGTAAATTCAGTGGCATAATCCTGCCTAGATGGCTGGTCATCAGCACACAACAAACCTAATACTAAACAGACTGGCAGGGGTGAAGGTGCCAACGATTTACCTGCTGTTTATGGAGCCTGAAAGATAAATGGCAATGGAAAAGTTAGTTTTCTTACAGCAGTCTGTCCAGGAGGTGTCATCCCGCTATCCCAGATGCCTGAACCCCCGATTCACCTATGTATAATACAGGTGGGGGTGCATCATCAACCCCTCCCCTTGGCTCTTGATTGACTGCTCAAATATACATAGTAATATAGTATGTTAGGCTGAAGGGAGACAATGTCCATCCAGTTCAGCCTGTTTCCACCCCCCCTCCCTTGTTGATCCAGAGGAAGTTAAAAAAAAAAGGCTATTGGGGGGGGGGGGGGGGGATTATTTCCCGACTTTATAATGGCAGTTAGAATACTCCCTGGATCAATTTTTTTATAGTTTCTACATGACTCCAAGATCCAGATGGTTATTTAATGTCTATATCCTGTAATAACATAGCGCTGTAGAAAGACATCTACTCCCCTCTTAAACTCCTCTATGGATTTTGCCATCCCCACGTCCTCAGGCAGAGAGTTCCACAGTCTCACTGCTCTTACAGTAAAGAACCCCCTTCTATGTTGGTAATGAAACCTTCTTTCCTCTAACTGTAGAGGATGCCCTCTTGTTACCGTCACAGTCCTGGGTATAAACAGATCATCGGAGAGATCCTTGTATTGTCCCCTAATATATTTATACACATTGTCCTCTAATTTGTATTTAAGCACTGCAATATCTTAACCAGAGAATTGAAGCCATTTCACCCATTTACATTGGGTCAGGAAGGGTACCGTTACTCCTTAAGGAGAGCACTTAGAAGGTGTGAGGAGACTTATAAGGCCATCCATGCTCCTGGGGGAAATATGCAAATGCAAAATGGAACAATACCTCTGTAGCGCCACCTATTGGAAGGCAGCATTTCTGTCTGTCTGTGCACGGTTAGCTTTTCCTTCTGGAGAAGATTGTGGCTTTGGCTTATAATTCCCAGTCATTGTTACAAGGCTTGCTAAAAAGTCTGACATTGGCTTGCAGAAATGCTGCCTTCCAATAGGTGGCGCTGTAGAGGTATTGTTCCATTGTCCCATTTACCCTATTACATTTGTATGCCTCTAGTTGGTCTAATCTGGAAGCAATAAGTTTTCCATTAAGCAGTTATTTTGAATAACAGCAAAAAGTCGATCTAGCCGTAGTTTTCCATTTCATAGCAATAGAAGCCCTAGTTACTATTAGGAGATGAGACAATATAGTAAGGCCAGCAAAAATAATATCCTCTACAGCTAATGATAATAGGGCCACATTAGGGCCCCATCGAAAGTCAAAATTGAATGCAGTGGGAAGTAAATCTGATCCCATAGAGGTTTAAGGATTTCACATGACCACCAGATATGTAACAGAGATCCAACTTGTCCATAACATCTCCAACACAAACCAGAAGTACCAGGAAGCATTTGAGACAAGCGGTAGATGCCACCTATATAAACGTCTTCTTAATGATTAGCACAACAAGAGGTCTTAGCACTTAACTGATTGGTCCTCATTAAAGGTCTCCTGAAATTCCCTTTCTCAGTTCTTTCTGAAAACGGGAATTACAATTAAGGGAAAGTGCGGTGTAGGTTCCAGTTATACCTTTAGTGTGAATTAGAAAAAAAGGATTCATATAAAGTTCTAGGAGGGCATCCTGAAAGGTTTAACAACAAGATAAAATGTCACAATTGGAGGTACTTATAGAATCTTCGGAGAGAAGCATCCATGAGCCTTCCATCAGGTCCCATCACTGTTGATATACCAACTGTTGAGATACCAACTTCTAAGCCTAATGTCAGGGATAACTCACAGGATGATCTCCAAGAGGGTATTTACAGGTCGGAGTGGGAAACCATCAAAAGAGGAAGATATTCCTTTACATATGTTAATGGATGCAGTTTGAAAAATCCAGTAATGGTAGCTTCTATATCATCGCAGTGCTTATCAGAGTCGTCCAACCACCAGCTCCTCAATTGGTCTAGTAGTGAGGCCAAATAATAATTCTTCACATGTGGGCAAGCTAATCCTCCTTGAGAGGCATATTAGAGGCGTATATTAGGTGAGACCCTTGCTCTTTGGTTTTTCTAAATACATTTTGGAAGTAATTTTTGAATCCGTATCAATACAGCGTTGGAAATAAGGATGGGAAGGTATGGAGGAGTAGGGTATTGTGGGTAATATCAACATCTTTCGTAAGCAATTTACTACTCACCAAGGAGATCGATAGTTTAGTGTAGTTTTTAATATCTTTTTGTAGGGTAGATAATAGAACATTACAATTAATGGTTCCTAATTGGCTAATCGGGAAGGTAGGAAGAATATCTAAATAAGAAATTTCACGTTTGGCCTCTAATTTTAATTGAAGTGGTCGAGGTATGCCCACACCAAGAATCAATGACTTAGTGGCTGAATTCCTCAATAGTCCACAAAACAGCTTAGAGAGATGTTTCTGGTGAGGTTATGCTCAAAATTATGTTGTCTACAAAGAGGCCAATACGGTGGTCGGTTCTGGTAATAGTGATACCAGAAATATCTGGGGACAAGCGAATCAATCAGACAAATGGCTCCATCACTAAAGCAAAAATCATTGGTGACAGTGGGCATCCCCGCCTGGTACCATTAGTGATGTTAAAAGGAGTTGAAATACAGCCCGATGTATATATGTGAGCTGATGGTGAAGAAGAGAGGACCATGATGGAAGAGGGTAAAAAAGCATTCAAGACAAATTAAGAGCACCTCTCTAAGACAACTCCGGTGGTCAAACGGCTCCTCGTATCCAGAGTGAGGAGCACTGAAGGCGTTTCTCGGGCCATGACCTCAAATATTGCTAAAAAACCGTCGAGTGCCATCAACTGTTTCTCAACCTTCAATAAACCTAAAGGCCCTTCTCTACGGAACGATTATTGTTCAAACAAATCATTCAAACGAGTGAAAATGAATGCTAATCGTTCAGTATAACTCAGCCGACGATGGAACGATGAACGAGAAATCATCCGCTATTCGCTCATCACTCATTTCCTGCAGGCATAAGAATCATCGCTGGCGCGTTCACTAGTCATTCGATTTAGGGTGCGTTCACAAGAGCGTATATCGGCTCGGTTTTCACGTCGAGCCGATATACGTCCTCCTCATCTGCAGGGGGGGAGCCTGGAAGAGCCAGAAGCAGGAACTGAGGCTCCCGCCCCCTCTCTGCCTCCTCTCCGCCCCTCTGCACTATTTTCAATGAGAGGAGGTGGGACGGGGGCGGGGCTAAGGTCCGTGAATTGGCCCCGCCCCGCACGCCTCTCTTCATTGCAAATAGTGCAGAGGGGTGGAGAGGAGGCAGAGAGGGGGCGGGAGCTCAGTTCCTGCTCCAGGGCTCTTCCAGCCTCCCCCCCTGCACGTGAGCACAATGTATATCGGCTCGGCGTGAAAACCGAGCCGATATACGCTCTTGTGAACGCACCCTTAACTGCACTTATACAGCGATTGTGACCGACTGAACGAATTCTTGTTTGTATGAGACAATGATGAATTGTTCGCTCGTTCAAGCGAGAAATCGGCAGGTCTAAACTTGATCTCTATTAGAGATGAGCGAACGTACTCGGATAGGCACTACTCGTCCGTGTAATGTGCCTTATCCGAGTACCTCTCTGCTCGTGCTCAAAGATTCGGGACGCGCTGCGGAGCGGGGAGCTGCAGGGGAGAGCGGGGAGGAACGGAGGGGAGATCTTTCTCTCCTTCTCTCCCGGCCGCTCTGCCCCGCTCCCCGCTCCGACTCACCTGTCAGCAGCGGAGCGCCCCGAATCTTTGAGCACGAGTACAGCGGTACTCGGATAAGGCACATTACTCGGACGAGTAGTGCCTATCCGAGTACGTTCGCTCATCTCTAATCTCTATCAATTAAATTCGGAAGAACCTCTGATAGTCGGGCAGCTAAGACTTTGGCCTCATGTCCCCGGCATGCGCAGATTTTTCATGCAGATTTCAGCAGCGGATGCGATTAATCATATAGCTTTATATCTGCATGTAATAAGGAGGTAGGACAGCAGAGTGACGGTTGATCTGGGGACTTACCAGGGTCGGGTAGGGTAATAATAAGGGCTTTCAACATTTCATATGGGACTCCACCTGCGTGGGATATCTCGTTAAATACCCTAAAATGAGTTTATGGGACTTAAAATATTTTCCCCCAGATCTTTTAGTCCGTCTCTTCTCATATCCTGTTCGGATGTCACATTACTGCCCCAATAGTGGTTGTGATGTTGGGTTTATTCTAGGAGATTGGACCTTTTGATTAGTTAGTGTAATCGGAGTATCACTGTTTGCTTTATCCTTTAGATGCTGCTGCATGCCTATTCCCGCTGGGTAGTTTTAGTGTTTTTAAATGGTTTTATTGTACATGTTTTGTGTTTTTGTGCCTTCGGAATATTGTAATAAACTCATTGCTTTTCATGTTATCTGGCTGTGCGCTACTTTTACGTATGGATCGGCTTTCCTTGTAACTTGTTCCCTATTTACCGTTGTTATGCTTGTGATTAAATACGTTCTTACTTTCTGTTGTCTGAATCTTGGTGCGTCTTATAGCCACACAAATGTGTTAGGGCTGTTTCCCATGAGCGTATATCAGCCAGCCGCTTTCACGGCCGGCTGATACACGCTGTGTTCTGATGCATTGGATTCCAATGCATCAGATTACATGGCCATATTCCTGAGACGTAAAAGCGCCCGGCCAACCAATATAGCGCCAGACGTTTTTATGTCGGGCCCAAAAGATAGTCCTGGAACTATCTTTTGGGCCAGAATATGTTGGCCGCTGCATGGCTCCTATGGGAGTCTATGGCAGCGGCTGTAGTTGGGAGGGAGTTTGGCAGCTAAGCTGCCGCCCCCTGTCTATAGCCATCAGTGGGAAGAGATGGGATGGCGCTTAGCTGCGCCCCACCCCGCCCCTCCCATTGCAAAGAACGAGGAGGAAAGCAGAGGTGAGCCTGCAATAGGGAGGGGAAAGGGGCGACGGCATCGTGACCTTGGCGCATTTACGCCGGGGGCCCATGCCGTGTGAATGGGCGCACAAACGTTAGATTTATGCGCCCGTTCACGAGCTTCTATGCCCCAGGTGATGGCGTATATCGGCCGGCCGTGAAAGGTGTTCTATAGGTGTTCTTGGCAGCAGGTGGTATCCATTGTTGGTTGGTGGCAGGCAGCAGGTAGTAACAGTTGTTTTTGGCAGCAGGTGGTATCTATTCTTGGTTGGCTGCAGGTGGTATTAGGTGTTCTTGGCAGCAGGTGGTATCTATTGTTGGTTGGTACCTGCAGGTGGTATTAGGTGTTCTTGGCAGTAGGTGGTATCCATTGTTGGTTGCTGGCTACAGGTGGTATTAGGTGTTCTTGGCAGCAGATGGTATTGTTGGTTGGTGGCAGCAGTTGGTATAAGATGTTCTTGGCAGCAGGGGGTATCTATTGTTGATTTGTGGCTGCAGATGGTATTAGGTGTTCTTGGCAGCAGGTGGTATCTATTGTTGGTTGGTGGCTGCAGCTGGTATTAGGTGTTCTTGGCAGCAGATAGTATTAGGTGTTCTTGGCAGCAGGTGGTATCTATTGTTGGTTGGTGGCAGCAGGTGGTATTAGGTGTTCTCGGCAGCAGATGGCATTGTTGGTTGGTGGCAGCAGATGGTATTAGGTGTTCTTGGCAGCATGGGGTATCTATTGTTCGTTGGTGGCAGCAGGTGGTATTAGGTGTTCTTGGCAGCAGGTGGTATCTATTGCTGGTTGGTTGCAGCAGATGGTATTAAGTGTTCTTGGCAGCAGATGGCATTGTTGGTTGGTGGCAACAGATGGTATTAGGTGTTCTTGGCAGCAGGTGGTATCTTTTGTTGGTTGGTGGCTGCAGCTGGTATTAGGTGTTCTTGGCAGCAGGTGGTATCTATTGTTGGTTGGTGGCTGCAGCTGGTATTAGGTGTTCTTGGCAGCAGGTGGTATCTATTGTTGGTTGGTGGCTGCAGCTGGTATTAGGTGTTCTTGGCAGCAGGTGGTATCTATTGTTAGTTGGTGGCTGCAGCTGGTATTAGGTGTTCTTGGCAGCAGGTGGTATCTATTGTTAGTTGGTGGCTGCAGCTGGTATTAGGTGTTCTTGGCAGCAGGTGGTATCTATTGTAGGTTGCTGGCAGCAGGCGGTATTAGGTGTTCTTGGCAGCAGGTGGTATCTATTGTTGGTTAGTGGCTGCAGGTGGTATTAGGTGTTCTTGGCAGCAGGTGGTATCTATTGTTGGTTAGTGGCTGCAGGTGGTATTAGGTGTTCTTAGCAGCAGGCGGTATTTATTGCTGTTTGGTCGCAACAGGTGGTATTAGGTGTTCTTGGCAGCAGGTGGTATCTATTGTTGATTGGTGGCTGCAGCTGGTATTAGGTGTTCTTGGCAGCAGGTGGTATCTATTGTTGGTTGGTGACAGCAGCTGGTATTAGGTGTTCTTGGCAGCAGGTGGTATCTATTGTTGGTTGGTGGCAGCAGGTGGTATTAAGTGTTCTTGGCAGCAGGTGGTATCCATTGTTGGTTGGTGGCATTAGGGCTCATGTTCATAGGCACATTTGTATTTTGGAATCCGCACTGGTCAACCGCGTGGGAGATCCGCAAGTCAAAGTTCCCATAGGGAAACATTGGCATCCGCAATCTAATTTAAGCTTGCAGATTTGATTTGCGCATCTCCTGCTGCGGGAAACAAATCGCAGCATTCTCCATCTCAGTCCGGATCCCGTGCAGGTGGGCTCAGTAGAAGTCAATGGGTGCGGGTGCTTCACATTGCACCCGCAATTCAATTTGCGGATGCACTACGGATTTGACTACGGAATCTCTGTTCATTTTACACTCTGACAGCCAGAGCGGCTGGTCATGCTAGGTTAGCTCCATCCTGAGGAAACAACCGTCTCCAAGGATGTGGAAACGCGTTGATGGGGATGGGGGGATAGGTTCCATGGGCCCATTCCCTCCTTGAAAAACTAATCTATAGAGTGGTTGTGTGTTCATCATAACGCAACCCATCTACATATTTATAAACTGAAAACAGGGTCATCATCATTATCCTAGCTGGCAGCTGTTAGTTTATCATAACAGACTGCACTTATAGTAACAGAGACTATCGCCCTAAGGGGTATTGATGGAGGTGATAGCCTACAATATATTCTAGGCTACCACCAAGCCATCTATGTATACTAAATACTAGCTCATTAAATCCTAAGGGATGAGCAGCTTATAAAGGAAGAGTACGCTGCTTCATTAAATGCAGCCACTATCTTTCTTCACCTCACAAATCTTCTCTCTACACTAATTATTATATAAGTGGGAGCGACAATTCCTTTGAATTGCCTACTTATAAGTAAGGCCGCCTGCACACGAGCGGAAATCCCGCCGCGGGATTTCCGCCGCTGAAAGTCTGCATAGGAGTGCATTACAATACGCACTCCTATGCAGACGGCCGCGGTTTGGCCGCGCGAAATCTCGCACGGCAAACAAACCGCAGCATGTTCTAATTTTCTGCGGGGCACGCACTCACCGGCCGCCGGCTCCGGTCTGCGCATGCGCCGGCTGCGCGGCAGCCGGCACATCAAAGAGCCGGGGCCGCCACGCGCGGGTAAGTACGTGCTCGTCCCTGCAGGCTCTGGGGTCAGATCACGCGGCGAGATTTCTCGCTGCCGGATCCGACCCGCTCGTCTGCAGGCGGCCTAAGAGAGATTGAATTTTGTAAAAGACATTACCATTTGGAACAATCCATCATGGTCTTTGATAACCAATAACGGTTGCATGTGGCTGTATTCATTTCCTGTATATAATCATATAAATCACGGGAAATGAATAGCTCAGGGAACGGGTCATACAATAATAAGGAAGTGCCACAGAATAACAAGCATAAATAAGCTTGATATATCAAGGTTTGTGGAAATACACTTCAGACATAGCACCCAATGGCGATTTATTGAGGTGACATCTGCTAAAAATTAGTCACCCAAACACTGTTCTAGTAGGAACTCATACTACCTGAGCAATCTTTGATGAACAATTGTTCCAAATAAGGTGACAATAGAAATAAATGCATTTGTCAGATACAATAATAAAGACAATGGACTATTGATCCAAAATAATAAACATCATTGTACCGTGACCAATATAAGAACAGGAACAACTGCAGATGCTAGATCCATCTTGTGATAAAGAATTAGAGGTGTTGAAATGGATAGTGATACTGATGAGTAACATTGGATATAGAACCATCAATAATAATCTTAAGTCACTGACAATAAATATTCTACCACTCTTGGATAAATACTGGTGGTGTCAGTCACTGACAATAGATATTTAGTCATCCCGGATTGAAAAATATTGGAAAATATAAAAATGATGGATGGATAAGAATCCTAACAGTATAGAATAAAAGTCTGACTATATTGTTTACTGCGATTGAGCAACATCCACCGATTTGAGCTTGGTTGATTTTAATTGTTGTGTGTCCTCTGACACATATGGGAAAATAAAAGTACGTCTTCTTATGGTTTATAATTAATAAAAGTTAAGTTTTATGATTTGTGGTCCTTTCGGTGATAAGACACTACGGATTTGAAGTTGGAGATTAGCCGGGGGTGGGGAAATGGCTGGGTTTCAGGAAGTAAAGAGCTGTGGCAGCCATTTTCTCAAGATGAGCAGACAATTTGACGTGGGGAAATTGGTTGTCCTGATGCAGGATAAGGGTGACTGCCCGCGTTTTTTTTCTACAGGGGTCTATGGGACTTGTAATGTTAAATTCGCGATCGCGCAAAATCGCAATTTACTGCTAAATCGTGATTTTTCGCGACCGCGATTTTAACATTAGAAGAAAAAAAAAACGCTGTGAATTTCGCAGTAGAAAAAAAAATTGTAGTGGGTAGTCCCCCTTATCCTGCTATTTGGGACACCAATAGTGAAGTGTATCAAAATAAGGATAAGAAAGAAAGGTCGTGGGAGGAAGTGGCTGAAAAGATTTACGAGCAGTGGACTACAGCCGTGGTAACTCGCAAAAAGAATTGCGTAAGTACTGACTTCTACTTAGCAGCCATCACTTGCATACCCGCCAACACCTACAGAAATGATGCAGACACATGCACATATGCACACATGCATGCAGATAATTACACGCAAACTTACATGCAAAGAGATCCATGCATGCATATCTGCAGGCAGACATGCATGCACATGCAGACATACATGCAAGCAGACACTTGCACACAAGCTGACATGCAGACACATGCACACAGAATGCTTATGTTTGCTTCTTTGATCTATTGCAGTGGAAGAATTAAAGGGAAAGTGGAGGAGCGCAGGATCGATTCCGAGAAGAATACACAGCGGTCCCGAGGAGCAGAGCTGGAGGAAGAACAAAACGACCATATATCTACCTGCAGCAATGAATGTACCCGGCACCAAGCATGGGCATGAGAGAGTAAGTACACAGCAGCTGAAGAAATGTACGAATGCCGTACTTACCCCAAATAACACCCTCATGTTTAGCCCAAAAGTGGAACTGGGTCCTATTTTTTGGGGAATGTCTTATCATACATAGGAATGCCTCTAGTTCAGTGGTGGCGAACCTATGGCACACGTGCCAGAGGCGGCACGCAGAGCCCTCCCTACTGGCACACGCCGCCATCGGCCGCTCACCACTTGTGAATACCAGCAGGGGCCGTGGCTCCCCTGCTGGCATTCACTCACAGCGCTGCTAGCCGCGCTGATCCCGTCACTGTGACTTCAATGTGCAGCCAGGATCCTCCTCCGCCCTCCCCCGACGTCCCCTACTACTTGGTTCCGCGAGAGCAGGGGGAGGAGGCGTCCGGCAACCCACTGACCTCGCAGTGTGTGCCGGGAGCATATTAACTTTTTCTTCCCCACTTTTGCCCCAATCAGCAATTCCCAGCAACCTGATTGGTTGTTTGTCTTGGCTGATACACCAAACAGCCAATCAGGTTGCTGGGAATTGCCTATTGTGGCAGAAGTGGGGAAGAAAAAGTTAATATGCGTGTCGGGACCATCGCCAACCAGAAGAGAAGCTGAGCTTCCAGGAGGAGGAGGAAAGGGTAAGTATGTGGGTCTTGGGAGGGGCGCTGTGGGGTGTCACTACTAGACTGGAGGCCGCTGTGGGGTGTCACTATTGCACTGGGGGCCGCTGTGTGTGTCACTGTTATACTGGGGGCATCACTATTATACTGAGGGGGTGTCACTATTATCCCTAGGGCCGCTGGTGGGGTCACTTTTATCGCTAGGGGAGTCACTATTACCGCTGGGGCCGCTGTGGGGGTCACTATTATTGTTGTGGGGTGGGAGTCACTATTACCACTGGGGCCGCTGGGGGGGGTCACTATTATCGCTCGGGTATGTTTACATGTGGTGGAAAAGGACAGGGCCACTTCAAAATACGATGCAGATTTTGACTGCTTTTTGGATGCGGAAATGCTGCCGAATTTTCCACAGAAATTCCCGCTGAGGACATTCTGCAGTATTTCCGCATCCAAAAAGCAGTCAAAGTCTGCACCCTGTCTATTTTGAAGCGGCCCTGTCCTTTTTAGAATGATGGGGGTAAAATCATACATGGTGATAAGCCCCACCCCTGACATGTTGGCACTTTGTGATAAAAAAAAGTGGGTTTTGG
This sequence comes from Eleutherodactylus coqui, assembly GCF_035609145.1. Classification (NCBI taxonomy): domain Eukaryota; kingdom Metazoa; phylum Chordata; class Amphibia; order Anura; family Eleutherodactylidae; genus Eleutherodactylus; species Eleutherodactylus coqui. The sequence continues at coordinate 253,078 of NW_027102234.1, read as the reverse complement.
GTTGCAGTTTGGGCACTCGGTCTCTAAAAGGTTCCCCATCACTGGTATAGTTGGTCAAACCTGGAAGCAATAAGGTGGTATCTATTGTTGGTTGGTGGCTGCAGGTGGTATTAAGTGTTCTTGGCAGCAGATGGTATTGTTGGTTGGTGGCAGCAGATGGTATTAGGTGTTCTTGGCAGCAGGTGGTATCTATTGTTGGTTGGTGGCTGCAGGTGGTATTAGGTGTTCATGGCAGCAGATAGTATCTATTGTTGGTTGGTGGCTGCAGCTGGTATTAGGTGTTCTTGGCAGCAGGTGGTATCTATTGTTGGTTGGTGGCTGCAGCTGGTATTAGGTGTTCTTGGCAGCAGATGGTATTTATTGTTGGTTGGTGGCTGCAGGTGGTATTAGGTGTTCTTGGCAGCAGATGGTATCTATTGTTGGTTGGTGGCTGCAGCTGGTATTAGGTGTTCTTGGCAGCAGATGGTATCTATTGTTGGTTGGTGGCTGCAGCTGGTATTAGGTGTTCTTGGCAGCAGATGGTATTTATTGTTGGTTGGTGGCTGCAGGTGGTATTAGGTGTTCTTCGCAGCAGATGGTATCTATTGTTGGTTGGTGGCTGCAGCTGGTATTTGGTGTTCCTGGCAGCAGATGGTATCTATTGTTGGTTGGTGAGTGCAGGTGCTATTAGGTGTTCTTGGCAGCAGGTGGTATCTATTGTTGGTTGGTGACAGCAGATGGTATTAGGTGTTTTGGGCAGCAGGTGGTATCTATTGTTGGTTGGTTGCAGCAGATGGTATTTGGGTTTTTTGGGCAGCAGGTGGTATACATTGTTGGTTGGTTGCAGCAGATGGTATTAGGTGTTTTTGGCAGCAGGTGGTATTCATTGTTGGTTGGTGGCTGCAGCTTCTATTATGTGTTCCTGGCAGCAGGTGGTATCTATTGTTGGTTGGTGGCTGCAGCTTCTATTATGTGTTCCTGGCAGCAGGTGGTATCTATTGTTGGTTGGTCGCAGCAGATGGTATTAGGTGTTCTTGGCAGCAGGTGGTATTCATTGTTGGATGGTGGCAGCAGATGGTATTAGGTGTTCTTGGCAGCAGGTGGTATTCATTGTTGGTTGGTCGCAGCAGGTGGTATTAGGTGTTCTTGGCAGCAGGTGGTATCTATTGTTGGTTGGTGGCAGCAGGTGGTATTAAGTGTTCTTGGCAGCAGGTGGTATCTATTGTTGGTTGGTGGCAGCAGGTGGTATTAGGTGTTCTTGGCAGCAGGTGGTATCTATTGTTGGTTGGTGACAGCAGATGGTATTAGGTGTTCTTGGCAGCAGGTGGTATTCATTGTTGGATGGTGGCAGCAGATGGTATTAGGTGTTCTTGGCAGCAGGTGGTATCCTTTATTGGTTGGTGGCTGCAGGGAGTATTAAGGCTCATGTCCATGGGCGGATTTGTATTCGGAATCCGCACTGGTCACCAGCGCAGGAGATCCGCAAGTCAAAGTTCCCATAGGGAAGCATTGGCATCCGCAACCTAATTTAAGCTTGCAGATTTGATATGTAAATCTCCCGCAGCGGCAAGCAATTTTTCTCCATTACAGTCCGGATCCTGTGCGAGTGGGCTCAATAGAAGTCAATGGGTGTGGATGATCCACAGTGCAATTGCAATTCAATTGCGCATGAACTGTGGATTTGAAGGCAGAGATTATCCAGGGGGGTAGAGAAAAGGCTGGTTTTCAGAAAGTAAAGACCTGTGGTTGCCATTTTCTCAAGATGACAATTTGACACGGGGAAATTGGTTGTCCTGATGCATCAAAATAAGGATAGGAAAGAAAGGTCGTGGGAGGAACTGGCTAAAAAGATTTACGAGGAGTGGGACTACAGCCGTGGTAACTCAGAATTGCGTAAGTACTGACTGCTACTTATCAGCCATCACTTGCATACATGCAAACACCTACACAAATGATGCAGACACATGAACATATGTACACATGCATGCAAACTGACATGCAAAGAGATCCATGCATGCATATTTGACATACAGACATACATGCAAGCAGACACTTGCACACAAGCTGACATGCAGACACATGCACACAGAATGCTTATGTTTGCTTCTTTGATCTATTGCAGTGGAAGAATTAAAGGGAAAGTGGAGGAGCGCAGGATCAATTCCGAGAAGAATACACAGCGGTCCCGAGGAGCAGAGCTGGAGGAAGAACAAAACGACCATATATCTACCTGCAGCAATGAATGTACCCGGCACCAAGCATGGGCATGAGAGAGTAAGTACACAGCAGCTGAAGAAATGTACGAATGCCGTATTTACCCAAAATAAGACCCCCATGTTTAGCCCAAAAGTGGAACTGCGTCTTATTTTTTGGGAATGTCTTATCATGTTTTCCTAGCAGACATGGTCCAGGTCCGTCCCACTGGTCTACGACGCAATCCCATCAGTCCTCGGTGGCCGACTAGAGATTGCTTCCTGGTAACAGTGTTTGTAAACTCCGTCTCCAGGAAGCGATGGCTCGGATTGGTTCTCGAGCATCGTGGCGCAGCTATTCAATGTAGCGGGAGGGACCTGGACCGCCCCTGCTAGGTAAAGTCTTGTTTTGTAGCATAGCTAGGGCATGCCTTCAGGGAAAGGCGGTAATAGTTGGGACTTGCTGACATGTAAGCCTGCTGTGTTTTTAAATCCTGTATCGCCGGAACAATTTTTTAAGAGAGACCGCACCGTGATCTCCCTCCATAACACGCGGGCACCAGCTGTATCTTACAGCCAACACCCAGCAGCAACAACTCCGATAAGCTGTGTGGCTCTTCGGAGCTGTTAACCCTTTAACCCCTTAGTGTCCAAGGTTTTTTCCATTTTAGCTTTTTCCTGCCCCCTTTTTAAAAAATCCTGTTTTATTCATCCATCGCGTCGCTGTAGGAGGGTTTGTTTTTTGTGGGACGCGGTGTATTTTTTAATGCTACTAATGCACTGAAACATTAGGAAAAATTCTACAGGAGAGAAATGGGGCAAAAAAAGATATTCCGCCCTCTTTCAGTGCGTCTTGTGCCTGCAGCGCACAAACTGCAACAAAAATGACATGAAAACTTCTGTTATGGGTCGGTACGACGAAACAAATTTTTTTCAAAGCTATTTATTTCCTTTAATTAATGCCTGCCGCCATCTTCAGAGCGCAATAGCTTCTTCATTTTACTGTCAGCATGGTTGTCTGAGGGCCCCGTAGTTTCCAGCGGGACCGTTTTAGAATATTTACTACTTTTTCATTACTTTTTATTGCATTTTAACAAATTTACATTCTAACAGTCCGATACTTAAAATAAACAGTATTTACGGCTCACGGCTAGAAACAAAGAGGGACAAGAACAATAGAAATGCCATCAAAACAAGACGCACCGAGAGATGGAGAAGTTTCTTCTTCTGTCTAATTCTCTCCAGAAAGTTTTCAAAAGTTTTGAAGGACGTTACATTGTAGCATTTGAACATACAAACATTTGAACATACAACTCGTCCCGCAGAAGCGAGTCCTCACTCAGCTGCCGATTAATAGATGAGTTTCAATTTTTAAAAAGGGGGAAGGAAAAAATGGGAAATAGAAAAAGCACAAATGCCTGGTGACGTGCCGGTTTGCAGTTGAGCTGTTTTTCATGCATTACGGTCCAGACGCGTTTACTAAAAAGTACTTTCTCTCCACAGATCTAGTGATAATTTGCCGAGCCCGCAGCAAGAAGCAGGTGCTGCCTCAACAGCCTACAGTAGAGGAGCACGACAGTGTGCCATCCGTCAGCAGCCAACTGCTTCCAAGGAGAGTGGGAAGACCCCCAGCTGCGATGCCAGTAAATGCCCCAGTTGTAGCATCAGTACAGAGGCAGGAAGAGATGCAAAAACAGGTCATGGCACTTCTTGAGCACCAAAGCCCTCTGAATGATGCGGCCCAATTATTTAGTGGCCTTAATTCTAAGAACCATGCCCGAACACTGGCGGCTAACGAATCAAGGAGAAGTCTTTCACCTTTTAGAAATGTCTCGCCCCCCAAAGGTACCCTATGAGCTGCACTATAATATCAAGCAGTTCAGGCTGCACCATCAACAATGTGTGCATGCCAATATGCAGCCTCCACTTCCACCTCCCCCCACCCCTCCACCAGCAACACCCCCACCTCAGCAGTACCATAGCCATGAATATGGTGCATACCAACCCCGTCATCCTCATGGCAATATGCACACCCGCCAGCCGTACGGCATCTGTCTTCTACCAGGGGATCCCCTAATAACTGGAGCAAACTCCACAACAGTCAGCTGCGCCCTCTATGTGATCTACAGCTTCTGGCAGTGACACAGATCCCCAGGACCAAAGTCTAGAGGCGTCTTTGTTAAAAAAAAAAATTGAAGTTAAGTCTTTGTTGTGTATTTTTAAAAACAGAAAATAATAAAACTTTTTTTAATAAAAATATTGTGTTTTTGTTTCATTTTTGACGCCGCAGTGAAACAAGCAATTTTTTTGCGCACATAAGTAGATATGCAAAAAAATGGCTCTATTACAACCGATGTCCATTTACTACAAGCGCAAAAGAAAATGCACCTGTAAAAGATAGGACATTGTGCAAAAATCAGAGCGCCGCATCACACTGATGGAATCCCCTGCCACAGCTGCCATAGCAGGGCATTGCTTCATCTCCACGGGGCATCCCCTCATCACTGAACACTGTGACAGCACTAGTACAGTGTTCATTGATGAGGGGACTCCCCGCAGCGATAATTTTCTGGTGTGTGTGTGTGTGTGTGTGTGTGGAGGGGGAGGGGCTTGAAATATAAGCCCTATCCCAAAAATAATCCCTAGCTGCAGACCAAAAAATAAAGAAATACATCACCTTAGAAGTGCGGTCATCTCTAGCAGAACTTCTCCCAGGTCCTCTTCTTCAGCATCTCTTCTGGTCGTGGATTGAAAAATCGCACCTCCTGAAAGCACTGCCTCTGATTGGTGCATCTAAAGTGGTGTTTAGTTTTTTTTTCTGCAGCTATGAATTGTTTTCGGAGTAGGGCTTGTATTTCTAGCCCCCACCCCCACCAAAAATCATCAACACAGAGGATGCCTTTATCCAATTGCTTCCAATGGAGCAGCAGCAGTGCCAACCCCATTGAAAGCAATGGGATAGCATCGCGATCCTCTGCCACTGCTGTGGCAGGGGATTTCTTTATCTCTACGGGGATTTCCCTCATCACTCAACACTGTGACAGTGCTGTCACAGTATTCAGTGATGAGGGGATTCCCTGCAAGGATGAAATAATCCCCTGTCACAGCAGTGGCAGAGGATTGCGATCTTCTCCCTATGTTATCCCTAAGATAAACCAAATGAGGTATTAGTTTATAATACGGGCAAATGTAGCAAATATACATCACTTCTTTTTCAGGAGTGATTTTGCTAAATTCACCATATTATGTAAGCTCGCAAGCCCACGTCAAGGGTCCTCATTTTCTTGCGAGTCCCTAACTATCAAAAAAGCCAAAAACACTAGCTAAAAAAATAATTTGTGCAATGATCCCAGTACGTCAGATGGGGTCACAGAATCTCCAGCAACTTGTCAAAGTTTGCAATGGTCAACCTGCAGTAAGAAAAAAACTTCTTGTCGTGTCTGCGCAAGTCCTTCTACAGTCCTCCATAACGAACAACTTAAAACGCATATAAAAAACTACAAGAACTTCCGCTTCCTTTGGTCTTTTGACTTCATCCTCAACAGTGTATGTGTCGGGAAGTTTTTCTTCTTGTCTATTTTGTCCTGTAGAATAGACACGGCCTATAAGATTAGATGTTCATATAATGCACAGTGATTTGACTCCACTGCAGCATTTACCGTTGGATTCGCTGCTGATTTCTGTGGGTTTGGATGATCTTCCACTCTCGATGTCATCTGTTGAGATGTCATCCATCTTCTTTTTCCTGTAAAGTTGGAAAATTAGAAGTCACTTTGTGAGTCCGTGCAGTAAAACAAGCCACAAGAAGTGTACAGTACACTAAAATATACCCTTTAACCCCTTAAGGACATGGAGCTTTTTTTGCATTTTCAGATTGTTCGCTCCACTCTAAAAAACTGGAGTGAAATAGAAAAGAAAATGCAATTCGGCCATATTTGGGGGGTCTTGTGTCTACGGTTTGCAATACTTACTTATACCTCTCATAAAGACACTCGCCCACCGCATATACGAGTACCAAGAAGTAGGGGGCAACAGCGGGTAAAATAAATCTGCTGTTATCCTCTATTCGATCTATAATGGTCGGCGTCTCTTCTATTTTCTTTCTTGGTACATCTAGAAAAGAAGAAACAATAGAAGTTATTCATAATCTGCCTTTTATTCATTAGGTCGTTAGTATTACAACTGCGGATTCCTAAATGAGTTGTTATTTGGGATGTAAGGATGGGCGGCTACAAATGTAGTTACCTTCATATTTTTTGCTGAAGATTGGACCTGCATGCACTGATGGTAATAGCAGCAGAGTCATTAATATCAATTTCACGAACATTTTCTCTTCTCTCTCTCACTTTCTATACAGAATGAGTTCCTCTCACTGTAACATCACTTTATATACCTGCAGTGTCTGTGACATCACAGATTGGAACCAAAGACCATAGTGACCTTGCAGCGTCCCAAATGAAGACTCGGACACCTGAAATACATGGAGAGGTGGGAGGGTTAAGTGATGGCTTGTCACGGCTCACCATGTCCTAGCTTTGGCGCATTGTTTTTAAGTGTCGAATTTCTACCTATTTAGCTCACTGCTTGTTAATGCAAACGCATAATGAACAGCATAAAACTCATATAAAAAACTACAAGAACTTCCTCTTCCTCAGGTCTTTCATCCTCAACAGTAAATGTTACTGGGGCCAAACTATTACTAATAGTGTCCCCTATATTGGCCCCAGTAGTAATATTAACCCCACAGTAGCCCCAGTAGTAGTAGCCCTTTCCCCCTGAGACCCATATACTTACCTCCTCTTTGCAGTCTTATCGACACCCTTACCCTTCTCAGCCCTGCTGCGGGACGCTCGAGCTGATGGAGCTTCTTTTCTTCACCACTCCTCCTAAGGAAACAATGAGAAGAGGTCAGGGAAGTATGATCCCAGGTGCGCACACTGACGTCAGTGTGTGTGCCCGGCACAAGCATCGCTAATAAAGTTGGTATTTTTTCTTATAAAGCTTCAGGACCCGGTAGTGACTGCTACCTCTGCATCCCCTATAGCTATGCCCCTGAGTCTAGATCTAGCTGATCAGTTTTTAAGTGTCAGATTTCTAACTATTTAGTTCATTGGTTTTTAATGCAAATGCATAACAAACAACATAAAACTTTTATGATAAACTACAAGAACTTACTCTTCCTCTGGTCTTATGACTTCATTCTCAACAGTGAACGTGTCTGATGTTTTTTCCTGCCGTTCATTTTGTCCTGTAAAATAGACACGGCCTATAAGATTAGATGGGATTTTCAGGGGAACTTGAAACATAAGCCCTAACCCTGAAATAAGCCCTAGCTGCAGTAGAAACAAACAAACACTAGATCACCTCAGCAGGGCTGTACAGCATTTTCCTTGCCTGCATCCTCCCTGCCATACCCACACAAGGGTTTTCTGTAATTTACTAGCAGAATGACTGCTTTACTGCCCTCTGCAGGCCATCTGTGCTACCACACTGCCTATAGCTTAAAAGAAGGTTTAACTAGATTGTCTTTACGTTTTCCTTTTGCAGGAAGTGACATTCCGCATAACATCAGGGGAGATGTCAAACAGCAGCAAATACCATCTGTTGCCATCAGCCAAGATAAAAAACCATCTGCTGCCAGGAACACCTAATACCACCTGCAGCCACCAACCAACAATAGATACCACCTGCTGCCAAGAACACCTAATACCACCTGCAGCCACCAACCAACAACAGATACCATCTGCTGCCAAGAACACCTAATACCACCTGCAGCCACCAACCAACAATTGATACCATCTGCTGCCAAGAACACCTAATACCATCTGCAGCCACCAATCAACAATAGATACCACCTGCTGCCAGGAACACCTAATACCACCTGCAGCCACCAATCAACAATAGATACCACCTGCTGCCAAGAACACCTAATACCACCTGCAGCCACCAATCAACAATAGATACCACCTGCTGCCAAGAATACCTAATACCACCTGCAGCCACCAACCAGCTATGAATACCACTTGCTGCAGCCACCAACCAACAATAGATACCACCTACTGCTGCCACCTACCAATAATAACACCTGCTGCTAAGAACACCTAATACCACCTGGTACCACCAACCAACAATAGATACCACCTGCTGCTGCCACCTACCAATAATAACACCTGTTGCTAAGAACACCTAATACCACCTGGTGCCACCAACAAACAATAGATACCACCTGCTGCTGCCACCTACCAATAATAATACCTGCTGCTAAGAACACCTAATACCACCTGGTGCCACCAACCAACAATAGATACCACCTGCTGCCAAGAATACCTAATACCACCTGCAGCCACCAACCAGCTATGAATACCACTTGCTGCAGCCACCAACCAACAATAGATACCACCTATTGCTGCCACCTACCAATAATAACACCTGCTGCTAAGAATACCTAATACCACCTGGTGCCACCAACCAACAATAGATACCACCTGCTGACGCCACCAACCAACAATAGATACCACCTACTGCTGCCACCTACCAATAATAACACCTGCTGCTAAGAACACCTAATACCACCTGGTGCCACCATCCAATAATAGATACCACCTGCTGCAGCCACCAACCAACAACAGATACCACCTGCTGCTGCCACCTACCAATAATAACACCTGCTGCTAAGAACACCTAATACCACCTGGTACCACCAACCGTCAGCAGGCCGTGCTGAAACTACTCAGCTTAGGAGATAAGAGGCACACGGCCCACGAACTGCTGCGGGGTCTGACAGAGCAGACCGACCGCTGGCTTGCGCCGCTGAGCCTCCAACCGGGCATGGTCGTGTGTGACAACGGCCGTAACCTGGTGGCGGCTCTGCAGCTCGGCAGCCTCACGCACGTGCCATGCCTGGCCCACGTCTTTAATTTGGTGGTTCAGCGTTTTCTGAAAAGCTACCCACGCTTGTCAGACCTGCTCGTAAAGGTGCGCCGGCTCTGCGCACATTTCCGCAAGTCCCACACGGACGCTGCCACCCTGCGCACCCTGCAACAGCGGTTTAATCTGCCAGTGCACCGACTGCTGTGCGACGTGCCCACACGGTGGAACTCTACGCTCCACATGTTGGCCAGGCTCTATGAGCAGCGTAGAGCTATAGTGGAATACCAACTCCAACATGGGCGGCGCAGTGGGAGTCAGCCTCCTCAATTCTTTTCAGAAGAGTGGGCCTGGTTGGCAGAAATCTGCCAGGTCCTTGGAAAGTTTGAGGAGTCTACCCAGGTGGTGAGCAGTGATGCTGCAATTATTAGCGTCACCATTCCTCTGCTATGCCTCTTGAGAAGTTCCCTGCAAAGCATAAAGGCTGATGCTTTGCGCTCGGAAACAGAGCCGGGGAAAGACAGTATGTCGCTGGATAGTCAGAGCACCCTCCTGTCTATATCTCAGCGCGTTGAGGAGGAGGAGGAGGAGGAGCATGAGGACGAGGGGGAAGAGACAGCTTGGCCCACTGCTGACGGTACACATGCTGCTTGCCTGTCATCCTTTCAGCGTGTATGGCCTGAGGAGGAGGAGGAGGATCCTGAAAGTGATCTTCCTAGTGAAGACAGCCATGTGTTGCGTACAGGTACCCTGGCACACATGGCTGACTTCATGTTAGGATGCCTTTCTCCTGACCCACAAGCTGTTGGTAAAATTCCCATCCGACAGCGCTAGTGGCAGAAGGCGCAGTTCCGAGGGCCAGGTAGCAGGGGAGGCGCGGAGATCGAGCAGCATGTACAGCAGAGGCAGTGCAACACTCTTTAAGGCCCTGGACAGCTTTATGGCTCCCCACCAAGACTGTGTCAGCGCTCCCCAGTCAAGGCTGAGTCGGCGGGAGCACTGTAATAGGATGGTGAGGGAGTACGTAGCCGATCGCACGACCGTCGTCCGTGACGCCTCTGCCACCTACAACTACTGGGTGTCGAAGCTGGACACGTGGCCTGAACTCGCGCTGTATGCCCTGGAGGTGCTTGCTTGTCCTGCGGCTAGCGTCTTGTCAGAGAGGGTGTTTAGTGCGGCTGGGGGAATCATCACAGATAAGCGTACACGCCTGTCAACCGACAGTGCCAACAGGCTTACACTCATCAAGATGAACAAAGCCTGGATTTCCCCAGACTTCTCTTCTCCACCAGCGGACAGCAGCGATACCTAAGCAATACGTAGGCTGCACCCGCGAATGGAAGCATCGTTCTCTATCACCATCCAAAACGGGGACATTTTTGCTTCATCAAACTGTGTATAATATTCCTGCTCCTCCTCCTGCTCCTCCTCCTGAAACCTCACTTAATCACGCCGAACGGGCAATTTTTCTTAGGGCCACAAGGCTCAGTCATATAATTTTTCTAAACAATTTTTATACGTTTCAATGCTCTTAAAAGTGTTGAAACTTTAACTTGAACCAATTTTTAGTTAAACTGGGCTGCCTCCAGGCCTAGTTACCACTTAAGCCACATTAACCAAAGCAATTAATGGGTTTCACCTGCCATCTTGGTTGGGCATGGCCAATTTTTCAGAGGTACATTAGTACTGTTGGTACACCAATTTTTTTGTGCCCTCACCTACAGTGTAATCATAGTAATTTGTATGTTCTTCGCCTGCACTCATGGTACAGAAAGGTGTGTGGGGTTGGCCTACACTTTTGCTTCATAAATGTAACTGGGGCCTTGTCTATACTGCAGCTACTGAAATGTGAAAGAGACTGTTATCTCCCTAAACTGCTGCAATGGGAATGTTACTGGGGCCTGTCTTGAGTGCTACTATTACTGAAATGGAACTAATACTGTGCTCCCCCTATACTGCTGCTTCGGAATTGTTACTGGGGCCTGTCTTGAGTGCTACTATTACTGAAATGGAACTAATACTGTGCTCCCCCTATAATGCTGCTAGTGATATGTTAGTGGGGCCTGTCCCTAATGCTACCGCTGAAATGTTAATAATTCTGGGCTCATCCTATACCGCTGCTATTGGTATGTCACTGGGGTGTGGAAACAGAGGCTTCCCAAAGACATGATGGCGGCGAGGCCATTTCCCACCAACGCTGTTACTGTTAAGGTGCATATAACCACGGACACATGGAGAGGACACATAGTGCCTCCAAAACATCCCCCTCCTCCTCCAACAATGAAAACATTCTTGGCAAATACCTTTGCATTGGTCCGTCTGGTGGCAGTCCAAGAATTTCACCTTTAACGACACAACAAGAGAACACCACCACCATCCCCCCGCCACGGCCCACTTAATCCTGGCCACATTCCGAAAACCAACAAAATACAACCGTGGTACTAGGTCCGCAGTCACCACCACATTACCACCAACGAGGTTACTGTTAAGGTGCATATAACCACGGACACGTGGAGAGGACACATAGTGCCTCCAAAACATCCCCCTCCTCCTCCAACAATGAAAACATTCTTGGCAAATACCTTTGCATTGGTCCGTCTGGTGGCAGTCCAAGAATTTCACCTTTAACGACACAACAAGAGAACACCACCACCATCCCCCCGCCACGGCCCACTTAATCCTGGCCACATTCCGAAAACCAACTAAATAAAACCGCGGTACTAGGTCCGCAGTCACCACCACATTACCACCAACAAGGTTACTGTTAAGGTACATATTACCAGTCTGACTGGGGCATGCAGTGTGGGCCGAGGCCCACCTGTATTGTATCTGACGTTAGCTCTGCTGAGTAGGGCACTGCAATGGGATACATTTATGTACCGCCGATGGGTTTCAGGGAGCCAACCATGCTGTGGGTCCGCAGGTACTTCACTTTACGGATTTGTACCTGCCAGTGTCTATGTATTAAAAACTGCGGTCTGACTGGGGCATGCAGTGTGGGCCGAAGCCCACCTGCGTTTAATCGGACGTTACCTCAGCCGTGCTGGGCAATGCAATGGGATTTATTTATGTACCGCCGGTGGGTTCCAGGGAGCCACCCATGCTGTAGGTGCACACGGAGTTGAACCTACATCTGTCCACTTGTAAAGAACCCCAGTCTGACTGGGGCATGCAGTGTGGGCCGAAGCCCACCTGCATTAAGCACGACATTACCTCAGCTGTGATGGGCAATGCAATGGGATATATTTATGTACCGCCGGTGGCTTTCTGGCACCCACCCATGCTGTGGGTCCACACGGAGTTGAACCTACATCTGTCTACTTCTAAAGAACCCCAGTCAGACTGGGGCATGCAGTGTGGGCCGAAGCCCACCTGCATTAAGCACGACATTACCTCTGCTGTGATGGGCAATGCAATGGGATATCTTTATGTACCGCCGGTGGCTTCCTGGCACCCACCCATGCTGTGGGTCCACACGGGGTTGAACCTACATCTGTCCACTTGTAAAGAACCCCAGTCAGACTGGGGCATGCAGTGTGGGCCGAAGCCCACCTGCATTAAGCACGACATTACCTCAGCTGTGATGGGCAATGCAATGGGATTTATTTATGTACCGCCAGTGGGTTCCAGGGAGCCACCCATGCTGTAGGTGCACACGGAGTTGAACCTACCTCTGTCCACTTGTAAAGAACCCCAGTCAGACTGGGGCATGCAGTGTGGGCCGAAGCCCACCTGCATTAAGCACGACATTACCTCAGCTGTGATGGGCAATGCAATGGGATATATTTATGTACCGCCGGTGGCTTCCTGGCACCCACCCATGCTGTGGGTCCACACGGAGTTGAACCTACATCTGTCCACTTGTAAAGAACCCCAGTCAGACTGGGGCATGCAGTGTGGGCCGAAGCCCACCTGCATTAAAGCTGACATTACCTCAGCTGTGCTGGGCACTGCAATGGGATACATTTATGTACAGTGGGTGGGTTCCAGGGAGCCACCCATGCTGTGGGTGCACATGGAATTCCCATTGCGGAGTTGTACCTGCCTGTGACTATTTATAAAAAAACGCGGTCTGACTGGGGCATGCAGACACCTTGACAGAATGAATAGTGTGTGGCACATAGGTGCCCCATTGCTATGCCCACGTGTGCAGCTCCAGATGGAGGTGGCACAGTATTGGATTTCTCATTGCTTCTGTACAGCATTGTGGACTATTGCCCCGCCCCTTTTCCTGGGGTCGTCGCTGCCTAGCCATGCCAACCCTCTGCAGTGTGTGCCTGCGGTCCCTCTGGCAGACGCACTTATAAATAGACATGAGTGTGGCATGAGGGCAGCTGAAGGCTGCGCAGGGACAGTTTGGTGTGTGTGCTGTGGACACTGTGTCGTGCGGGGAAGGGGTTGGGCAGCATGTAACCCAGGAGAAGTGGCAGCGGAGTGTCATGCAGGCAGTGATTGTGCTTTGTTGGAGGTAGTGTGGTGCTTAGCTAAGGTATGCCATGCTAATGAGGGCTTTTCAGAAGTAAAAGTTGTTGGGAGGGGGGGGCACTCTTGCCGGTATTGTGGCTTAATAGTGGGACCTGTGAACTTGAGATGCAGCCCAACATGTAGCCCCTCGCCTGCCCTATCCGTTGCTGTGTCGTTCCCATCACTTTCTTGAATTGCCCAGATTTTCACACATGAAAACCTTAGTGAGCATCGGCGAAATCCAAAAATTCTCCGGTCGCCCATTGACTTCAATGGGGTTCGTACTCGAAACGAACCCTCGAGCATCACGATAATTTCGTCCCGAGTAACGAGCACCCGAGCATTTTGGTGCTCGCTCATCTCTAGTAAAGACATTGAAGAGGAATGGAAAGTGTTTTGGCTACAAATGTAGAAAACTTCCTGCAATGAGCATGGAGAAGCTAACAGCAGGTAAATTCAATGGACTACAAATCCAGAAACTCATGAAAGACCAGCGTTTCCAAGATTCAGGGATGTAAGTGATGAACAGTGTGAACAATCTCACCAGGAAGAAAGGATTATGAAAGAACAGTACTGTACTGGAGGCGGGGTTTATGAATTAGCCAATCAATGCCGCCGCTCAGACAATTCTTAAATCCCGCCTCCACAATGTGATTGGTTCTTCAAACTCTGCTTAGCTAATCAATGCAGAGCTGGATGAACCAATCACAGCCCTCACTTTGGTTCATCGTGCGCTGCATTGATTGGCCGACTAGCGCTGGATTAACCAATCAGAGGCATCGCTTCTTGGAGGTGGGAATTTTGAATCCAGTAACCAGGAAGTGATCTTGTGTGGGCGAACAAGGACTGCAAAATGCCCAATGGATCTCCAGAAAGCAGCGGGAGGACCTGGACTGCACATGCTTGGTGAGTATTCCCCTTTCTTTTGGAAATTCAGCTAGGGCTTATTTAAGGTGGAGGGCTTAACCTTCTCACAATTTTATCATAGGCAACAGTGAAGTGCTGCACGATTTTTTGCAAGAAAAACGCATCACTGCAACCACAAAATTGCGAGAACACAGTTGCGATATCACTGCAATTTTGCAGCGCTGATATACCTGCCGTCCATGTGGAACAGGCCCAAAGGTGTAACCGGAGCCTTCACAGCACTCTTTCTTATAGTTGAAAAATCTAGACCGGTGTTTCCCAAACTTCAGTCCTCACGGACCCCCACAGGTTATGTTTTCAGGATATCCTATAGTAAGATCCCCTGTAGCAATGTCTGAGGCACCGACAATAATTACATCACCTGTGCAATACTGAGGAAATCCTGAAAACATCACCTGTTAGGACCCCCGGAGGTCTGGAGTTTGGGAAACACTGATCCAGTCAGACATAGAAGAACAAGTAACATGTGCCATTATACATGTGTCAAGCAAACATGTTGCCCTTTATCATAGTCTATTATCAGGGCAACATGCTTGCGTGAAATATGTAAGACGGCACATGGTCCTTGTTCCTCTGGATTTTTCAATAAAGAAAAAGAGTTTTTATCCTACGCTGGACCTGCTCCATTTTCTTGTGCATCTATTGCTACATAGTGGTTCTGGATTTTACGCGATCATGAACCCTTTCTCATTGGTCTTGATTGGCTGCTAGCAATATAACTGAGCTGTCAATCAAGAGCCAAGGGGAGGGGTTGATGATGCACCGCCACTTGTATTATACATAGGTGAATCGGGGGTTCAGGCATCTGGGATAGCGGGATGACACCTCCTGGACAGACTGCTGTAAGAAAACTAACTTTTCCATTGCCGTTTATCTTTCAGGCTCCATAAACAGCAGGTAACTCGTTGGCATCTTCACCCCTGCCAGTCTGTTTAGTATTAGGTTTGTTGAGTGCTGATGACCAGCCATCTAGGCAGGATTATGCCACTGAATTTACACACCGCTTCCCAGAACTGGAGTCAAACGGAGAAGACAGTAAAAGTACTTTTAGTTGGACATCTGAATTTCCAAAATTTATCAGCCTTTCTGGATAACTGGAAGTCGGACAAAAGGATTTTCACAGTAATCTTAACATTTAAAAAAATATTTATATATTTTTAATGCTATTTTAGGTGCACATTTCCATATTGGCATTAATTCTGATTTTGGAACATATAAGATAACGAATAGAATTTAACTAGAAATATTGTAATATGATTCGTAAATAAAGATTTATTTATATATTTCTAATCTGTGTATTGAGTATATTTTTGGGGGGTTGATACCCCCACAACAATGTCACTCACATATCCCCACAACAATGTCTCTCAAATACCCCCACAACAATGTCACACACATTCCCCCACAACAATGTCACACACATACCCCCACAACATTGTCACACACATACCCCCACAACAATGTCTCTCAAATACCCCCACAACAATGTCAGACACATACCCCCACAACAATGTCACACACATTCCCCCACAACAATGTCACACACATACCCCCACAACATTGTCACACACATACCCCCACAACAATGTCACACACATACCCCCACAACAATGTCTCTCAAATACCCCCACAACAATGTCAGACACATACCCCCACAACAATGTCACATACATACCCCCACAACAATGTCGCACACATACCCCCACAACAATGTCAGACACATACCCCCACAACAATGTCACATACATACCCCCACAACAATGTCGCACACATACCCCCACAACAATGACCTCACATACCCCCACAACAATGTCACACACATACCCCCACAACAATGTCACACACATACCCCCACAACAATGTCACTCACATATCCCGACAACAATGTCACTCACATATCCCGACAACAATGTCACTCACATATCCCGACAACAATGTCACTCACATACCCCCACAACAATGTCACACACATACCCCCACTACAATGTCAGACACATACCCCCACAACAATGTCTCTCACATACCCCCACAACAATGTCACTCACATATCCCGACAACAATGTCACTCACATACCCCCACAACAATGTCGCACACATACCCCCACAACAATGACCTCACATACCCCCACAACAATGTCACACACATACCCCCACAACAATGTCACACACATACCCCCACAACAATGTCAGACACATACCCCCACAACAATGTCTCTCACATACCCCCACAACAATGTCACTCACATATCCCGACAACAATGTCACTCACATACCCCCACAACAATGTCACACACATACCCCCACTACAATGTCAGACACATACCCTCACAACAATGCCGCACACATACCCCCACAACAATGTCACTCACATACCCTCACAACAATGTCGCACACATACCCCTACAACAATGTCAGACACATACCCTCACAACAATGTCACTCACATACCCCCACAACAATGTCACTCACATACCCCCACAACAATGTCGCACACATACCCCCACAACAATGTCACACACATACCCCCACAACAATGCCGCACACATACCCCCACAACAATGTCACTCACATACCCCCACAGCAATGTCACACACATACCCCCACAACAATGTCGCCTACATACCTGCTGAAAAATGTTGTTCACATCTCCCCAAAACAATGTACCCAAAACAATGTCGTTCACATGTTCCCTCGATAATATTGCACACATCTCCCTACAACAATGTCTCTATAAGAATGTCGCCTACATGTCTCCATAACAATGTCGCCCACATGCCACCTGAACAATCTGGCACACATTTCCCAACAACAATGTCTTCTAAATGCCCCCACAATGCCAGCTATTGAAAAGTGCCAACCACAAGCCCCTCCTGGAGCCCCTTAACAGTGCAACCTCAACATGTATACTGGACTGTTAGCACTCTTGTACGTGTCTGCGCATCTATACATACATGACTGCATGGACGCATGTGCAACTGCTTTGCAGGCAGCAGGGAAAACACTGCCCCCTGCTGTCCAAACACTATCTACTGGGCTGCACTCAAAACCACATGTACTCAATGTGTTTTTTTCAATGCATGGTTAGTCCTGGTGAAACAGCTTGAAAGTACATGTAAGAACCGTGAGGACCGACCACCATAGAGAATACAGTAAAACTCATGCAGGGGAGTCACATAGTTGTTTATTGTAAAGGGAGAAATCCTGGTTGGCGGGCTTGCAAGAGCAACAGGCTATAAAAGAGGTTGAGGTACAATGCGCTGCCTCTTTGGTGGTGGCAGTGTTTGGTCGTGCAGTGAACACAAGTAGACCTATGTAGGAAGGAGCTACGCAACGGCTCAAAGCACCACCAAGTATAGGCAAAAGTGATTAAAGACCACCTTCTGAAGAGCAGAGTCCGTATTGCTTCTTGAACAGAGACTGTCAGCCAGCAGGACCCCGCTTACCCTGGTGATATCACCGGCTGCTGTACCGGTACATCACTGATATTAAAAGTTGTAAATTCCACAGGAAGACAAAGTGGCCTCCTGTGTCTTAGTGGCTGTGATCAGAGGGCCTTTATCTCCATCTCCTCTACCTCCAGCATCCATCTAGATACCAACAAGTGGTTACTGATAGTCAAAGTGCCATCCAGTTTATTGAAAGATCCGGCCCTGATGTTTGGCTCTGCCAGGGTTGCACCAGTATTACATGGTATAGTTGGCAAGATAAACCAACCCATGATACCGGAACAGAATGAACTGACCAGCCAAAATACCAACCCAAGAACAGCTGAACAGTTTCCAAGTAATGAACTTCCCAACTGTGACTGAACCTGCAGTGAGCCGACCTGAATCATTGAATGGCAGAGTTGGAAGGAACCTCCAGGGTCATCTGGTCCAAACCCCTGCTCAGTGCAGGATTCACTAATCACAGACAGATATAATGTCCAGCCTTTGTTTGAAGACTTCCATTGAAGGAGAACTCACCACCTCCCGTTGTAATCTGTTCCACTCATTGATCACCCTCACTATCTAATATCTAATCTGTGTCTCCTCCCTTTCAGTTTCATCCCATTGCTTCTAGTCTTTCCTTGTACAAATGAGAATAGGGCTGATCCCTCTGCAGTATGTAAACCCTTCAGATATTTGTAGACAGCTATTAAGGCTCCTCTCAGCCTTCTTTTTTGTCTTTAACCGTTCCTCATAGGACATGATTTGCAGACCACTCACATCCTAGTAACTCTTCTCTGAACCTATGAGAGACCCTCTAGCAAGACCAGAGGAGATGATGCCACAGTCAAGAATGACCTTCGTCAGTTAGTAGGAAAAAGTAAGCTGAAGCCAGGTTTACCAAAATGGGTACAGGTTAGAGATGAGCGAGCACCAAAATGCTCGGGTGCTCGTTACTCGTGACGAAAATTTCGCGATGCTCGAGTGTTTGTTTCGAATAATGAACCCCATTGAAGTCAATGGGCGACCCGAGCATTTTTGTATATCGCCGATGCTCACTAAGGTTTCCATTTGTGAAAATCTGGGCAATTCAAGAAAGTGATGGAAACGACATAGCAACGGATCGGGCAGGCGAGGGGCTACATGTTGGGCTGCATCACAAGTTACCAGGTCCCACTATTAAGCCACAATAGCGGCAAGAGTGCCCCCCCCTCCCAACAATTTTTACTTCTGAAAAGCCCTCATTAGCAATGCATACCTTAGCTAAGCACCACACTACCTCCAACAAAGCACAATCACTGCCTGCATGACACTCCGCTGCCACTTCTCCTGGGTTACATGCTGACCAACCCCCCCCCCCCCCGCACGACACAGTGTCCACAGCGCACACCAAACTGTCCCTGCGCAGCCTTCAGCTGCCCTCATGCCACACCACACTCATGTCTATTTATAAGTGCGTCTGCCATGAGGAGGAACCGCAGGCACACACTGCAGAGGGTTGGCACAGCTAGGCAGCGACCCTCTTTAAAAGGGGTGGGGCGATAGCCCACAATGCTGTACAGAAGCAATGAGAAATAGAATCCTGTGCCACCGCCATCAGGAGCTGCACACGTGGGCATAGCAATGGGGCACCTATGTGCCACACACTATTCATTCTGTCAAGGTGTCTGCATGCCCCAGTCAGACTGCGGTGTTTTATAAATAGTCACAGGCAGGTACAACTCCGCAATGGGAATTCCGTGTGCACCCACAGCATGGGTGGCTCCCTGGAACCCACCCGCTGTACATAAATGTATCCCATTGCAGTGCCCTGGACAGCAGAGCTAATGTCAGATTAAATGCAGGTGGGCTTCGGCCCACACTGCATGCCCCAGTCAGACTGGGGTTTTTTATAAGTAGACACAGGCAGGTACAACTCCCTATTGTGAAGTCCATGTGGACTGACAGCATGGGTGGCTCCCTGGAACCCACCGGCGGTACATAAATATATCCCATTGCAGTGCCCAGCACAGCTGAGGTAATGTCATGTTTAATGCAGGTGGGCTTCGGCCCACACTGCATGCCCCAGTCAGACTGGGGTTCTTTAGAAGTGGACACATGCTGTTACAACTTCGTGTGGACCGACAGCATGGGTGGGTCCCAGGAAGCCACCGGCGGAACATAAATATATCCCATTGCAGTGCCCTGTACAGCAAAGCTAACGTCAGGTTTAATGCAGGTGGGCTTCGGCCCAAACTGCATGCCCCAGTCAGACTCAAGTTTTTTATAAGTATACACAGGCACGTACATCTCCCTAATGGGAAGTCCATGTGGACCGATAGCATGGGTGGGTCCCAGGAAGCCACTGGCGGTACATAAATATATCCCATTGCAGTGCCCAGCACAGCTGATGTAACGTCAGCTTTAATGCAGGTGGGCAAAAAATTAATTGGATTACACCGTAGGCAAGTGCCCCAAAAAATTGGTGTACCAACAGTACTAATGTACCTCAGAAAAATTGCCCATGCCCAACCAAGAGGGCAGGTGAAACCCATTAATCGCTTTGGTTAATGTGGCTTAATTGGTAACTAGGCCTGGAGGCAGCCCAGTTAAAATAAAAATTGGTTCAGGTGCAAGTTTCAACGCTTTAATGAGCATTGAAACGTATAAAAATTGTTTACAAAAATTATATGACTGAGCCTTGTGGGCCTAAGAAAAATTGACCGTTCGGCGTGATTACGTGAGGTTTCAGGAGGAGGAGGATGAATAGAATACACAGATTGATGAAGCTAAAAGGTCCCCGTTTTTGATGGTGATAGAGAACGATGCTTCCATCCGCGGGTGCAGCCTACGTATTGCTTAGGTATCGCTGCTGTCCGCTGGTGGAGAAGAGAAGTCTGGGGAAATCCAGGCTTTGTTCATCTTGATGAGTGTAAGCCTGTCGGCACTGTCGGTTGACAGGCGGGTACGCTTATCCGTGATGATTCCCCCAGCCGCACTAAACACCCTCTCTGACAAGACGCTAGCCGCAGGACAAGCAAGCACCTCCAGGGCATACAGCGCGAGTTCAGGCCACGTGTCCAGCTTCGAAACCCAGTAGTTGTAGGTGGCAGAGGCATCACCGAGGACGGTCGTGCGATCGGCTACGTACTCCCTCACCATCCTTTTACAGTGCTCCCGCCAACTCAGCCTTGACTGGGGAGCGGTGACACAGTCTTGCTGGGGAGCCATAAAGCTGGCAAAGGCCTTGGAGAATGTTCCCCTGCCTGCGCTGTACATGCTGCCTGATCTCTGCACCTCCCCTGCTACCTGGCCCTCGGAACTGCGCCTTCTGCCACTAACGCTGTCGGATGGGAATGTTACCATCAGTTTGTCCGCCAGGGTCCTGTGGTATTGCATCACTCTCGAACCCCTTTCATCTTCGGGTATGAGAGTGGAAAGGTGCTCCTTATACTGTGGGTCGAGCAGTGTGTACACCCAGTAATCCGTAGTGGCCAGAATGCGTGTAACGCGAGGGTCTCGAAAAAGGCATCCTGACATGAAGTCAGCCATGTGTGCCAGGGTACCTGTACGCAACACATGGCTGTCCTCACTAGGAAGATCACTTTCAGGATCCTCCTCCTCCTCCTCAGGCCATACACGCTGAAAGGATGACAAGCAAGCAGCATGGGTACCCTCAGCAGTGGGCCAAGCTGTCTCTTCCCCCTCCTCCTCATGCTCCTCCCCCTCCTCCTCAACTCGCTGAGATATAGACATGAGGGTGCTCTGACTATCCAGCGACATACTGTCTTCCCCCGCCTCTGTTTCCGAGCGCAAAGCGTCTGCCTTTATGCTTAGCAGAGGAATGGTGACGCTAATGATTGCAGCATCGCCGCTCACCATCTGGATAGACTCCTCAAAGTTTCCAAGGACCTGGCAGATGTCTGCCAACCAGGCCCACTCTTCTGTAAAGAAATGAGGAGGCTGACTTCCACTACGCCGCCCATGTTGGAGTTGGTATTCCACTATAGCTCTACGCTGCTCATAGAGCCTGGCCAACATGTGGAGTGTAGAGTTCCACCGTGTGGGCACGTCACACAGCAGTCGGTGCACTGGCAGATTAAACCGATGTTGCAGGGTGCGCAGGGTGGCAGCGTCCGCCTTGGACTTGCGGAAATGTGCGCTGAGCTGGCGCACCTTTCCGAGCAGGTCTGACAAGCGTGGGTAGCTTTTCAGAAAGCGCTGAACCACCAAATTAAAGATGTGGGCCAGGCATGGCACGTGCGTGAGGCTGCCGAGCTGCAGAGCCGCCACCAGGTTACGGCCGTTGTCACACACGACCATGCCCGGTTGAGGGCTCAGCGGCGCAAGCCAGCGGTCGGTCTGCTCTGTCAGACCCTGCAGCAGTTCATGGGCCGTCTGACTCTTCTCTCCTAAGCTGAGTAGTTTCAGCACGGCCTGCTGACGCTTGCCCACCGCTGTGCTGCCACGCCGCGCGACACCGACTGCTGGCGACGTGCTGCTGCTGAAACATCTTGATTGCGAGACAGAGGTTGCGTAGGAGGAGGAGGATGGTGGTTTAGTGGAAGAAGCATACACCGCCGCAGATACCAGCACCGAGCTGGGGCTCGCAATTCTGGGGGTGGGTAGGACGTGAGCAGTCCCAGGCTCTGACTCGGTCCCAGCCTCCACTAAATTCACCCAATGTGCCGTCAGGGAGATATAGTGGCCCTGCCCACCTGTGCTTGTCCACGTGTCCGTTGTTAAGTGGACCTTGGCAGTAACCGCGTTGGTGAGGGCGCGTACAATGTTGCGGGAGACGTGGTCGTGCAGGGCTGGGACGGCACATCGGGAAAAGTAGTGGCGACTGGGAACCGAGTAGCGCGGGTCCCCTGCCGCCATCATGTTTTTGAAAGCCTCCATTTCCACAAGCCTGTACGGCAGCATCTCCAGGCTGATCAATTTGGCAATGTGCACGTTTAACGCTTGAGCGTGCGGGTGCGTGGCGGCGTACTTGCGCTTGCGCTCAAACAGTTGCGCTAGCGACGCCTGGACGCTGCGCTGAGAGACATTGCTGGATGGGGCCGAGGACAGCGGAGGTGAGGGTGTGGGTGCAGGCCGGGAGACGGTCGTGCCTGTGTCCTGAGAGGGGGGTTGGATCTCAGTGGCAGGTTGGGGCACAGGGGGAGAGGCAGTGGTGCAAACCGGAGGCGGTGAACGGCCTTTGTCCCACCTTGTGGGGTGCTTGGCCATCATATGTCTGCGCATGCTGGTGGTGGTGAGGCTGGTGGTGGTGGCTCCACGGCTAATCTTGGCGCGACAAATCTTGCACACCACAGTTCGTCAGTCGTCTGCACTCTCAGTGAAAAACTGCCACACCTTTGAGCACCTCGGCCTCTGCAGGGTGGCATGGCACGAGGGGGCGCTTTGGGAAACAGTTGGTGGATTATTCGGTCTGGCCCTGCCTCTACCCCTGGCCACCGCACTGCCTATTCTAACCTATCCTGCTGCTGGCCTTGCCTCCCCCTCTGAAGACCTGTCCTCAGTAGGCTTCACAAACCAGGTGGTGTCAGTCACCTCATCGTCCAGCTGCTCTTCCTCCGAATCCTCTGTGCGCTCCTCCCTCGGACTTACTGAAATTACTACTACCTGAGTGATAGACAACTGTGTCTCATCGTCATCGTCCTCCTCACCCACTGAAAGCTCTTGAGACAGTTGCCGGAAGTCCCCAGCCTCATCCCCTGGACCTCGGGAACTTTCCAAAGGTTGGGCATCTGTCACGACAAACTCCTTCGGTGGGAGTGGATTCAGAACTATTGCTGCCCATTCTGGGCAGGGGCCCGAGAACAGTTCCTGGGAGTCTGCCTGCTCCTCAGAATGTGTCATTGTAATGGAGTGAGGAGGCTGGGAGGAAGGAGGAACAGCAGCCAGAGGATTCAGAGTTGCAGCAGTGGACGGCGTAGAAGTCTGGGTGGTCGATAGATTGCTGGATGCACTTTCTGCCATCCACGACAGGACCTGCTCACACTGCTGTAAAGGGTTAATTCTAGATTTTCCCCTGTCTCAAATTAAATAAGAAAAATACATTTAATTTCTCTTCCAACTTACTCTTCATCTGTCTTCTTCTCACTATATGACCCTTAATCTTGTCTTATCTGTGCTTTCCCAATGCATCCTGTTCTCTGTACATGTTCTGAGAATCTTATCCGAGGACATTTTTGCTTTGATACAGTTGTTACAGAGTGTTGACATATTGTTCTTGTAGGAGATGTCTTTGAAAGAAGCATTATTAATTATAAAACTCCAGATGTCCTGCAGCTTCGGACATGCGCAGTGATTAGATCTTACGCAAACATTTCTGTTTCTATAAAGTTATGTAAACTCTGTCAAATAAACTACTTCTTCTTTGGCTAACCGCATACCATGTGGTCACCCATCTAAGTCGTCAATGAGTACTCAGATCTAAGACTAATTCGGAAGCAGACAGCATCAGCTGAACGGTCTGTTTTGACCCCCAACAATACTTGGCGCTCCAACGAGGGACAGAAGCTAACTCCTTACCTGCAGCCGATACCTGACGACCCTACCTGCCGACCAGCCGGACCAGAGGCCACGGGACCCCAGATCTAGAAAACACTGGTGTAAGGTAAGCCCTTGACTTACCACTCCAGCTCTGGGTTCCCCTGACTTCTGTCACGTGTCGACAGAAGGTTAGTTGCTGCATGTTTATAGGACACTTCTGCCTGTTATTTACGGTGTTCTTAGTAACCGTGCTAGACGAAAGAACCCTTGTGTGTATATTGCCATGCTGTCTGCTGTAGAAATTATTGTTTTTTTTTTTGCCGGACTCATAATGTTAGTTGTAATTTGTAATAAGATTACTAAAAGCCGCCCAGCAAGGCAAGCCATGGTCCTTTCTCTATCCCCGTAAGTATAGTAGTAAATAAATATCCTGCCCGTTGCGGATGTGGCAGAAGGGACTGAAAAGTCCAAAAGTATTTCTGCCAGTTGCGGACTCGCAGAAGAGAAATATCCTGCCAATACTTGGCAGGAGGGCCCTCAAATATCCTGCCCGTTGCGGGCGTAGGCAGAAGGGACTGAAAAGTCCATAAGTATCCTGCCAGTTGCGGACTCAGCAGTAGGGACAATAGTGGTAAATCAAGAGGTAAGTCCATAGTTAGAATGGGGTCTAAGACTTTCCTGACACCCATTGAAATAATAAGATTGGGGGAAGGGAAGGACATCTGTAGGCAAGCCTATAAAATATATAAACAGATAGGACTTAAAAAGGCGGGAACCTTTAACTATGAGTTCTGGCAATAGTACGGGAGAAAGCAAGTTAGCTGTGGGGAGAGAATGTAGCGAATTGTTGAGAAAAGCAGGTTAGAATTTTGGGAATCTTAGACCAACAAGTTTGGGAAAGATTCAGAGATAGTCAAAGGTTGGATAAAAGTATGTTAGACAGATGGATTGAGGCAAGTGTAGATACGGCAGTTATCAGAGAAAGGGAATCCTTTATAGTCTGTGTTCCTTTGGGACATAAAGCAAGTTCATGCAAAATCTGTGGACAATTATGTGACAAATAACCAATATTGTTTGTCTTGTATGTCTTGATGTTATGTAATCTAATCTTTGTTATACGTCTTAGTCTTCTACAAGAAAGTGTAAGAAAGTTATACCCTACTCACGTCGGTGGGGGCTTTTAAGAATACAAGAGTTAAAAATGTTGCGCTGTCAGAAGCGCTTAGCATGTTGTCTCTTCTATGTGTTTAACTATTCCCCTGCCGTCTGTGTTTGATAGTCTGTGCAGAGAAATATACCTCTTATAATTACTAATGATTAATGTTGTGTAAAGTCTGAATGTTATGGCCGCTTTCCAAAAATCTGTTTCATAGAGAGATAAAATTCAAGGTCATAGAAGAAAGACAGACATTGATAAAATAAGAAACTTGTAATGAATTACGTGAATTATACGGTTTTAAAAATAGAAAACATATAGGGATTTTAAGGTATATTTTTGCTTTTTGGGTAAATGTCAGTTCTGTGATTGGTTCAATGTCTGTATCACTGCTAAATACTGTTAGTACTGTACTGTCTTTGAGAGAATGTTCTGTAGGAGAAACACGCAAACGGCCATACCTGTACTTACACCTGCTGCCAAACTCCGCACCTTTTTGGGCCTTGTTTCATACTGCCGCCCATGGATCCACTCTGTTTCCTCTCTTATGCAACTACTCTATGACTGTCTTTCAATCAATCTTTTCTCTCTCTCACCCCTGAAGCTCATTTCTCACCGTTTTACACTTTATCATTTATTCTTTTCTGTACTGAATTTTCTGGCCATATGACGACAGTATTGACACAAAGGCACGGAGGACAACCACGGCCACTTGGATACTACTCCATGAGGCTGGATCCAGTGGCTCGAGGAGCTCCCTCATGTGTGTGTGTGGTGGCAGCAGTACAGGCAATGGTTGTCAAATCTTCGGAGTTGATATTGAACTACCCCTAGTGGTCCCCACCCCCCACCCCCCATGACAAGTGCAACCCAAGCACTTATTTCTGGCCCATCAAATCCAGCTACAATGTGCTCTTGTCATTCTTTTCACTGTTGTTACTACCTTGAACCCGGCTATTCTTCTTCCAATTAAGTATCCTAGTTCAAAGGGGGGGGGGGGGGGGAGGAGAAGACATAGGTGATCTAGGTATTGTCGGTCAGCTAGTTCTAAATTTTTTATTTTTTTTTACAAAGTTCTGATCTATTTGAAATGGAATACCAGCCTGATAGTCTAGCAGTAATCGGTGCAAGGGGTTTCAGGAGTGCCAATTTAGCTGGCAGAAACTGAACCGCTTGAGGTAATGTTTAAAGGGTCACGATGCCTCACGCGCTTCCTTGTGCTGGAAGGTCCTGAAAGCATATTGGGAACTGACGTGATGGGACCCTTGGGATGTTGTATCAAACTTCCGCGTCCTCGCCCGCGTCCTCGTCCTCTAGGCCTACCCCTACCCCTCAGCATGGTGTATTACGAGTAGAGCAGAAACAGAACGCTGTAATTAAATGTGCCGCTTATTGGCCTGTGGTTGGAGGCTGACTTCACTTACGGAACGCACAGTAGAGCCAGGAAAGAATTTTGCGCAAGCCTGTAGTGAGACGTAGGTGCGTATGACTGAGCTAGTGGAATTCACAGCGCAGAAGCAGTCAAGTGGCCAAAGGCCACTAGTAGGCCTTAAGTATTTTGCTTCTATTTTTTTAAATGCTGAGCTGATACAGCAGACAAATACTGTATGCAGCGTATATTATGTATACTGTTTCCCTCTGGCGGGATGACGGCGGTGATGTAACGGAGACAGCAGAGCCAGGAAACAATTTTGCGCAAGCCTACTGTAACACTTAGCTGCGTATTAATTAGGACTACTACCCCCAGCAGACACGCAGTACACTGAAGACGGTCACAGGCAGCCCAAATATAGTATTTTTCCCCAATTTGTTTGAAAAAGCCCACTGCCTATATAGCCTGTATATCTCTTTCACCTTTCCCACTGTCCCTGCCTCACCAGTACTGCCCCTATACTCTGTAAAATTACTGCAGACTGAGGACGCAATGCTCTGCACGCCCGATAAAAAAAAAAAAAAAATTGTGCAACACTGCTAAAAGCAGCCTCAACACTACTGCACACAGTCAGATGTGGCCCTAAGAAGGACCGTTGGGGTTCTTGAAGCCTAAAATAACACCTAACACTCTCCCTATGGCAGCAGCAGCATCAGCAGCACTTTCCCTGATCTCTGTCAGAACGCATCTGTGGCGAGCCGCGGGCGGGACAGATTTAAATACTCGGGTGACACCTGATCTCCCCAACCACTCACTGCAGGGGGGTCGTATAGGGCTGGAACGTCACAGGAGGAAGTTGTAATGCCTTCCATGTCTTTCTATTGGCCAGAAAAGCGCGCAAATGTCTCAGAGATGAAAGTGAAAGTAACTGGAACATCGCGTGGTGCTCGTCTCGAGTAACGAGCATCTCGAACACCCTAATACTCGAACGAGCATCAAGCTCGGACGAGTACGCTCGCTCATCTCTACTGGTAACCCAAACCCTTACACAGAGAGTGATACATACCCACAGATAGCAGAGAGCTGTCTCAGCCGGTCACCTGTAAGGGGTTAATCATAATGAATCAAGGACCCGGTATAGCCTAATGCGAAGGAGCGGAATCACATATAGCCACGTGATGTTGCATCACACATGCGTCACATCCGCCACACAGATGCCACTCGACCACGCATGCGCCAACGTCACGCAATCACATGTCCTCCATAGCAGTCATGTGTCCTGACCCTACGTCATCAGGATGCAGTGGGCATGCGTTTGTATTATATAGTCACATGACCGCAAAGGCGGTCATGTGTTTAACCCTCCATCATCTAAGCATAATGCATAGGCACAATAAGAGTTTATCCATATGTGAAATGTGTGTGTCTTATATATAACACATAGGACTCTCCCCATATATATCATCACGCGTTACAAAAGAGGCCATATTAGTAGGACCATACGTATGGTTATTATCACCGTAGCATCTTGTCTATATATAATAATCTAGGAGACCTCCTGCTTTTGTAACACACAGATCATGGTATGTATCATAAAAAATCACGACATCTTCCTGTGTGTAATCTCTAAAGGGCGATCATGGTTGTCCAAAGCCGAATTTCCACCATAGTGGTCTGACTATAACCAACATAAATCATGATGTCTTTTATAAGAATTGTTATATCTCTACTCATTACTATAGAAAAAATGCTGAGCATTA
The DNA here is from genome assembly GCF_035609145.1 of Eleutherodactylus coqui. Classification (NCBI taxonomy): domain Eukaryota; kingdom Metazoa; phylum Chordata; class Amphibia; order Anura; family Eleutherodactylidae; genus Eleutherodactylus; species Eleutherodactylus coqui. Next base: position 224,453 of record NW_027102234.1, on the reverse strand, counting down.
TCCTGAGTATAGTCTCTATGAGATGATCATGCTTATCAGAGCCCAATCCCAATGGTAATGGTATGATCATAACCACCATGAATCACAACATATAGAGAGACATTTCTACACTCATCCTTGTTATAAGAAAAATGCCGAATATCACAATATCAATATTCATTTTATTAGTGCAGCCATCAAACAGCACATCAAAAGACCCAAACATCCATTCTTCAATCATGATTATTATCCCAATTCTACATTTATGATTTAATTATTGATTGCAGGATAGGAATTCATTCCACGGGTGTCCAGCAGAGGCGGCATCTCTATTCAAGTAGTGACATCCATAGTAATTTACCTGAAAACATATATATAAAAAAAAGTGTAATGTATATCAGAACCATCTCTATACATTCAGAAAGACACGTAATCATCCATATCACAAAAAAGGTGTTATATGGTAGTCTATATAGTTAGAAAGGAGGGCGAAAGCCTACATACTGACCCACACACCCAGGTTACGGATCGAAATAGTCTTCTAACGTACGATAGTGCACATCCAGGGTGAACCAAAAAATTACTCCCTTGGAGCCAACTTCTACGGGTTCGTAAGGTTATTGATGATGACAGAATCGATATAAGGCTTAATGAGATGTGTGAAAAACATCTAGCTTCAGGATATCCAAGAACCCTTCTAGAGGAAGCCAAATTAAAGGTTAGGACCTTCACTCAACAAGATCTAATAACACCGAAACCCCGAAGGTTTGTGGTAGGATCCCCTTTATTACTACCTTTAACATTCTTAGCTCAAAAGTCGGATCTATTATTCGTAAGCCCCGGCCGTTAGTAGCTGAAGCTAATGTTAATGTACCTGAGCTCAAAAAGTTTCCTACAACGGCTTACAAGTACAAGAGAGGTCCGAAGATAGGTACCAAAGTGAAGCGTGCATTGTTAGACAGTGGTCAGTGTTCCACGCAGCGAACATTAATAGTCCCCAGGTAGGGGAATTTCCCCTGTTTGGGGTGCTCAGTCTGCAACAATCTCCTTAAAGGAGATAGTTTTAGACATCCTCTTCGTGGAACTAAATACTCTATACGTGAGCGTTTCACCTGCACTGTGAGCTTCGTAATCTATTTGATTACGTGTCCGTGTGGCCTCGCCTACGTGGGTGAGTTCACAACGGAAGTTCGCTCACGTATAATCAAACATAAATCCACGATCCGGAAGGGGTATAAGATCTACCACTGCCTAAACATTTTCAAGGTAACAACCATGCGATATGCCAGTTGAAGTTCCGCATTATAGACCATGTTCCTGTATCCCCAAGGGGAGGCGGCAGGGTATTATATTATATATTATTATATTGGATCTATGACCTGGATACCATGTCACCGAGAGGATTGAATCAGGAATACCAATTGATGCCGTATATCTAGTGCCCGTCTTTATAATCCTTAGTGTGTAGCATCCGATAGGAGGTTTTGTATGCATTTGGGATGTGTTGGTAATATTCATCTTTGTCTTTGTCTTGCAGATTGGGGATTACATGTCGTCGGCTGTATCCGCCCAGGCTGCCGGATATACTTTTGCACATATATGCTTTTTTCAGTACCTGAATTAATAAAAAAAAATGTTGAGCATTACCTTAATGTATTGTGTCATGTATTAACGAATATTGTATTTTAAATTGGATCTATTTATATAATTGGGGTTGCAGATACAAGGTGGGGATCTCCCCCGAGTTGATTTGTCTTTTTATTCGGGCACAATAGGTATCCTGCTCTTATTTCTTTTTTTTTTGGCAAGATCATTTTTTATTAGGTTCTGATATTTTATTATGTGCATAGCCCTGGTTGATGTTGGATGCTAATGTGCTTTAGTCCACACTGGATAATCGAGCTTCTAGCATTGGGCCATCCGCAGACGCTTGCTCTGTTGTATCACCTTAGCTGATATCGGGCGCATGCGCACTCCTGCCAGTATGGGGAGACAGGGGCTTGAATGTTCTGTGATCTGCAGACGCTCGCTTCTGTATACCGCATCATCCCTCGAGACCTCTGTAGTCTCGCGCATGCGCGGTAGTACCATTGAGATGCCGGTAGAACATCATTCTACTGTGTGCATACCGGATGCCTGAAGTGGGCCAGACTAACCACATGTTATAATTGTGGGGTAACCGGAAATTGGTGGGTGTGTTCTTGGAGCACCTCATGCTATTTAGTGTTTGTGTTAAAATGTGGTGAACTTGACAAAGGTCCAACCGGGGACCGAAACGTCGCCTTCTTTGTACTATTGGAGAATAAAACTCATTGTCATTCTCTACACCCATTGATGCTGCCATGCTTTCTTTTTACTTGGTATTGCACTACGGAATTGGTCTGGATCCATGTGTGGCTGTTGCATCCATCAAGAGGATCCAACCACAGGTGTGGTATATTTAATGTGCTGCTGGGGCCTCTATTTATACATCATCAAGAGGATATGTCATCAATGTCATTTTTCTGAACCCCCCAAAGCAGTATCTCAGCACTGCCAATATGTTACAAGGTGTGTTGAGATACTTTGCACTACACACTCACTCAACATACATGAAAACTCCCCCCAAAACAAACGAAAATAGGCTGGTTTTAAGATTTTTATTTATTTTTTCCTAAAATAAAAAAAAAACCATAAACCAAATGAGGTATTGGTTTATAATAAGGGCAAATGTAGCAAATATACATCACTTCTTTTTCAGGAGTGATTTTGCTAAATTCACCATATTATGTAAGCTCGCAAGCCCACGTCAAGGGTCCTCATTTTCTTGCGAGTCCCTAACTATCAAAAAAGCCAAAAACACTAGCTAAAAAATATTTTGTGCAATGATCCCGGTACGTCAGATGGGGTCGCAGCATCTCCAGCAACTTGTCAAATTTTGCAATGGTCAACCTGCAGTAAGAAAAAAACTTCTTGTCATGTCTGCGCAAGTCCTTCTACAGTCCTCCATAACAAACAACTTAAAACGCATATAAAAAACTACAAGAACTTCCTCTTCCTTTGGTCTTTTGACTTCATCCTTAACAGTGTATGTGTAGGGAAGTTTTTCTTCTTGTCCATTTTGTCCTGTAGAATATAAGATTAGATGTTCATATAATGCACATTGATTTGACTCCACTGCAGCATTTACCGTTGGATTCGCTGCTGCTTTCTGTGGGTTTGGATGATCTTCCACTCTCGATATCATCTGTTGAGATGTCATCCATCTTCTTTTTCCTGTAAAGTTGGAAAATTAGAAGTCACCTTGTGAATCCATGCAGTAAAACAAGCCACAAGAAGTGTACCGTACACTAAAATATACCCTTTAACCCCTTAAGGACATGGAGCTTTTTTTGCATTTTCAGATTGTTCGCTCCACTCTAAAAAACTGGAGGGGGGTCTTGTGTCTACGGTTTGCAATACTTACTTATATCTCTCATAAAGACACTTGCCCACCACGTATACGAGTACCAAGAAGTAGGGGGCAACAGCGGGTAAAATAAATCTGCTGTTATCCTCTATTCGATCTATAATGGTGGGCGTCTCTTCTATTTTCTTTCTTGGTACATCTAGAAAAGAAGAAACAATAGAAGTTATTCATAATCTGCCTTTTATTCATTAGGTCGTTAGTATTACAACTGCGGATTCCTAAATGAGTTGTTATTTGGGATGTAAGGATGGGCGGCTACAAATGTACTTACCTTCATATTTTTTGCTGAAGATTGGACCTGCATGCACTGATGGTAATAGCAGCAGAGTCATTAATATCATTTTCACGAACATTTTCTCTTCTCTTTCTCACTTTCTATACAGAATGAGTTCCTCTCACTGTAACATCACTTTATATACCTGCAGCGTCTTTGACATCACAGATTGCAACCAAAGACCATAGTGACCTTGCAGCGTCCCAAATGAAGACTCGAACACCTGAAATACATGGGGAGCTAGGAGGGTTAAGTGATGGCTTGTCACGGCTCACCATGTCCTAGCTTTGGCGCATTGTTTTTAAGTGTCGAATTTCTACCTATTTAGCTCACTGCTTGTTCATGCAAACGCATAATGAACAGCATAAAACTCATATAAAAAAACTACAAGAACTTCCTCTTCCTCAGGTCTTTCATCCTCAACAGTAAATGTTACTGGGGCCAAACTATTACTAATAGTGTCCCCTATATTGGCCCCAGTAGTAATATTAACCCCACAGTAGCCCCAGTAGTAGTAGCCCTTTCCCCCTGAGACCCATATACTTACCTCCTCTTTGCAGTCTTATCGACACCCTTACCCTTCTCAGCGCTGCTGCGGGACGCTCGAGCTGATGGAGCTTCTTTTCTTCTCCACTCCTCCTAAGGAAATAATGAGAAGAGGTCAGGGAAGTATGATCCCAGGTGCGCACACTGACGTCAGTGTGTGTGCCCGGCACAAGCGTCGCTTATAAAATTGGTATTTTTTCTTATAAGGCTTCAGGCCCCGGTAGGGACTGCTACCTCTGCATCCCCTATAGCTATGCCCCTGAGTCTATAGCTAGCTGATCAGTTTTTAAGTGTCAGATTTCTAACTATTTAGCTCATTGGTTTTTAATGCAAACGCATAACAAACAACATAAAACTTTTATGATAAACTACAAGAACTTACTCTTCCTCTGGTCTTATGACTTCATTCTCAACAGTGAATGTGTCTGATGTTTTTTCCTGCCATTCATTTTGTCCTGTAAAATAGACACGGCCTATAAGATTAGATGGGATTTTCAGGGGAACTTGAAACATAAGCCCTAACCCTGAAATAAGCCCTAGCTGCAGTAGAAACAAACAAACACTAGATCACCTCAGCAGGGCTGTACAGCATTTTCCTTGCCTGCATCCTCCCTGCCATACCCACACAAGGGTTTTCTGTAATTTACCAGCAGAATGACTGCTTTACTGCCCTCTGCAGGCCATCTATGCTACCACACTGCCTATAGTTTAAAAGAAGGTTTAACTAGATTGTCTTTACGTTTTCCTTTTGCAGGAAGTGACATTCCCCATAACATCAGGGAAGATGTCAAACGGCAGCAAATACCATCTGTTGCCATCAGCCAAGATAAAAAACCATCTGCTGCCAGGAACACCTAATACCACCTGCAGCCACCAACCAACAATAGATACCACCTGCTGCCAAGAACACCTAATACCACCTGCAGCCACCAACCAACAATTGATACCATCTGCTGCCAAGAACACCTAATACCACCTGCAGCCACCAACCAGCTATGAATACCACTTGCTGCAGCCACCAACCAATAATAGATACCACCTATTGCTGCCACCTACCAATAATAACACCTGCTGCTAAGAATACCTAATACCACCTGGTGCCACCAACCAACAATAGATACCACCTGCTGACGCCACCAACCAACAATAGATACCACCTACTGCTGCCACCTACCAATAATAACACCTGCTGCTAAGAACACCTAATACCACCTGGTGCCACCATCCAATAATAGATACCACCTGCTGCAGCCACCAACCAACAATAGATACCACCTGCTGCTGCCACCTACCAATAATAACACCTGCTGCTAAGAACACCTAATACCACCTGGTACCACCAACCAACAATAGATACCACCTGCTGCAGCCACCAACCAACAATAGATACCACCTGCTGCTGTCACCTACCAATAATAACACCTGCTGCTAAGAACACCTAATACCACCTGGTACCACCAACCAACAATAGATACCACCTACTGCTGCCACCTATCAATAATAACACCTGCTGCTAAGAACACCTAATACCACCTGGTACCACCAACCAACAATAGATACCACCTGCTGCAGCCACCAACCAACAATAGCTACCACCTGCTGCTGCCACCTACCAATAATAACACTTGCTGCTAAGAACACCTAATAGCACCTGGTGCCACCAACCAACAATAGATACCACCTGCTGCCAAGAGCACCTAAAGCAGCTGCAGCCACCAACCAACAATAGATACCACCTACTGCTGCCACCTGCCAATAATAACACCTGCTACTAAGAACACCTAATACCAACAGGTGCCAGCAACCAACATTGTTGTTTTTTTAGTTTATTTTTAGATTTGTTTTTATTTATTTTTTTATATATTATATTTTAATTTATAATCTAACATCCTAAATTAAAGATATATTTTATGCCAAAGTCCTGTATTTTAACATTATTTCTTTATAGTGCTTATTTGTACCATGAGATTAATGTCGATGGAATCCGCACCTCAATAAAATAAAAGAAAGGAAGTAAGGGGGGGGGGGGGAGTTCACTCTTCTTGGTTTTGCATTATAAGGGCCCATTCACACGGGAGCATTTACCATCTGGCTGCTCTTAACGCATTTTACGGGCATCACACAGACCCATTATAGCCAATTTGGCTATGAACACAAACATTTTTTCACTAGGCCTGATTGTCTGTTAGTGTAATCACTTAACTTAGGTGATACTAGAAGGGTATTGCAGGCTTATCAATCAGGTATGCCTAATTATCATTTGATGCATTGGAGAAGAAAACAATGAGACATACTTAAGTGATGTTTCTAAGCTCTTCTGTTTCATTGCTCCAATGCGAGGGGTTATATAGTGTGGCAACCCCCACAAGGTTAACAATTCAAAGTCTACAGCATGTGTTATACTTCTCTCTTAGTAAGACATTACAAAGGTTAATTATGACAAAGCTACATGCTCAGCATATGATACCCTGCTAGTAAAATTTCACTACAATGCGTGTCTTTTGCACAAGTACATCTTGCCATGCACACAGCACAAATATTATGCACACAACACTGCTTCATGAAATATAATTCAATAATTTCACAAGCACATGTCCTATTTTGGTCTATATCACAGACCAGAGTTGGACATGCAATATCCCCTACCCGAGGGGTTCTGACAGTTCACAGATGTGTGTCCCTGTGCTCTCTGATGCATTTCGTACCTGAGAATCTCAGGCACAACTCACATACAACCATCTGAATGGGCCCTAAAACCAGCTGATCAAGTTAAGTGGTGATCACCTATATATGTGCTATCACCTGGTGCTGGTGTGCATGATGGGAACAATACCCAACTATTAGTACATATGATACATATTGCCACCACTGAACATCAATCTTGGGTTGATGAAACAATGTGTAAAGACATTGAAGAGGAATGGAAAGTGTTTTGGCTACAAATGTAGAAAACTTCCTGCAATGAGCGTGGAGAAGCTAACAGCAGGTAAATTCAATGGACTACAAATCCAGAAACTCATGAAAGACCAGCGTTTCCAAGATTCAGGGATGTAAGTGATGAACAGTGTGAACAATCTCACCAGGAAGAAAGGATTATGAAAGAACAGTACTGTACTGGAGGCGGGGTTTATGAATTAGCCAATCAATGCCGCGGCTCAGACAATTCTTAAATCCCGCCTCCACAATGTGATTGGTTCTTCAAACTCTGCTTAGCTAATCAATGCAGAGCTGGATGAACCAATCACAGCCCTCACTTTGGTTCATTGTGCGCTGCATTGATTGGCCGACTAGCGCTGGATTAACCAATCAGAGGCATCGCTTCTTGGAGGTGGGAATTTTGAATCCCGTAACCAGGAAGTGATCTTGTGTGGGCGAACAAGGACTGCAAAATGCCCAATGGATCTCCAGAAAGCAGAAATTTCTTTTGGAAATTCAGCTAGGGCTTATTTAAGGTGGAGGGCTTAACCTTCTCACAATTTTATCATAGGCAACAGCGAAGTGATGCACGATTTTTTGCAAGAAAAACGCATCACTGCAACTACAAAATTGCGAGAACACAGTTGCGATATCACTGCAATTTTGCAGCGCTGATATACCTGCCGTCCATGTGAAACAGGCCCAAAGGTGTAACCGGAGCCTACACAGCACTCTTTCTTATAGTTGAAAAATCTAGACCGGTGTTTCCCAATCTTCAGTCCTCACGGACCCCCACAGGTTATGTTTTCAGGATATCCTATAGTAAGATCCCCTGTAGCAATGTCTGAGGCACTGACAATAATTACATCACCTGTGCAATACTGAGGAAATCCTGAAAACATCACCTGTTAGGACCCCCGGAGGTCTGGAGTTTGGGAAACACTGATCCAGTCAGACATAGAAGAACAAGTAACATGTGCCATTATACATGTGTCAAGCAAACATGTTGCCCTTTATCATAGTCTATTATCAGGGCAACATGCTTGCGTGAAATATGTAAGACGGCACATGGTCCTTGTTCCTCTGGATTTTTCAATAAAGAAAAAGAGTTTTTATCCTACGCTGGACCTGCTCCATTTTCTTGTGCATCTATTGCTACATAGTGGTTCTGGATTTTACGCGATCATGAACCCTTTCTCATTGGTCTTGATTGGCTGCTAGCAATATAACTGGGCTGTCAATCAAGAGCCAAGGGGAGGGGTTGATGATGCACCGCCACCTGTATTATACATAGGTGAATCGGGGGTTCAGGCATCTGGGATAGCGGGATGACACCTCCTGGACAGACTGCTGTAAGAAAAATAACTTTTCCATTGCCGTTTATCTTTCAGGCTCCATAAACAGCAGGTAAATCGTTGGCATCTTCACCCCTGCCAGTCTGTTTAGTATTAGGTTTGTTGAGTGCTGATGACCAGCCATCTAGGCAGGATTATGCCACTGAATTTACACACCGCTTCCCAGAACTGGAGTCAAACGGAGAAGACAGTAAAAGTACTTTTAGTTGGACATCTGAATTTCCAAAATTTATCAGCCTTTCTGGATAACTGGAAGTCGGACAAAATGATTTTCACAGTAATCTTAACATTTAAAAAAATATTTATATATTTTTAATGCTATTTTAGGTGCACATTTCCATATTGGCATTAATTCTGATTTTGGAACATATAAGATAACGAATAGAATTTAACTAGAAATATTGTAATATGATTCGTAAATAAAGATTTATTTATATATTTCTAATCTGTGTATTGAGTATATTTTTGGGGGGTTGATACCCCCACAACAATGTCACTCACATATCCCCCACAACAATGTCACTCACATATCCCTCACAACAATGTCAGACACATACCCCCACAACAATGTCACACACATACCCCCACAACAATGTCAGACACATACCCCCACAACAATGTCACACACATAAACCCCACAACAATGTCGCACACATTCCCCCACAACAATGTCTCTCACATACCCTCACAACAAGACCTCACATACCCCCACAACAATGTCAGACGCATACCCCCACAACAATGTCTCTCACATACCTCCACAACAATGTCACACACATACCCTCACAACAATGTCACACACATACCCCCACAACAATGCCACACACATACCCCCACAACAATGTCACACACATACCCCCACAACAATGTCACACACATACCCCCACAACAATGTCTCTCACATACCCCCACAACAATGTCACACACATACCCCCACAACAATGTCGCACACATTCCCCCACAACAATGTCTCTCACATACCCCCACAACAATGTCACACACATACCCCCACAACAATGTCGCACACATACCCCCACAACAATGTCACTCACATACCCTCACAACAATGTCACGCACTTACCCTCACAACAATGCCACACAGATACCCCCACAACAATGTCTCTCACATACCCCCACAACAATGTCACACACATACCCCCACAACAATGTCGCACACATACCCCCACAACAATGTCACTCACATACCCTCACAACAATGTCGCACACATACCCCCACAACAATGTCGCCTACATACCTGCTGAAAAATGTTGTTCACATCTCCCCAAAACAATGTACCCAAAACAATGTTGCTCACATGTTCCCTCGATAATATTGCACACATCTCCCTACAACAATGTCTCTATAAGAATGTCGCCTACATGTCTCCATAACAATGTCGCCCACATGCCACCTGAACAATCTGGCACACATTTCCCAACAGCAATCTCTCCTTAATGCCCCCACAATGCCAGCTATTGAAAAGTGCCAACCACAAGCCCCTCCTGGAGCCCCTTAACAGTGCAACCTCAACATGTATACTGGACTGTTAGCACTCTTGTACGTGTCTGCGCATCTATACATACATGACTGCATGGACGCATGTGCAACTGCTTTGCAGGCAGCAGGGAAAACACTGCCCCCTGCTGTCCAAACACTATCTACTGGGCTGCACTCAAAACCTCATGTACTCAATGTGTTTTTTTCAATGCATGGTTAGTCCTGGTGAAACAGCTTGAAAGTACATGTAAGAACCGTGAGGACCGACCACCATAGAGAATACAGTAAAACTCATGCAGGGGAGTCACATAGTTGTTTATTGTAAAGGGAGAAATCCTGGTTGGCGGACTTGCAAGAGCAACAGGCTATAAAAGAGGTTGAGGTACAATGCGCTGCCTCTTTGGTGGTGGCAGTGTTTGGTCGTGCAGTGAACACAAGTAGACCCATGTAGGAAGGAGCTACGCAACGGCTCAAAGCACCACCAAGTATAGGCAAAAGTGATTAAAGACCACCTTCTGAAGAGCAGAGTCCGTATTGCTTCTTGAACAGAGACTGTCAGCCAGCAGGACCCCGCTTACCCTGGTGATATCACCGGCTGCTGTATCGGTACATCACTGATATTAAAAGTTGTAAATTCCACAGGAAGACAAAGTGGCGTCATGTGTCTTAGTGGCTGTGATCAGAGGGCCTTTATCTCCAGCTCCTCTACCTCCAGCATCCATCCAGATACCAACAAGTGGTTACTGATAGTCAAAGTGCCATCCAGTTTATTGAAAGATCCGGCCCTGATGTTTGGCTCTGCCAGGGTTGCACCAGTAGTACATGGTATAGTTGGCAAGATAAACCAACCCATGATACCGGAACAGAATGAACTGACCAGCCAAAATACCAACCCAAGAACAGCTGAACAGTTTCCAAGTAATGAACTTCCCAACTGTGACTGAACCTGCAGTGAACCGACCTGAATCATTGAATGGCAGAGTTGGAAGGAACCTCCAGGGTCATCTGGTCCAAAGCCCTGCTCAGTGCAGGATTCACTAATCACAGACAGATTATATGTCCTGTCTCTGTTTGAAGACTTCCATTGAAGGAGAACTCACCACCTCCCGTTGTAATCTGTTCCACTCATTGATCACCCTCACTATCTAATATCTAATCGGTGTCTCCTCCCTTTCAGTTTCATCCCATTACTTCTAGTCTTTCCTTGTACAAATGAGAATAGGGCTGATCCCTCTGCAGTATGTAAACCCTTCAGATATTTGTAGACAGCTATTAAGGCTCCTCTCAGCCTTCTTTTTTGTCTTTAACCGTTCCTCATAGGACATGATTTGCAGACCGCTCACATCCTAGTAACTCTTCTCTGAACCTATGAGAGACCCTCTAGCAAGACCAGAGGAGATGATGCCACAGTCAAGAATGACCTTTGTCAGTTAGTAGGAAAAAGTAAGTTGAAGCCAGGTTTACCAAAATGGGTACAGGTTAGAGATGAGCGAGCACCAAAATGCTCGGGTGCTCGTTACTCGGGACGAAAATTTCGCGATGCTCGAGTGTTCGTTTCGAATAACGAACCCTATTAAACTCAATGGGCGACCCGAGCATTTTTGCATATCGCCGATGCTCGCTAAGGTTTCCATTTGTGAAAATCTGGGCAATTCAAGAAAGTGATGGGAACGACACAGCAACGGATAGGGTAGGCGAGGGTCTACATGTTGGGCTGCATCTCAAGTTCCCAGGTCCCACTATTAAGCCACAATAGCGGCAAGAGTGGCCCCCCCCCTCCCAACAATTTTTACTTCTGAAAAGCCCTCATTAGCAATGCATACCTTAGCTAAGCACCACACTACCTCCAACAAAGCACAATCACTGCCTGCATGACACTCCACTGCCACTTCTCCTGGGTTACATGCTGCCCACCCCCCACCCCCCCGCACGAGCCAGTGTCCACAGCACACACCAAAGTGTCCCTGCGCAGCCTTCAGCTGCCCTCATGCCACGCCACCCTCATGTCTATTTATAAGTGCGTCTGCCATGAGGAGGAACCACAGGCACACACTGCAGAGGGTTGGCACGGCTAGGCAGCGACCCTCTTTAAAAGGGGCGGGGCGATAGCCCACAATGCTGTACAGAAGCAATGAGAAATATAATCCTGTGCCACCGCCATCAGGAGCTGCACACGTGGGCATAGCAATGGGGAACCTATGTGCCACACACTATTCATTCTGTCAAGGTGTCTGCATGCCCCAGTCAGACTGCGTTTTTTTTATAAATAGTCACAGGCAGGTACAACTCCGCAATGGAAATTCCGTGTGCACACACAGCATGGGTGGCTCCCTGGAACCCACCCGCTGTACATAAATGTATCCCATTGCAGTGCCCTGAACAGCAGAGCTAACGTCAGATTAAATGCAGGTGGGCTTCGGCCCACACTGCATGCCCCAGTCAGACTGGGGTTTTTTTAAAGTAGACACAGGCAGGTACAACTCCCTATTGTGAAGTCCGTGTGGACCGACAGCATGGGTGGCTCCCTGGAACCCACCGGCGGTACATAAATATATCCCATTGCAGTGCCCAGCACAGCTGAGGTAATGTCATGTTCAATGCAGGTGGGCTTCGGCCCACATTGCATGCCCCAGTCAGACTGGGGTTCTTTAGAAGTGGACACATGTAGAGATGAGCGAACGCGTTCGTCCGAGCTTGATATTCGTGCGAATATTAGGGTGTTCGGGATGTTCGTTATTCGTGACGAACACCATGCGGTGTTCTGGTTACTTTCACTTCCTTCCCTGAGACGTTAGCGCGCTTTTCTGGCCAATTGAAAGACAGGGAAGGCATTACAACTTCCCCCTGCAACGTTTAAGCCCTATACCACCCCCCTGCTGTGAGTGGCTGGCGAGATCAGGTGTTCGCCTAATATAAAAGTCGGCCCCTCCCGCGGCTCGCCTCAGATGCGGTGTGAGTTAGATGAGGGACAGTGCTGTTTATACCGGAGCTGCTGTAGGGAAAGAATTGGTAGTTAGTGTAGGCTTCAAGACCCCCCAAAGGTCCTTATTAGGGCCACTGATAGCTGTGTGTTGGCTGCTGTTAGCAGTGGGATTTTTTTTTTTTTCTCAAAATCGCCTCTGCAGACCGTTGCACCTGGCATTAGGGACAGAAGTGCTGCATAGGCAGGGAGAGTGTTAGGAGTGAGTGTAGCCTTCAAGAACCTCAACGGTCCTTTCTAGGGCCATATTTATCCGTGTGCAGTACTGTCCAGGCTGCTGTTGGCTGTGCTGCATTTTTTTTGGGCTTCTCAAAATCGCCTCTGCAGAGCATTCCACCCTCCATTGATACTGCAGGGAAAGAATTGTATAGGCAGGGCCACAACACAGTTATTATTCATAGAATATACGCAGTGCTGCCTGTTGGTGGGAAAAAACTGAAAACAAATCTATTTGTCCAGCCTGTGTCCGTCCTTACGCCTGTGTAGACGTGTGAGCTGCGTGAAAAACATTGCTAAATCATACGCACCCAGCTACGCTTTACTGCTGGGTTCGCCATTTGCTTTCCTTAATTGGGAAAAAAAATACCTGCTCTCCAAGAGTTATAATAACTCTGCTACCCTCACGTTCTGTGACACATAAGCAGGGACACAGCGCAGTTATTAAACTTCGCAGGTTCATTGAATATACGCAGTGCTGCCTGTTGGTGGGAAAAAACTGAAAACAAATCTATTTGTCCAGCCTGTGTCCGTCCTTACGCCTGTGTAGACGTGTGAGCTGCGTGAAAAACATTGCTAAATCATACGCAGCCAGCTACGCTTTACTGCTGGGTTCGCCATTTGCTTTCCTTAATTGGGAAAAAAAAATACCTGCTCTCCAAGAGTTATAATAACTCTGCTACCCTCACGTTCTGTGACACATAAGCAGGGACACAGCGCAGTTATTAAACTTCGCAGGTTCATTGAATATACGCAGTGCTGCCTGTTGGTGGGAAAAAACTGAAAACAAATCTATTTGTCCAGCCTGTGTCCGTCCTTACGCCTGTGTAGACGTGTGAGCTGCGTGAAAAACATTGCTAAATCATATGCACCCAGCTACGCTTTACTGCTGGGTTCGCCATTTGCTTTCCTTAATTGGGAAAAAAAATACCTGCTCTCCAAGAGTTATAATAACTCTGCTACCCTCACGTTCTGTGACACATAAGCAGGGACACAGCGCAGTTATTAAACTTCGCAGGTTCATTGAATATACGCAGTGCTGCCTGTTGGTGGGAAAAAACTGAAAACAAATCTATTTGTCCAGCCTGTGTCCGTCCTTACGCCTGTGTAGACGTGTGAGCTGCGTGAAAAACATTGCTAAATCATACGCACCCAGCTACGCTTTACTGCTGGGTTCGCCATTTGCTTTCCTTAATTGGGAAAAAAAAATACCTGCTCTCCAAGAGTTATAATAACTCTGCTACCCTCACGTTCTGTGACACATAAGCAGGGACACAGCGCAGTTATTAAACTTCGCAGGTTCATTGAATATACGCAGTGCTGCCTGTTGGTGGGAAAAAACTGAAAACAAATCTATTTGTCCAGCCTGTGTCCGTCCTTACGCCTGTGTAGACGTGTGAGCTGCGTGAAAAACATTGCTAAATCATACGCACCCAGCTACGCTTTACTGCTGGGTTCGCCATTTGCTTTCCTTAATTGGGAAAAAAAATACCTGCTCTCCAAGAGTTATAATAACTCTGCTACCCTCACGTTCTGTGACACATAAGCAGGGACACAGCGCAGTTATTAAACTTCGCAGGTTCATTGAATATACGCAGTGCTGCCTGTTGGTGGGAAAAAACTGAAAACAAATCTATTTGTCCAGCCTGTGTCCGTCCTTACGCCTGTGTAGACGTGTGAGCTGCGTGAAAAACATTGCTAAATCATACGCAGCCAGCTACGCTTTACTGCTGGGTTCGCCATTTGCTTTCCTTAATTGGGAAAAAAAAATACCTGCTCTCCAAGAGTTATAATAACTCTGCTACCCTCACGTTCTGTGACACATAAGCAGGGACACAGCGCAGTTATTAAACTTCGCAGGTTCATTGAATATACGCAGTGCTGCCTGTTGGTGGGAAAAAACTGAAAACAAATCTATTTGTCCAGCCTGTGTCCGTCCTTACGCCTGTGTAGACGTGTGAGCTGCGTGAAAAACATTGCTAAATCATACGCAGCCAGCTACGCTTTACTGCTGGGTTCGCCATTTGCTTTCCTTAATTGGGAAAAAAAAATACCTGCTCTCCAAGAGTTATAATAACTCTGCTACCCTCACGTTCTGTGACACATAAGCAGGGACACAGCGCAGTTATTAAACTTCGCAGGTTCATTGAATATACGCAGTGCTGCCTGTTGGTGGGAAAAAACTGAAAACAAATCTATTTGTCCAGCCTGTGTCCGTCCTTACGCCTGTGTAGACGTGTGAGCTGCGTGAAAAACATTGCTAAATCATACGCAGCCAGCTACGCTTTACTGCTGGGTTCGCCATTTGCTTTCCTTAATTGGGAAAAAAAAATACCTGCTCTCCAAGAGTTATAATAACTCTGCTACCCTCACGTTCTGTGACACATAAGCAGGGACACAGCACAGTTATTAAACTTAGATAATTCATTCACTAGAGGCAGTGGGGCCTTTCGTTTTCCAAAAAGGGCAAAAATTATATTTGGCCTGCAGTCTTGCGCCAATTTATTTCCTGCCTGGGAAATCTAATCACTGGTAATACAGCATGCTGAGGGGTAGGGGTAAGCCTAGAGGACGTGGACGTGGACGTGGCCGAGGACGCGGAGGGCCAAGTGAGGGTGTGGGCACAGGCCAAGCTCCTGATCCAGGTGTGTCGCAGCTGTCTGCTGCGCGATTAGGAGAGAGGCACGTTTCTGGCGTCCCCACATTCATCGCCCAATTAATGGGTCCACGCGGGAGACGGTTATTAGAAAATGAGCAGTGTGAGCAGGTCCTGTCCTGGATGGCAGAAAGTGCTTCGAGCAACCTATCGTCTACCCGCAGTTCTGCGCCGTCCACTGCTGCCAATCCGAATCCTCTGTCTGCTGCTCCTCCTTCCTCCCAGCCTCCTCAGTCCACTACAATGACACCTGCTCAGGAGCGGGAACACTCCCAGGAACTGTTCTCGGGCCCCTGCTTAGATTGGGCAGCAGCGGTTCCTCTCCCACCAGAGGAGTTTATCGTCACTGATGCCCAACCATTCGAAAGTTCCCGGGGTCCGGGGGAAGAGGCTGGGGACTTCCGCCAACTGTCTCAACAACTTTCTGTGGGTGAGGAGGACGATGACGATCAGACACAGTTGTCTTGCAGTGAGGTAGTAGTAAGGGCAGTAAGTCCCAGGGAGCAGCGCACAGAGGATTCGGAGGAAGAGCAGCAGGACGATGAGGTGACTGACCCCACCTGGTGTGCAACGCTTACTCAGGAGGACAGGTCTTCAGAGGGGGAGTCAAGGGCATCAGCAGGGCAGGTTGCAAGAGGCAGTACGGTGGCCAGGGGTAGAGGCAGGGCCAGACCGAATAATCCACCAAGTGTTTCCCAAAGCGCCCCCTCGCGCCATGCCACCCTGCGTAGGCCGAGGTGCTCTAAGGTCTGGCAGTTTTTCACAGAGACGCCTGACGACCGACGAACAGTGGTGTGCAACCTTTGTCGCGCAAAGCTCAGCCGGGGAGCCAACACCAACAGCCTCACCACCACCACCATGCGCAGACATATGATGGCCAAGCACCCCGCAAGGTGGGACAAAGGCCGTTCACCGTCTCCGGTTTGCACCCCTGCCTCTCCCCCTGTGCCCCAACCTGCCACTGAGATGCAACCCCCCTCTCAGGACACAGGCACTACCGCCTCATGGCCTGCACCCACACCCTCATCTCCGCTGTCCTCGGCCCCATCCAGCAGTGTAGTTCAGCGCACCGTTCAGCCGTCGCTTGCGCAAGTGTTCGAGCGCAAGCGCAAGTACGCCGCCACGCACCCGCACGCTCAAACGTTAACCGTCCGCATCGCAAAATTCATCAGCCTTGAGATGCTGCCGTATAGGGTTGTGGAAACGGAGTCCTTCAAAAGTATCATGGAGGCGGCGGCCCCGCGCTACTCAGTTCCCAGTCGCCACTACTTTTCCCGATGTGCCGTCCCAGCCCTGCACGACCACGTCTCCCGCAACATTGTGCGCGCCCTCACCAACGCGGTTACTGCCACGGTCCACTTAACTACGGACACGTGGACAAGCACAGGCGGGCAGGGCCACTACATCTCCCTGACGGCACATTGGGTGAATTTAGTGGAGGCTGGGACAGAGTCAGAGCCTGGGACCGCTCACGTCCTACCCACCCCCAGAATTGCGGGCCCCAGCTCGGTGCTGGTATCTGCGGAGGTGTATGCTTCCTCCACTAAAGCACCCTCCTCCTCCTCCTCCTCCTCTGTCTCACAATCAAGATGTGTTAGCAGCAGCATGTCGCCAGCAGTCGGTGTCGCGCGGTGTGGCAGCACAGCGGTGGGCAAGCGTCAGCAGGCCGTGCTGAAACTACTCAGCTTAGGCGATAAGAGGCACACGGCCCACGAACTGCTGCAGGGTCTGACACAGCAGACCGACCGCTGGCTTGCGCCGCTGAGCCTCCAACCGGGCATGGTCGTGTGTGACAACGGCCGTAACCTGGTGGCGGCTCTGCAGCTTGGCAGCCTCACGCACGTGCCATGCCTGGCCCACGTCTTTAATTTGGTGGTTCAGCGGTTTCTGAAAAGCTACCCACGCTTGTCAGACCTGCTCGTAAAGGCGCGCCGGCTCTGCGCACATTTCCGCAAGTCCCACACGGACGCTGCCACCCTGCGCACCCTGCAACATCACTTTAAGCTGCCAGTGCACCGACTGCTGTGCGACGTGCCCACACGGTGGAACTCTACGCTCCACATGTTGGCCAGGCTCTATGAACAACGGAGAGCTATAGTCGAATACCAACTCCAACATGGGCGGCGCAGTGGGAGTCAGCCTCCTCAATTCCTTTCAGAAGAGTGGGCCTGGTTGGCAGACATCTGCCATGTCCTTGGTAATTTTGAGGAGTCTACCCAGGTGGTGAGCGGCGATGCTACAATCATTAGCGTCACCATTCCTCTGCTATGCATCTTGAGAAATTCCCTGCAAACCATAAAGGCAGCTGCTTTGCGCTCGGAAACGGGGGCGGGGGAAGACAGTATGCCGCTGGATAGTCAGGGCACCCTCCTGTCTATTTCTCAGCGCGTACAGGAGGAGGAGGAGGAGCATGAGGAGGATGAGGAGGAGGGGGAAGAGACAGCTTGGCCCGCTGCTGACGGTACACCGGCTGATTGCCTGTCATCCTTTCAGCGTGTATGGCCTGAGGAGGAGGAGGAGGAGGAGGAGGATCCTGAAAGTGATCTTCCTAGTGAAGACAGCCATGTGTTGCGTACAGGTACCCTGGCACACATGGCTGACTTCATGTTAGGATGCCTTTCTCGTGACCCTCGCGTTGCACGCATTCTGGCCACGACGGATTACTGGGTGTACACACTGCTCGATCCACGGTATAAGGAGAACCTGCCCACTCTGATTCCCGAAGAGGAAAGGGGTTCGAGAGTGTTGCTATACCACAGGACCCTTGCGGACAAGCTGATGGTAAAATTCCCAGCCGACAGCGCTAGTGGCAGAAGGCGCAGTTCCGAGGGCCATGTTGCAGGGGATGTGCGTAGATCGAGCAGCATGTACATCCCAGGCAGTGCAACAGTCTTTAAGGGCCTGGCCAGCTTTATGGCTCCCCACCAAGACTGTGTCACCGCTCCCCAGTCACGGCTGAGTCGGCGGGAGCACTGCAAAAGGATGGTGAGGGAGTACGTAGCGGATCGCACGACCATCCTTGGTGACGCCTCTGCCCCCTACAACTACTGGGTGTCGAAGCTGGACACGTGGCCTGAACTAGCCCTGTATGCCCTTGAGGTGCTTGCTTGTCCTGCGGCTAGCGTGTTGTCGGAGAGGGTGTTTAGTGCGGCTGGGGGAATCATCACAGATAAGCGTAGCCGCTTGTCAACCGACAGTGCCGACAGGCTAACACTCATCAAGATGAACAAAGGCTGGATTTCCCCAGACTTCTGTTCTCCACCAGCGGACAGCAGCGATACGTAAGCAATACGTAGGCTGCACCCGCGGATGGAAGCTACGTTCTCTCTCACCATCCAAAACGGGGACATTTCTGCTTCATCAATCTGTGTCTAATATTCCTCCTCCTCCTCCTCCTGCTCCACCTCCTGAAACCTCACGTAATCACGCTGAACGGGCAATTTTTCTTAGGGCCACAAGGCTCACTCAAATAATTTTTCAGAACAATTTTTATAAGTTTCAATTAGCTTAAAAGCGTTGGAACTTTAACTTGAACCAATTTTTCGTTACACTGGGCTGCCTCCAGGCCTAGTTACCACTTAAGCCACATTAACCAAAGCTATTCACCTGCCATCTTGGTTGGGCATGGCCAATTTTTACTGAGGTACATTAGTACTGTTGGTACACCAATTTTTTGGGGCCCTCACCTACAGTGTAATCATAGTAATTTCTATGTTCTTCGCCTGCACTCATGGTACAGAAAGGTGTGTGGGGTTGGCCTACAGTTTAGCTACATAAATGTCACTTGTGCCTTGGCTATACTAAGGCTACTGAAATGGAACGAAGACTGCGCTCCCGCTATACTGCTGCTTCAGAATTGTTACTGGGGCCTGTCTTGAGTGCTACTATTGCTTACATGGAACGGACACGTGGAGAGGACACGTAGTGCCTCAAAAACATCCCCCTCCTCCTCCAACAGGGAAAACATTGTTGGCAAATGCCTTTGCATTGGTTCGTCTGGCGGCAGTCCAAGAATTTCACCTTTACCGACACTACAAGAGAGCCCCCCCACCATCCCCCCGCCACGGCCCACTTAATCCTGGCCACATTCCGAAAACCAACAAAATACAACCGTGGTACTAGGTCCGCAGTCACCACCACATTACCACCAACGCGGTTACTGTTAAGGTGCATATAACCACGGACACGTGGAGAGGACACGTAGTGCCTCAAAAACATCCCCCTCCTCCTCCAACAGGGAAAACATTGTTGGCAAATGCCTTTGCATTGGTTCGTCTGGCGGCAGTCCAAGAATTTCACCTTTACCGACACTACAAGAGAGCCCCCCCACCATCCCCCCGCCACGGCCCACTTAATCCTGGCCACATTCCGAAAACCAACAAAATACAACCGTGGTACTAGGTCCGCAGTCACCACCACATTACCACCAACGCGGTTACTGTTAAGGTGCATATAACCACGGACACGTGGAGAGGACACGTAGTGCCTCAAAAACATCCCCCTCCTCCTCCAACAGGGAAAACATTGTTGGCAAATGCCTTTGCATTGGTTCGTCTGGCGGCAGTCCAAGAATTTCACCTTTACCGACACTACAAGAGAGCCCCCCCACCATCCCCCCGCCACGGCCCACTTAATCCTGGCCACATTCCGAAAACCAACAAAATACAACCGTGGTACTAGGTCCGCAGTCACCACCACATTACCACCAACGCGGTTACTGTTAAGGTGCATATAACCACGGACACGTGGAGAGGACACGTAGTGCCTCAAAAACATCCCCCTCCTCCTCCAACAGGGAAAACATTGTTGGCAAATGCCTTTGCATTGGTTCGTCTGGTGGCAGTCCAAGAATTTCACCTTTACCGACACTACAAGAGAGCCCCCCCACCATCCCCCCGCCACGGCCCACTTAATCCTGGCCACATTCCGAAAACCAACAAAATACAACCGTGGTACTAGGTCCGCAGTCACCACCACATTACCACCAACGCGGTTACTGTTAAGGTGCATATAACCAGTCTGACTGGGGCATGCAGACACCTTGACAGAATGAATAGTGTGTGGCACATAGGTTCCCCATTGCTATGCCCACGTGTGCAGCTCCTGATGGCGGTGGCACAGGATTGTATTTCTCATTGCTTCTGTACAGCATTGTGGGCTATCGCCCCGCCCCTATTAAAGAGGGTCGCTACCTAGCCGTGCCAACCCTGTGCAGTGTGTGCCTGCGGTCCCTCGTCGTGGCAGACGCACTTCTAAATAGACATGAGGGTGGTGTGGCATGAGGGCAGCTGAAGGCTGCGCAGGGACAGTTTGGTGTGCGCTGTGGGGGGGAGGGGGTGCGGTTGGGCAGCATGTAACTCAGGAGAAGTGGCAGTGGAGTGTCATGCAGGCAGTGATTGTGCTTTGTTGGAGGTAGTGTGGTGCTTAGCAAAGGTATGCCATGCTAATGAGGGCTTTTCAGAAGTAAAAGTTGTTGGGAGGGGGGGGGGGCCCACTCTTGCCGCTATTGTGGCTTAATAGTGGGACCTGTGAACTTAGGATGCAGCCCAACATGTAGCCCCTCGCCTGCCCTATCCGTCACTGTGTCATTCCCATCACTTTCCTGAATTGCCCAGATTTTCACACATGAAAACCTTAGCGAGCATCGGCGAAATACAAAAATGTTCTGGTCGCCCATTGACTTCAATGGGGTTCGTTGTTCGAAACGAACCCTCGAGCATCACGGGAAGTTCGTTACGAATAACGAACACCCGAACATTTTGGTGTTCGCTCATCTCTAGACACATGCTGTTACAACTCCGTGTGGACCGACAGCATGGGTGGGTCCCTGGAAGCCACCGGCGGAACATAAATATATCCCATTGCAGTGCCCTGTACAGCAAAGCTAACGTCAGGTTTAATGCAGGTGGGCTTCGGCCCAAACTGCATGCCCCAGTCAGGCTCGAGTTTTTTTATAAGTATACACAGGCACGTACATCTCCCTAATGGGAAGTCCATGTGGACCGACAGCATGGGTGGCTCCCTGGAACCCACTGGCGGTACATAAATACATCCCATTGCAGTGCCCAGCACAGCTGATGTAACGTCAGCTTTAATGCAGGTGGGCAAAAAATTAATTGGATTACACCGTAGGCGAGGGCCCCAAAAAATTGGTGTACCAACAGTACTAATGTACCTCAGAAAAATTGCCCATGCCCAACCAAGAGGGCAGGTGAAACCCATTAATCGCTTTGGTTAATGTGGCTTAATTGGTAACTAGGCCTGGAGGCAGCCCAGTTAAAATAAAAATTGGTTCAGGTGCAAGTTTCAACGCTTTAATGAGCATTGAAACGTATAAAAATTGTTTACAAAAATAATATGACTGAGCCTTGTGGGCCTAAGAAAAATTGCCCGTTCGGCGTGATTACGTGAGGTTTCAGGAGGAGGAGGATGAATAGAATACACAGATTGATTAAGCTAAAAGGTCCCCGTTTTTGATGGTGATAGAGAACGATGCTTCCATCCGCGGGTGCGGGCGGTACATAAATAAATCCCATTTCAGTGCCCAGGACAGCTGAGGTAACGTCAGATTTCATGCAGTTTGGCTTCGGCCCACACTGCATGCCCCAGTCAGACTGGGGTTCTTTATAAGTAGACACATGCAGTTACAACTCCGTGTGGACCGACAGCATGGGTGGCTCCCTGGAAGCCACCGGCGGTACATAAATATATCCCATTGCAGTGCCCTGGACAGCAGAGCTAACGTCAGATTAAATGCAGGTGGGCTTCGGCCAAGAATGTTTTCATTGTGGGAGGAGGAGGACGGGAAAGTTTTTGAGGCAGTACTTGTCCTGTCCCCGTGTCCGTGGTTATATGCACCTTCCCAGTGACCACGTCGCTGAAAAGTTGTCTCGCCTGTGGAACCTGGTAGCGTGGCCTCGCCACCATCATGTCTTTGGGAAGCCTCCGTTTCCACTACCCTGTAACATTGGAGTAGCAGCAGTATAGGCAGAGCCAAGAATTAGTAACATTTCAGCAGTAAGAGTATGCACAAACCCCTGTAACATTTCATTGGCAGCAGTGAGGACAGACCCCACTAACATTTCATTTGCAGCAGTATACACAGACCCCAGTAACATTTCAGTAGTATCAGTATAGACAGACCCCAGTAACAGTAACGTAGAAGCAGTATGGGCAAAGCAGCAGATTCACATTTCCCTGGCAGCAGTGTAGGGAGAGCATAGTATTGGTAAGATTTCAGTAGTAGGAGTATAGTCAGGCCCCAGCAACAGCAACGTAGAAGCAGTAGGGACAAAGCAGCAGATTCACATTTCCCTGGCAGCAGTGTAGGGAGAGCATAGTATTGGTACGATTTCAGTAGTAGGAGTATAGTCAGGCCCCAGCAACAGTAACGTAGAAGCAGTATGGGCAAAGCAGCAGATTCACATTTCCCTGGCAGCAGTGTAGGGAGAGAGTAGTATTGGTAAGATATCAGTAGTAGGAGTATAGTCAGGCCCCAGTAACATTAACGTAGAAGCAGTATGGGCAAAGCCCACTATTAGTTACATTTCTGTTACAGCAGTATAGACCTGCCCCAGTAACATTTCTGTTGAAGCATTATGGGCAGAGCCCAGTATTAGTAAAATTACAGTAGTAACAGTATACACCAACCAAGGTAACATTTCAGGAGCAGAAGTATCGGCAGACCGAAGTAACATTTCTGCTGCTGAAGTATAGTCAGACCCCTCTAGCATTACTGTGGCAGAAGTATATTTGACAAAGACTTCTAGTTGAAACGTCATGCTTTGGGAGGAATAAAGACAATTTGTATTTGCACCGCAACTGCTGCCTACATCTTCTCTTTCTATGTGATGACTTCTGGTGGTGTAACTTGGATCTAGACCACAGTAGGCGCTGCAGACAAACCTGTTCAACCAGATGTGGATGCTTTTTTTGCTGCTGACTCCTTCGTTGTTTCTATTTGTGGCAGAAGTATAGGTAGGCAGAACATAGTTACATTTCTATAGCAAAAGTGTAGGCCAACCCCAGACACAGTGGTGTACCATGAGTGCAGGCGAAGCCCATAAAAATTACTTGGATTACACTGTAGGCGAGGGTCCGAAAAATTGTTGTACCGACAGTACAAATGTACCCCAGAAAAATTACCCATGCCCAACCCAGAGGGCAGGTGAAACCCATTAATCGCTTAGCGTACTGTGGCTTAATTTTTAACTAGGCCTGGAGGCAGCCCAGTCTAAAAAACAATTGGTTCAGGTGGAAGTTTCAATGCTTTAATGAAAATTGAAACAGAAAAATATTATTTAGAAAACTTATATGAGCCTTTTGACCCACAGAAAAATTGCCCATTCACGGTGATTACGAGAGGTTTCAGGAGGAGGAGGACGAATATCATACAGAGATTGACAAAGTTCTTTAGGTAGCGCTGCTGTCCGCTGGTGGAGAAGAGAAGTCTGGGGAAATCCAGGCTTTGTTCATCTTTATGAGTGTAAGCCTGTTGGCACTGTCGGTTGACAGGCGGGTACGCTTGTCCGTGATGATTCCCCCAGCTGCACTAAACACCCTCTCTGACAAGATGCTAGCCGCAGGGCACGCCAACACCTCCAGGGCATACAGCGCGATTTCGGGCCACGTGTCCAGCTTTGACACCCAGTAGTTGTACAGAGCAGAGGCGTCACGGAGGACGCTGGTACGATCGGCTGCGTACTCCATCACCATCTTCTTACAGTGCTCCCTCCGACTCAGCCTGGACTGGGGAGGTGAGAGACAGTCTTGCTGGGGAACCATAAAGCTGACAAAGGCCTTGGAGAGTGTTCCCCTGCCTGTGCTGTACATGCTGCCTGATCTCCGCGCCACCCCTTCTACGTGGCCCCTGGAACTGCGCCTTCTGCCACTAGCGCTGTCAGATGGGAAGTTACCATCACTTTGTCCACCAGGCCCCTGTGGTATTGCATCACTCTCAAACCCCTTTCCTCTTCGGGAATGAGAGTGGAAAGGTTCTCCTTATACCGTGGGTCAAGCAGTGTGTACACCCAGTAATCCGTAGTGGCCAGAATGTGTCTAACACGAGGGTCACGAGAAAGGCATGCTAACATAAAGTCAGCCATGTGTGCCAGGGTACCTGTACGCAACATATGGCTGTCCTCACTAGTAAGATCACTTTGAGTATCCTCCTCCTCCTCCTCCTCCTCAGGCCCTACACGCTGAATGGATGACAGGCAAGCAGCATGGGTACCCTCAGCAGTGGGCCCAGCTGTCTCTTCCTCCTCATCCTCCTCATGCTCCTCCTCCTTCTCCTCCACGCGCTGAGATATAGACATGAGGGAGATCTGACTATCCAGCGACATACTGTCTTCCCCTGCCTCCGTTTCCGCCTGTAAAGTGTCTGCCTTTATGCTTTGCAGGGAACTTCTCAACAGGCATAGCAGGGGGATGGTGATGCTAATGATTGCAGCATCGCCGCTCACCATCAGGGTGGATTCCTCAAAGTTTCCAAGGACCTGGCAGATATCTGCCATCCAGGCCCACTCCTCTGTAAAGAATTGAGGAGGCTGACTCCCACTTCGCCGCCCATGTTGGAGCTGGTATTCCACCCAGCTCTACGCTGCTCATACAGCCGGGACAACATGTGAAGCGTAGAGTTCCATCGTGTGGGCACGTCGCAAAGCAGTCAGTGCACTGGCAGATTAAACCGATGTTGCAGGGTGCGCAGGGTGGCAGCGTCCGTGTTGGACTTGCGGAAATGTGCGCTGACCCGGCGCACCTTGCCGAGGAGGTCTGACAAGTGTGGGTAGCCTTTCAGAAACCGCTGAACCACCAAATTAAAGATGTGGGCCAGGCATGGCACGTGCGTGAGGCTGCCGAGCTGCAGAGCCGCCACCAGGTTACGGCCGTTGTCACACACGACCATGCCCGGTTGGAAGCTCAGTGGCGAAAGCCAGCGGTCGGTCTGCTCTGTCAGACCATGCAACAGTTCGTGTGCCTCTTCTCTCCTAAGATGAGTAGTTTCAGCATGGCCTGCTGACGCTTGCCCACCGCTGTGCTGCCGCGCTGCGCAGCACCGACTGCTGGCGACGTGCTGCTGGTGATAAGTCTTGATTGCGAGGTAGAGGTTGCGTTGGAGGAGGAGGAAGGTTTAGTGGAGGTGGCATACACCGCCGCAGATACCAGCACCGATCTGGGGCCCACAATTCTGGGGGTGGGTAGTACATGAGCGGTCCCAGGCTCTGACTCGGTCCCAGCTTCCACTGAATTCACCCAATGTGCCGTCAGGGAGATATAGTGGCCCTGCCCGCCTGTGCTTGTCCACGTGTCCATTGTTAAGTGGACCTTGGCAGTACCCGAGTTGGTGAGGGCGTGTACGATGTTGCGTGACACGTGTTCGTACAGGGCTGGGACGGCACACCGTGAAAAATAGTGGCGACGGGGGACAGAGTAGCGCGGGGCTGCCACCGCCATCATGTTTTTGAACGCCTCAGTTTCCACCAGCCTGTAGGGGAGCATCTCCAGGCTGATCAATTTGGCTATGTGGACATTTAAAGCTTGAGCGTGCGGGTGCATGGCGGCGTATTTGCGCTTTCGCTCCAATGATTCTCTTAGCGACAGCTGGACGCTGCGTTGAGAGACATTGCTGGATGGGGCCGAGGACAGCGGAGGTGAGGGTGTGGGTCCAGGCCAGGAGACGGTCGTGCTTGTGTCCTGAGAGGGGGGTTGGATCTCAGTGGCAGGTTGGGGCCCAGGGGGAGAGGCAGTGGCGCCAGCTGGAGGCGGTGAGGTGCTTGGCCATCATATGCCTGCGCATGCTGGTGGTGGTGAGGCTGGTGGTGGTGGCTCACTGGCTGATCTTTGCGCGACAAAGGTTGCACACCACTGTTCGTCAGCCGTCTGGCGTCTCCGTGAAAAACTGCCACACCTTAGAGCACTTTGGCCTCTGCACGGTGGCTTGGCGCGAGGGGGTGCTTTGGGAAACAGCTGGTGGATTATTCGCTCGTGCCCTGCCTCTACCCCTGGCCACCCCACTGCCTCTTCCAACCTGTCCTGCGGCTGCAATTGCCTCCCCCTCTGAAGACCGGTCCTCAGTTGGCTTATCCCACCAGGTGGGGTCAGTCACCTCATCGTCCAGTGGCTCTTCCTCCGAATCCTCTGTGCGCTCCTCCCTCGGACTTACTGCCCTTACTACTACCTCACTGATAGACAACTGTGTCTCATCGTCATCGTCCTCCTCACCCACTGAAAGCTCTTGAGACAGTTGCCGGAAGTCCCCAGCCTCATTCCCCGGACCCCGGGAACTTTCCAAAGGTTGGGCATCGGTCACGACAAACTCCTCCGGTGGGAGAGGAACCATTGCTGCCCAATCTGGGCAGGGGCCCGAGAATAGTTCCTGGGAGTCTGCCTGCTCCTCAGAATGTGTCATTTTCATGGAGTGAGGAGGCTGGGAGGAAGGAGGAGCAGCAGCCAGAGGATTCAGAGTTGCAGCAGTGGATGGCGTAGAAGACTCGGTGGTCGATACATTGCTGGATGCACTTTCTGCCATCCACGACAGGACCTGCTCACACTGCTCGGTTTTTAATAAAAGTCTACCGCGTGGACCCAAAAATTGTGATATGAAGCTGGGGACCCCAGAAACTGTCCTCTCTCCTACTCCCGCAGCAGCCGGCTGCGATTCACCTGGACCAGGAACTCGGCCTATGCCCACACCCTCACGTGGACCTCCACGTCCTCGACCGCGACCTTGTCCACGTCCTCTACCCCTACCCCTACCCCTCAGCATGGTGGATTAAGAATCGAGCAGAGACAGAGCGGTGTAAAAATGTTTGTAAATTATTGCCGCGCAGTTGGTGGCTGCCAGTGGTAGTATAACGCAAAATGAAGCCAGAGATAAATTATAAGGAAGGCTATGCAGTTTGGATGGACGTGAAGTCCCATAGGCCACGCAGGCACATGCACTGGGTAACCATTAGCCGTAAAAAGGAATTTTTAAAAAAATCTCCTTATTTTACTCTGCAATGCAGGCTGAGGCTAGGCAGTGTGTATTGCACTTTCAATCTATGGACGTTGGGCAGACCGTGAGCGTCTGAGACAGCACACGTATAACAGAGCGTTGTAGAAAATGTGTGGTTTCTTGGCGTACACTTAGAGGCAGACTGCAGTGACGCTACGCGAAGTGCGGACAGAAGAATATTTCTAAATGAAGGCTGCACGCAGATAGGCTGTGCAATGCAGAGGTACTACAACTCCCAGCAACCACGGAGTTAAATGCACACGGTCGCACGCTGCCCTAAGAAGAACCGTTGGGGTACTTGTAGACAGGATTCTACGCTACCACTGTCCCTGCCTGACCAATAGTGCCCCTATACTGAGGTACAGACTGCAGCCTGAGAACACTACAGCCTGCACGCCCGATATACATTAAAAAAAAAAATTGTGCAAAACTGCTCCCAGCACCCACAACAGAAATGCACAAGGTGAGCTGTGGCCCTAAGAAGGGCCGTTTTGGTTCTTGAAGATGCTAACACTGTCCCTATAGCAGCAGCAGCATCAGCAGCACTGCCCCTCATCTCTCTTAGCGTGTGTCTGTGGCGAGCCGTGGGCGGGGCGCATTTAAATACTCGGGGGTCACTTGATCTCGCCAGCCACTCACAGCAGGGGGTGGTATAGGGCTTGAACGTCACAGGAGGAAGTTGTAATGCCTTCCCTGTGTTTCTATTGGCCAGAAAAGGGCGCAAATTTCTCAGGGAAGGAAATGTAATGAAGTCGAGTGCCGCGTGGTGCTCGCCTCGAGTAACGAGCATCTTGAACACCCTAATGCTCGAACGAGCATCAAGCTCGGACGAGTGTGCTCGCTCATCTCTACTGCTAACCCTTTAACCCCTTAGTGTCTAAGCTTTTTTCCATTTTAGCTTTTTCTTGCCCCCTTTTAAAAAAATTCTGTTTTATTCATCCATCGCGTCGCTGTAGGAGGGTTTGTTTTTTGTGGGACGCGGTGTATTTTCAATGCTACTAATGTACCGAAAAATTAAGAAAAATTTTACAGGAGAGTAATAGATAAAAAAGATATTCCGCCCTCTTTCAGTGCGTCTTGTGCCTGCAGCGCACAAACTGCAACAAAAATGACATGAAAACTTCTGTTATGGGTCGGTACGACGAAACAAATTTTTTTCAAAGCTATTTATTTCCTTTAATTAATGCCTGCCGCCATCTTCAGAGCGCAATAGCTTCTTCATTTTACTGTCAGCATGGTTGTCTGAGGGCCCCGTAGTTTCCAGCGGGACCGTTTTAGAATATTTACTACTTTTTCATCACTTTTTATTGCATTTTAACAAATTTACATTCTAACAGTCCGATACATAAAATAAACAGTATTTACGGCTCACGGCTAGAAACAAAGAGGGACAAGAACAATAGAAATGCCATCAAAACAAGACGCACCGAGAGATGGAGAAGTTTCTTCTTCTGTCTAATTCTCTCCAGAAAGTTTTCAAAAGTTTTGAAGGACGTTACATTGTAGCATTTGAACATACAAACATTTGAACATACAACTCGTCTCGCAGAAGCGAGTCCTCACTCAGCTGCCGATTAATAGATGAGTTTCAATTTTTAAAAAGGGGGAAGGAAAAAATGGGAAATAGAAAAAGCACAAATGCCTGGTGACGTGCCGGTTTGCAGTTGAGCTGTTTTTCATGCATTACGGTCCAGACGCGTTTACTAAAAAGTGCTTTCTCTCCACAGATCTAGTGATAATTTGCCGAGCCCGCAGCAAGAAGCAGGTGCTGCCTCAACAGCCTACAGTAGAGGAGCACGACAGTGTGCCATCCGTCAGCAGCCAACTGCTTCCAAGGAGAGTGGGAAGACCCCCAGCTGCGATGCCAGTAAATGCCCCAGTTGTAGCATCAGTACAGAGGCAGGAAGAGATGCAAAAAACAGGTCATGGCACTTCTTGAGCGCCAAAGCCCTCCGAATGATGCGGCCCAATTATTTAGTGGCCTTAATTCTAAGAACCATGCCCGAACACCGTCCGCTAACGAATCAAGGAGAAGTCCTTCACCAGTTAGAAATGTCTCGCCCCCCAAAGGTACCCTATGAGCTGCACTATAATATCAAGCAGTTCAGGCTGCACCATCAACAATGTGTGCATGCCAATATGCAGCCTCCACTTCCACCTCCCCCCACCCCTCCACCAGCAACACCCCCACCTCAGCAGTACCATAGCCATGAATATGGTGCATACCAACCCCGTCATCCTCATGGCAATATGCACACCCGCCAGCCGTACGGCATCTGTCTTCTACCAGGGGATCCCCTCATCACTGGAGCAAACTCCACAACAGTCAGCTGCGCCCTCTATGTGATCTACAGCTTCTGGCAGTGACACAGATCCCCAGGACCAAAGTCTAGAGGCGTCTTTGTTAAAAAAAAAAATTGAAGTTAAATCTTTGTTGTGTATTTTTAAAAACAGAAAATAATAAAACTTTTTTAAATAAAAATATTGTGTTTTTGTTTCATTTTTGACGCCGTAGTCAAACTAGCAATTTTTTGAGCAAATAAGTAGATACACAAAAAATGGCTCTATTACAACTAATGTCAATTTTTTACAAAAAAAAGTGCCCCGGTAAAAGATACGACAGAGTGTACAAATCAGAGCGCCGCATCACACTGATGGAATCCCCTGCCACAGCTGCCATAGCAGGGGATTGCTTCATCTCCACGGGGCATCCCCTCATCACTGAACACTGTGACAGCACTAGTACAGTGTTCATTAATGAGGGAACTCCCCGCGGCAATGATTTTCTGGGGGGGGGGTGGGCTTGAAATATAAGCCCTACTTCAAAAATAATCCCTAGCTGCACATATAGAATATTTAAATAAAAGAGGTGAGGGGGAACACAAAAACATATTTCACTGGAAAAGAGCCAAAAATGCAATACCTGATAAGGTGCAGAGCAGGCACAATAGCCGATAAGCAGGTACAATCGCCATAAGACCGTCACAATGGCCGTAGGGTCGGCACAATGGCCGTAAAACCTAACAATATGCAGCAAGCCAGACTATAAACCAGAGGAGCTAAACTGTCCACTGCAGACCTATATGTAGCCACCCACTCAACCAGTCCAGATTGGGGAGGAGCGACTGCATGCAACTAAATCTGCAATGTGAACGATACCACAGAAGCCAGCCAATAGATGGGAGGCAATATGTGACAAAAAACTCCAGAATTTTATTAAATATAAGGAGGGCCTAGAAAACATGAAGATAACCAAATGGTGATATATATGAGCGATTGAATTGGAATTCAACTAATCAGTTTTAAACACAGCTACGTATTTTATACAATGAAGCCCTGTTGGACGGCGTCCTAGATAATGCATTGTTGTGGTTCCTGGATATCCAACATCTCTCCATCCCGACACTATATGTCTTGCCCCAAATCCACAAGGATTTACACCATCCTCCTGGTAGACCTATAGTGTCGGGATGTGGTTCTCTTTTCAGTAATATAGCACGATTTCTCGACAGAGTAGTCAGACCATTCGCTGAGGAAGCCACCTCTTTTGTAAGAGATACATCAGATTTCCTATGCAAAATTGCTTCTGTGACGGTCACGACCCACACGGTTTTGGCCATGTTGGATGTGGTATCTTTATATACCTCAATCACCCACTCCAAGGGTGTACAGGCGATTACATTATATGCAGAGGTCTCTGGGTTGTTCCCGGAATGCACACGGTTTTCCCTGTCGCTCTTGGAGTACATCCTCTCGCACAATTGTTTTTTGTTTGAGGGGGTGTACTACCGACAGTGACAGGGCACCGCGATGGGCTCTAACGTAGCTCCGACCTATGCTAGTGCATACATGCGTAGGTTTGAAGAAGACTTTGTATATCCTTCAGGATTCTCAAACCAAATTAAATGGGTCGGTTTCTGACCTTCAGTTATTCTGTGCGACTTTGAATGAAGTTTACCCTGAACTAAAATTTACGTTATC
Organism: Eleutherodactylus coqui; assembly: GCF_035609145.1. Lineage (NCBI taxonomy): Eukaryota > Metazoa > Chordata > Amphibia > Anura > Eleutherodactylidae > Eleutherodactylus > Eleutherodactylus coqui. The sequence continues at coordinate 192,606 of NW_027102234.1, read as the reverse complement.
CCATTCAAATATTGAGATCCGATTTTTGGATGTGATAGTTAGAAAGGTGCAATAAGTAGAGTAAGTCACCCAGCAGCAACTGAAGGCCAATCAAGCCCCCTGGTGTATTGTAGATCCTATCAAGGACAAGGAGAAAGACTAATATAAAGCCCAGCCAGGGTCCGGATCATGACCCAATTAAATGTCCAAATGAAGTATGTGGTCCAGGCAGCATAAGATAAATAAAAAGCTTCTTGAATCTTTATTCCTCCATTAAAAGTGAAAAACAGCGACGTTTCGACCCGTCTCCTGGGTCTTTATCAAGCATAGTTAACACAGACAGAATGGCACAAATATATATATATATATATATACAAAGTTTTAAAATCAAAGAAATGCATTACAGCTGTATCCAGGCAAATCATTAACCATTAATGGCTGGTAACCCAAACCCTTACACAGAGAGTGATACATACCCACAGATAGCAGAGAGCTGTCTCAGCCGGTCACCTGTAAGGGGTTAATCATAATGAATCAAGGACCCGGTATAGCCTAATGCGAAGGAGCGGAATCACATATAGCCACGTGATGTTGCATCACACATGCGTCACATCCGCCACACAGATGCCACTCGACCACGCATGCGCCAACGTCACGCAATCACATGACCTCCATAGCAGTCATGTGTCCTGACCCTACGTCATCAGGATGCAGTGGGCATGCGTTTGTATTATATAGTCACATGACCGCAAATGCGGTCATGTGTTTAACCCTCCATCATCTAAGCATAATGCATAGGCACAATAAGAGTTTATCCATATGTGAAATGTGTGTGTCTTATATAACACATAGGACTCTCCCCATATATATCATCACGCGTTACAAAAGAGGCCATATTAGTAGGACCATACGTATGGTTATTATCACCGTAGCATCTTGTCTATATATAATAATCTAGGAGACCTCCTGCTTTTGTAACACACAGATCATGGTATGTATCATAAAAAATCACGACATCTTCCTGTGTGTAATCTCTAAAGGGCGATCATGGTTGTCCAAAGCCGAATTTCCACCATAGTGGTCTGACTATAACCAACATAAATCATGATGTCTTTTATAAGAATTGTTATATCTCTACTCATTACTATAGAAAAAATGCTGAGCATTATCCTGAGTATAGTCTCTATGAGATGATCATGCTTATCAGAGCCCAATCCCAATGGTAATGGTATGATCATAACCACCATGAATCACAACATATGGAGAGACTTTTCTACACTCATCCTTGTTATAAGAAAAATGCCGAATATCACAATATCAATATTCATTTTATTAGTGCAGCCATCAAACAGCACATCAAAAGACCCAAACATCCATTCTTCAATCATGATTATTATCCCAATTCTACATTTATGATTTAATTATTGATTGCAGGATAGGAATTCATTCCACGGGTGTCCAGCAGAGGCGGCATCTCTATTCAAGTAGTGACATCCATAGTAATTTACCTGAAAACATATATATATAAAAAAGTGTAATGTATATCAGAGCCATCTCTATACATTCAGAAAGACACGTAATCATCCATATCACAAAAAAGGTGTTATATGGTAGTCTATATAGTTAGAAAGGAGGGCGAAAGCCTACATACTGACCCACACACCCAGGTTACGGATCGAAATAGTCTTCTAATGTACGATAGTGCACATCCAGGGTGAACCAAAAAATTACTCCCTTGGAGCCAACTTCTACGGGTTTGTAAGGTTATTGATGATGACAGAATCGATATAAGGCTTAATGAGATGTGTGAAAAACATCTAGCTTCAGGATATCCAAGAACCCTTCTAGAGGAAGCCAAATTAAAGGTTAGGACCTTCACTCAACAAGATCTAATAACACCGAAACCCCGAAGGTTTGTGGTAGGATCCCCTTTATTACTACCTTTAACATTCTTAGCTCAAAAGTCGGATCTATTATTCGTAAGCCCCGGCCGTTAGTAGCTGAAGCTAATGTTAATGTACCTGAGCTCAAAAAGTTTCCTACAACGGCTTACAAGAGAGGTCCGAAGATAGGTACCAAAGTGAAGGCTGCATTGTTAGACAGTGGTCAGTGTTCCACGCAGCGAACATTAATAGTCCCCAGGTAGGGGAATTTCCCCTGTTTGGGGTGCTCAGTCTGCAACAATCTCCTTAAAGGAGATAGTTTTAGACATCCTCTTCGTGGAACTAAATACTCTATACGTGAGCGTTTCACCTGCACTGTGAGCTTCGTAATCTATTTGATTACGTGTCCGTGTGGCCTCGCCTACGTGGGTGAGTTCACAACGGAAGTTCGCTCACGTATAATCAAACATAAATCCACGATCCGGAAGGGGTATAAGATCTACCACTGCCTAAACATTTTCAAGGTAACAACCATGCGATATGCCAGTTGAAGTTCCGCATCATAGACCATGTTCTTGTATCCCCAAGGGGAGGCGGCAGGGTATTATATTATATATTATTATATTGGATCTATGACCTGGATACCATGTCACCGAGAGGATTGAATCAGGACTACCAATTGATGCCGTATATCTAGTGCCCGTCTTTATAATCCTTAGTGTGTAGCATCCGATAGGAGGTTTTGTATGCATTTGGGATGTGTTGGTAATATTCATCTTTGTCTTTGTCTTGCAGATTGGGGATTACATGTCGTCGGCTGTATCCACCCAGGCTGCCGGATATACTTTTGCACATATATGCTTTTTTCAGTACCTGAATTAATAAAAAAAAATGTTGAGCATTACCTTAATGTATTGTGTCATCTATTAACGAATATTGTATTTTAAATTGGATCTATTTATATAATTGGGGTTGCAGATACAAGGTGGGGATCTCCCCCGAGTTGATTTGTCTTTTTATTCGGGCACAATAGGTATCCTGCTCTTATTTCTTTTTTTTTGGCAAGATCATTTTTTATTAGGTTCTGATATTTTATTATGTGCGTAGCCCTGGTTGATGTTGGATGCTAATGTGCTTTAGTCCACACTGGATAATCGAGCTTCTAGCATTGGGCCATCCGCAGACGCTTGCTCTGTTGTATCACCTTAGCTGATATCGGGCGCATGCGCACTCCTGCCAGTATGGGGAGACAGGGGCTTGAATGTTCTGTGATCTGCAGACGCTCGCTTCTGTATACCGCATCATCCCTCGAGACCTCTGTAGTCTCGCGCATGCGCGGTAGTACCATTGAGATGCCGGTAGAACATCATTCTACTGTGTGCATACCGGATGCCTGAAGTGGGCCAGACTAACCACATGTTATAATTGTGGGGTAACCGGAAATTGGTGGGTGTGTTCTTGGAGCACCTCATGCTATTTAGTGTTTGTGTTAAAAAAATGTGGTGAACTTGACAAAGGTCCAACCGGGGACCGAAACGTCGCCTTCTTTGTACTATGGGAGAATAAAACTCATTGTCATTCTCTACACCCATTGATGCTGCCATGCTTTCTTTTTACTTGGTATTGCACTACGGAATTGGTCTGGATCCATGTGTGGCTGTTGCATCCATCAAGAGGATCCAACCACAGGTGTGGTATATTTAATGTGCTGCTGGGGCCTCTATTTATACATCATCAAGAGGATATGTCATCAATGTCATTTTTCTGAACCCCCCAAAGCAGTATCTCAGCACTGCCAATATGTTACAAGGTGTGTTGAGATACTTTGCACTACACACTCACTCAACATACATGAAAACTCCCCCCAAAACAAACGAAAATAGGCTGGTTTTAAGATTTTTATTTATTTTTTCCTAAAATAAAAAAAAAACCATAAACCAAATGAGGTATTGGTTTATAATAAGGGCAAATGTAGCAAATATACATCACTTCTTTTTCAGGAGTGATTTTGCTAAATTCACCATATTATGTAAGCTCGCAAGCCCACGTCAAGGGTCCTCATTTTCTTGCGAGTCCCTAACTATCAAAAAAGCCAAAAACACTAGCTAAAAAATATTTTGTGCAATGATCCCGGTAAGTCAGATGGGGTCGCAGCATCTCCAGCAACTTGTCAAATTTTGCAATGGTCAACCTGCAGTAAGAAAAAAACTTCTTGTCATGTCTGCGCAAGTCCTTCTACAGTCCTCCATAACAAACAACTTAAAACGCATATAAAAAACTACAAGAACTTCCTCTTCCTTTGGTCTTTTGACTTCATCCTTAACAGTGTATGTGTAGGGAAGTTTTTCTTCTTGTCTATTTTGTCCTGTGGAATAGACATGACCTATAAGATTAGATGTTCATATAATGCACATTGATTTGACTCCACTGCAGCATTTACCGTTGGATTCGCTGCTGCTTTCTGTGGGTTTGGATGATCTTCCACTCTCGATATCATCTGTTGAGATGTCATCCATCTTCTTTTTCCTGTAAAGTTGAAAAATTAGAAGTCACCTTGTGAATCCATGCAGTAAAACAAGCCACAAGAAGTGTACCGTACACTAAAATATACCCTTTAACCCCTTAAGGACATGGAGCTTTTTTTGCATTTTCAGATTGTTCGCTCCACTCTAAAAAACTGGAGGGGGGTCTTGTGTCTACGGTTTGCAATACTTACTTATATCTCTCATAAAGACACTTGCCCACCACGTATACGAGTACCAAGAAGTAGGGGGCAACAGCGGGTAAAATAAATCTGCTGTTATCCTCTATTCGATCTATAATGGTGGGCGTCTCTTCTATTTTCTTTCTTGGTACATCTAGAAAAGAAGAAACAATAGAAGTTATTCATAATCTACCTTTTATTCATTAGGTCGTTAGTATTACAACTGCGGATTCCTAAATGAGTTGTTATTTGGGATGTAAGGATGGGCGGCTACAAATGTACTTACCTTCATATTTTTTGCTGAAGATTGGACCTGCATGCACTGATGGTAATAGCAGCAGAGTCATTAATATCATTTTCACGAACATTTTCTCTTCTCTTTCTCACTTTCTATACAGAATGAGCTCATCTCACTGTAATATCACTTTATATACCTGCAGCGTCTTTGACATCACAGATTGCAACCAAAGACCATAGTGACCTTGCAGCGTCCCAAATGAAGACTCGGACACCTGAAATACATGGGGAGCTAGGAGGGTTAAGTGATGGCTTGTCACGGCTCACCATGTCCTAGCTTTGGCGAATTGTTTTTAAGTGTCGAATTTCTACCTATTTAGCTCACTGCTTGTTCATGCAAACGCATAATGAACAGCATAAAACTCATATAAAAAAACTACAAGAACTTCCTCTTCCTCAGGTCTTTCATCCTCAACAGTAAATGTTACTGGGGCCAAACTATTACTAATAGTGTCCCCTATATTGGCCCCAGTAGTAATATTAACCCCACAGTAGCCCCAGTAGTAGTAGCCCTTTCCCCCTGAGACCCATATACTTACCTCCTCTTTGCAGTCTTATCGACACCCTTACCCTTCTCAGCGCTGCTGCAGGACGCTCGAGCTGATGGAGCTTCTTTTCTTCTCCACTCCTCCTAAGGAAACAATGAGAAGAGGTCAGGGAAGTATGATCCCAGGTGCGCACACTGACGTCAGTGTGTGTGCCCGGCACAAGCGTCGCTTATGAAATTGGTATTTTTTCTTATAAGGCTTCAGGCCCCGGTAGTGACTGCTACCTCTGCATCCCCTATAGCTATGCCCCTGAGTCTATAGCTAGCTGATCAGTTTTTAAGTGTCAGATTTCTAACTATTTAGCTCATTGGTTTTTAATGCAAACGCATAACAAACAACATAAAACTTTTATGATAAACTACAAGAACTTACTCTTCCTCTGGTCTTATGACTTCATTCTCAACAGTGAATGTGTCAGATGTTTTTTCCTGCCATTCATTTTGTCCTGTAAAATAGACACGGCCTATAAGATTAGATGGGATTTTCAGGGGAACTTGAAACATAAGCCCTAACCCTGAAATAAGCCCTAGCTGCAGTAGAAACAAACAAACACTAGATCACCTCAGCAGGGCTGTACAGCATTTTCCTTGCCTGCATCCTCCCTGCCATACCCACACAAGGGTTTTCTGTAATTTACTAGCAGAATGACTGCTTTACTGCCCTCTGCAGGCCATCTATGCTACCACACTGCCTATAGTTTAAAAGAAGGTTTAACCAGATTGTCTTTACGTTTTCCTTTTGCAGGAAGTGACATTCCCCATAACATCAGGGAAGATGTCAAACGGCAGCAAATACCATCTGTTGCCATCAGCCAAGATAAAAAACCATCTGCTGCCAGGAACACCTAATACCACCTGCAGCCACCAACCAACAATAGATACCACCTGCTGCCAAGAACACCTAATACCACCTGCAGCCACCAACCAACAACAGATACCATCTGCTGCCAAGAACACCTAATACCACCTGCAGCCACCAACCAACAATTGATACCATCTGCTGCCAAGAACACCTAATACCACCTGCAGCCACCAACCAGCTATGAATACCACTTGCTGCAGCCACCAACCAATAATAGATACCACCTATTGCTGCCACCTACCAATAATAACACCTGCTGCTAAGAATACCTAATACCACCTGGTGCCACCAACCAACAATAGATACCACCTGCTGACGCCACCAACCAACAATAGATACCACCTACTGCTGCCACCTACCAATAATAACACCTGCTGCTAAGAACACCTAATACCACCTGGTGCCACCATCCAATAATAGATACCACCTGCTGCAGCCACCAACCAACAATAGATACCACCTGCTGCTGCCACCTACCAATAATAACACCTGCTGCTAAGAACACCTAATACCACCTGGTACCACCAACCAACAATAGATACCACCTGCTGCAGCCACCAACAAACAATAGATACCACCTGCTGCTGCCACCTACCAATAATAACACCTGCTGCTAAGAACACCTAATACCACCTGGTACCACCAACCAACAATAGATACCACCTACTGCTGCCACCTATCAATAATAACACCTGCTGCTAAGAACACCTAATACCACCTGGTACCACCAACCAACAATAGATACCACCTGCTGCAGCCACCAACCAACAATAGCTACCACCTGCTGCTGCCACCTACCAATAATAACACTTGCTGCTAAGAACACCTAATAGCACCTGGTGCCACCAACCAACAATAGATACCACCTGCTGCCAAGAGCACCTAAAGCAGCTGCAGCCACCAACCAACAATAGATACCACCTACTGCTGCCACCTGCCAATAATAACACCTGCTACTAAGAACACCTAATACCAACAGGTGCCAGCAACCAACATTGTTGTTTTTTTAGTTTATTTTTAGATTTGTTTTTATTTATTTTTTTATATATTATATTTTAATTTATAATCTAACATCCTAAATTAAAGATATATTTTATGCCAAAGTCCTGTATTTTAACATTATTTCTTTATAGTGCTTATTTGTACCATGAGATTAATGTCGATGGAATCCGCACCTCAATAAAATAAAAGAAAGGAAGTAAGGGGGGGGGGGGGGGAAGGGCACTCTTCTTGGTTTTGCATTATAAGGGCCCATTCACACGGGAGCATTTACCATCTGGCTGCTCTTAACGCATTTTACGGGCATCACACAGACCCATTATAGCCAATTTGGCTATGAACACAAACATTTTTTCACTAGGCCTGATTGTCTGTTAGTGTAATCACTTAACTTAGGTGATACTAGAAGGGTATTGCAGGCTTATCAATCAGGTATGCCTAATTATCATTTGATGCATTGGAGAAGAAAACAATGAGACATACTTAAGTGATGTTTCTAAGCTCTTCTGTTTCATTGCTCCAATGCGAGGGGTTATATAGTGTGGCAACCCCCACAAGGTTAACAATTCAAAGTCTACAGCATGTGTTATACTTCTCTCTTAGTAAGACATTACAAAGGTTAATTATGACAAAGCTACATGCTCAGCATATGATACCCTGCTAGTAAAATTTCACTACAATGCGTGTCTTTTGCACAAGTACATCTTGCCATGCACACAGCACAAATATTATGCACACAACACTGCTTCATGAAATATAATTCAATAATTTCACAAGCACATGTCCTATTTTGGTCTATATCACAGACCAGAGTTGGACATGCAATATCCCCTACCCGAGGGGTTCTGACAGTTCACAGATGTGTGTCCCTGTGCTCTCTGATGCATTTCGTACCTGAGAATCTCAGGCACAACTCACATACAACCATCTGAATGGGCCCTAAAACCAGCTGATCAAGTTAAGTGGTGATCACCTATATATGTGCTATCACCTGGTGCTGGTGTGCATGATGGGCACAATACCCAACTATTAGTACATATGATACATATTGCCACCACTGAACATCAATCTTGGGTTGATGAAACAATGTGTAAAGACATTGAAGAGGAATGGAAAGTGTTTTGGCTACAAATGTAGAAAACTTCCTGCAATGAGCGTGGAGAAGCTAACAGCAGGTAAATTCAATGGACTACAAATCCAGAAACTCATGAAAGACCAGCGTTTCCAAGATTCAGGGATGTAAGTGATGAACAGTGTGAACAATCTCACCAGGAAGAAAGGATTATGAAAGAACAGTACTGTACTGGAGGCGGGGTTTATGAATTAGCCAATCAATGCCGCGGCTCAGACAATTGTTAAATCCCGCCTCCACAATGTGATTGGTTCTTCAAACTCTGCTTAGCTAATCAATGCAGAGCTGGATGAACCAATCACAGCCCTCACTTTGGTTCATTGTGCGCTGCATTGATTGGCCGACTAGCGCTGGATTAACCAATCAGAGGCATCGCTTCTTGGAGGTGGGAATTTTGAATCCCGTAACCAGGAAGTGATCTTGTGTGGGCGAACAAGGACTGCAAAATGCCCAATGGATCTCCAGAAAGCAGAAATTTCTTTTGGAAATTTAGCTAGGGCTTATTTAAGGTGGAGGGCTTAACCTTCTCACAATTTTATCATAGGCAACAGCGAAGTGATGCACGATTTTTTGCAAGAAAAACGCATCACTGCAACTACAAAATTGCGAGAACACAGTTGCGATATCACTGCAATTTTGCAGCGCTGATATACCTGCCGTCCATGTGAAACAGGCCCAAAGGTGTAACCGGAGCCTACACAGCACTCTTTCTTATAGTTGAAAAATCTAGACCGGTGTTTCCCAATCTTCAGTCCTCACGGACCCCCACAGGTTATGTTTTCAGGATATCCTATAGTAAGATCCCCTGTAGCAATGTCTGAGGCACCGACAATAATTACATCACCTGTGCAATACTGAGGAAATCCTGAAAACATCACCTGTTAGGACCCCCGGAGGTCTGGAGTTTGGGAAACACTGATCCAGTCAGACATAGAAGAACAAGTAACATGTGCCATTATACATGTGTCAAGCAAACAAGTTGCCCTTTATCATAGTCTATTATCAGGGCAACATGCTTGCGTGAAATATGTAAGACGGCACATGGTCCTTGTTCCTCTGGATTTTTCAATAAAGAAAAAGAGTTTTTATCCTACGCTGGACCTGCTCCATTTTCTTGTGCATCTATTGCTACATAGTGGTTCTGGATTTTACGCGATCATGAACCCTTTCTCATTGGTCTTGATTGGCTGCTAGCAATATAACTGGGCTGTCAATCAAGAGCCAAGGGGAGGGGTTGATGATGCACCGCCACCTGTATTATACATAGGTGAATCGGGGGTTCAGGCATCTGGGATAGCGGGATGACACCTCCTGGACAGACTGCTGTAAGAAAACTAACTTTTCCATTGCCGTTTATCTTTCAGGCTCCATAAACAGCAGGTAAATCGTTGGCATCTTCACCCCTGCCAGTCTGTTTAGTATTAGGTTTGTTGAGTGCTGATGACCAGCCATCTAGGCAGGATTATGCCACTGAATTTACACACCGCTTCCCAGAACTGGAGTCAAACGGAGAAGACAGTAAAAGTACTTTTAGTTGGACATCTGAATTTCCAAAATTTATCAGCCTTTCTGGATAACTGGAAGTCGGACAAAAGGATTTTCACAGTAATCTTAACATTTAAAAAAATATTTATATATTTTTAATGCTATTTTAGGTGCACATTTCCATATTGGCATTAATTCTGATTTTGGAACATATAAGATAACGAATAGAATTTAACTAGAAATATTGTAATATGATTGGTAAATAAAGATTTATTTATATATTTCTAATCTGTGTATTGAGTATATTTTTGGGGGGTTGATACCCCCACAACAATGTCACTCACATATCCCCCACAACAATGTCACTCACATATCCCTCACAACAATGTCAGACACATACCCCCACAACAATGTCACACACATAAACCCCACAACAATGTCGCACACATACCCCCACAACAATGTCACTCACATACCTCCACAACAATGTCACACACATACCCTCACAACAATGTCACACACATACCCCACAACAATGCCACACACATACCCCCACAACAATGTCACACACATACCCCCACAACAATGTCACACACATACCTCCACAACAATGTCACACACATACCCTCACAACAATGTCACACACATACCCCACAACAATGTCACATACATACCCCCACAACAATGTCACACACATACCCCCACAACAATGTCACACACATACCCCCACAACAATGTCACACACATACCTCCACAACAATGTCTCTCACATACCCCCACAACAATGTCACACACATACCCCCACAACAATGTCGCACACATTCCCCCACAACAATGTCTCTCACATACCCCCACAACAATGTCACACACATACCCTCACAACAATGTCACACACATACCCCACAACAATGCCACACACATACCCCCACAACAATGTCACACACATACCCCCACAACAATGTCACACACATACCTCCACAACAATGTCTCTCACATACCCCCACAACAATGTCACACACATACCCCCACAACAATGTCGCACACATTCCCCCACAACAATGTCTCTCACATACCCCCACAACAATGTCACACACATACCCTCACAACAATGTCACACACATACCCCCACAACAATGTCGCACACATTCCCCCACAACAATGTCTCTCACATACCCCCACAACAATGTCACACACATACCCCCACAACAATGTCGCACACATACCCCCACAACAATGTCACTCACATACCCTCACAACAATGTCACTCACTTACCCTCACAACAATGCCACACACATACCCCCACAACAATGTCTCTCACATACCCCCACAACAATGTCACACACATACCCCCACAACAATGTCGCACACATACCCCCACAACAATGTCACTCACATACCCTCACAACAATGTCGCACATATACCCCCACAACAATGTCACACACATACCCCCACAACAATGTCACTCACATATCCCGACAACAATGTCACTCACATATCCCGACAACAATGTCACTCACATACCCCCACAACAATGTCGCCTACATACCTGCTGAAAAATGTTGTTCACATCTCCCCAAAACAATGTACCCAAAACAATGTTGCTCACATGTTCCCTCGATAATATTGCACACATCTCCCTACAACAATGTCTCCATAACAATGTCGCCCACATGCCACCTGAACAATCTGGCACACATTTCCCAACAGCAATCTCTCCTAAATGCCCCCACAATGCCAGCTATTGAAAAGTGCCAACCACAAGCCCCTCCTGGAGCCCCTAACAGTGCAACCTCAACATGTATACTGGACTGTTAGCACTCTTGTACGTGTCTGCGCATCTATACATACATGACTGCATGGACGCATGTGCAACTGCTTTGCAGGCAGCAGGGAAAACACTGCCCCCTGCTGTCCAAACACTATCTACTGGGCTGCACTCAAAACCACATGTACTCAATGTGTTTTTTTCAATGCATGGTTAGTCCTGGTGAAACAGCTTGAAAGTACATGTAAGAACCGTGAGGACCGACCACCATATAGAATACAGTAAAACTCATGCAGGGGAGTCACATAGTTGTTTATTGTAAAGGGAGAAATCCTGGTTGGCGGACTTGCAAGAGCAACAGGCTATAAAAAAGGTTGAGGTACAATGCGCTGCCTCTTTGGTGGTGGCAGTGTTTGGTCGTGCAGTGAACACAAGTAGACCCATGTAGGAAGGAGCTACGCAACGGCTCAAAGCACCACCAAGTATAGGCAAAAGTGATTAAAGACCACCTTCTGAAGAGCAGAGTCCGTATTGCTTCTTGAACAGAGACTGTCAGCCAGCAGGACCCCGCTTACCCTGGTGATATCACCGGCTGCTGTATCGGTACATCACTGATATTAAAAGTTGTAAATTCCACAGGAAGACAAAGTGGCGTCATGTGTCTTAGTGGCTGTGATCAGAGGGCCTTTATCTCCAGCTCCTCTACCTCCAGCATCCATCCAGATACCAGCAAGTGGTTACTGATAGTCAAAGTGCCATCCAGTTTATTGAAAGATCCGGCCCTGATGTTTGGCTCTGCCAGGGTTGCACCAGTAGTACATGGTATAGTTGGCAAGATAAACCAACCCATGATACCGGAACAGAATGAACTGACCAGCCAAAATACCAACCCAAGAACAGCTGAACAGTTTCCAAGTAATGAACTTCCCAACTGTGACTGAACCTGCAGTGAACCGACCTGAATCATTGAATGGCAGAGTTGGAAGGAACCTCCAGGGTCATCTGGTCCAAAGCCCTGCTCAGTGCAGGATTCACTAATCACAGACAGATTATATGTCCTGCCTCTGTTTGAAGACTTCCATTGAAGGAGAACTCACCACCTCCCGTTGTAATCTGTTCCACTCATTGATCACCCTCACTATCTAATATCTAATCGGTGTCTCCTCCCTTTCAGTTTCATCCCATTACTTCTAGTCTTTCCTTGTACAAATGAGAATAGGGCTGATCCCTCTGCAGTATGTAAACCCTTCAGATATTTGTAGACAGCTATTAAGGCTCCTCTCAGCCTTCTTTTTTGTCTTTAACCGTTCCTCATAGGACATGATTTGCAGACCGCTCACATCCTAGTAACTCTTCTCTGAACCTATGAGAGACCCTCTAGCAAGACCAGAGGAGATGATGCCACAGTCAAGAATGACCTTTGTCAGTTAGTAGGAAAAAGTAAGTTGAAGCCAGGTTTACCAAAATGGGTACAGGTTAGAGATGAGCGAGCACCAAAATGCTCGGGTGCTCGTTACTCGTGACGAAAATTTCGCGATGCTCGAGTGTTCGTTTCGAATAACGAACCCTATTAAACTCAATGGGCGACCCGAGCATTTTTGCATATCGCCGATGCTCGCTAAGGTTTCCATTTGTGAAAATCTGGGCAATTCAAGAAAGTGATGGGAACGACACAGCAACGGATAGGGTAGGCGAGGGTCTACATGTTGGGCTGCATCTCAAGTTCCCAGGTCCCACTATTAAGCCACAATAGCGGCAAGAGTGCCCCCCCCCCCTCCCAACAATTTTTACTTCTGAAAAGCCCTCATTAGCAATGCATACCTTAGCTAAGCACCACACTACCTCCAACAAAGCACAATCACTGCCTGCATGACACTCCACTGCCACTTCTCCTGGGTTACATGCTGCCCACCCCCCACCCCCCCCGCACGAGCCAGTGTCCACAGCACACACCAAAGTGTCCCTGCGCAGCCTTCAGCTGCCCTCATGCCACGCCACCCTCATGTCTATTTATAAGTGCGTCTGCCATGAGGAGGAACCACAGGCACACACTGCAGAGGGTTGGCACGGCTAGGCAGCGACCCTCTTTAAAAGGGGCGGGGCGATAGCCCACAATGCTGTACAGAAGCAATGAGAAATATAATCCTGTGCCACCGCCATCAGGAGCTGCACACGTGGGCATAGCAATGGGGAACCTATGTGCCACACACTATTCATTCTGTCAAGGTGTCTGCATGCCCCAGTCAGACTGCGTTTTTTTATAAATAGTCACAGGCAGGTACAACTCCGCAATGGGAATTCCGTGTGCACACACAGCATGGGTGGCTCCCTGGAACCCACCCGCTGTACATAAATGTATCCCATTGCAGTGCCCTGAACAGCAGAGCTAACGTCAGATTAAATGCAGGTGGGCTTCGGCCCACACTGCATGCCCCAGTCAGACTGGGGTTTTTTAAAAGTAGACACAGGCAGGTACAACTCCCTATTGTGAAGTCCGTGTGGACCGACAGCATGGGTGGCTCCCTGGAACCCACCGGCGGTACATAAATATATCCCATTGCAGTGCCCAGCACAGCTGAGGTAATGTCATGTTCAATGCAGGTGGGCTTCGGCCCACATTGCATGCCCCAGTCAGACTGGGGTTCTTTAGAAGTGGACACATGCTGTTACAACTCCGTGTGGACCGACAGCATGGGATGGGTCCCTGGAAGCCACCGGCGGAACATAAATATATCCCATTGCAGTGCCCTGTACAGCAAAGCTAACGTCAGGTTTAATGCAGGTGGGCTTCGGCCCAAACTGCATGCCCCAGTCAGGCTCGAGTTTTTTTATAAGTATACACAGGCACGTACATCTCCCTAATGGGAAGTCCATGTGGACCGACAGCATGGGTGGCTCCCTGGAACCCACTGGCGGTACATAAATACATCCCATTGCAGTGCCCAGCACAGCTGATGTAACGTCAGCTTTAATGCAGGTGGGCAAAAAATTAATTGGATTACACTGTAGGCGAGGGCCCCAAAAAATTGGTGTACCAACAGTACTAATGTACCTCAGAAAAATTGCCCATGCCCAACCAAGAGGGCAGGTGAAACCCATTAATCGCTTTGGTTAATGTGGCTTAATTGGTAACTAGGCCTGGAGGCAGCCCAGTTAAAATAAAAATTGGTTCAGGTGCAAGTTTCAACGCTTTAATGAGCATTGAAACGTATAAAAATTGTTTACAAAAATAATATGACTGAGCCTTGTGGGCCTAAGAAAAATTGCCCGTTCGGCGTGATTACGTGAGGTTTCAGGAGGAGGAGGATGAATAGAATACACAGATTGATTAAGCTAAAAGGTCCCCGTTTTTGATGGTGATAGAGAACGATGCTTCCATCCGCGGGTGCGGGCGGTACATAAATAAATCCCATTTCAGTGCCCAGGACAGCTGAGGTAACGTCAGATTTCATGCAGTTTGGCTTCGGCCCACACTGCATGCCCCAGTCAGACTGGGGTTCTTTATAAGTAGACACATGCAGTTACAACTCCGTGTGGACCGACAGCATGGGTGGCTCCCTGGAAGCCACCGGCGGTACATAAATATATCCCATTGCAGTGCCCTGGACAGCAGAGCTAACGTCAGATTTAATGCAGGTGGGCTTCGGCCAAGAATGTTTTCATTGTGGGAGGAGGAGGACGGGAAAGTTTTTGAGGCAGTACTTGTCCTGTCCCCGTGTCCGTGGTTATATGCACCTTCCCAGTGACCACGTCGCTGAAAAGTTGTCTCGCCTGTGGAACCTGGTAGCGTGGCCTCGCCACCATCATGTCTTTGGGAAGCCTCCGTTTCCACTACCCTGTAACATTGGAGTAGCAGCAGTATAGGCAGAGCCAAGAATTAGTAACATTTCAGCAGTAAGAGTATGCACAAACCCCTGTAACATTTCATTGGCAGCAGTGAGGACAGACCCCACTAACATTTCATTTGCAGCAGTATACACAGACCCCAGTAACATTTCAGTAGTATCAGTATAGACAGACCCCAGTAACAGTAACGTAGAAGCAGTATGGGCAAAGCAGCAGATTCACATTTCCCTGGCAGCAGTGTAGGGAGAGCATAGTATTGGTAAGATTTCAGTAGTAGGAGTATAGTCAGGCCCCAGCAACAGCAACGTAGAAGCAGTAGGGACAAAGCAGCAGATTCACATTTCCCTGGCAGCAGTGTAGGGAGAGCATAGTATTGGTACGATTTCAGTAGTAGGAGTATAGTCAGGCCCCAGCAACAGTAACGTAGAAGCAGTATGGGCAAAGCAGCAGATTCACATTTCCCTGGCAGCAGTGTAGGGAGAGAGTAGTATTGGTAAGATATCAGTAGTAGGAGTATAGTCAGGCCCCAGTAACATTAACGTAGAAGCAGTATGGGCAAAGCCCACTATTAGTTACATTTCTGTTACAGCAGTATAGACCTGCCCCAGTAACATTTCTGTTGAAGCATTATGGGCAGAGCCCAGTATTAGTAAAATTACAGTAGTAACAGTATACACCAACCAAGGTAACATTTCAGGAGCAGAAGTATCGGCAGACCGAAGTAACATTTCTGCTGCTGAAATATAGTCAGACCCCTCTAGCATTACTGTGGCAGAAGTATATTTGACAAAGACTTCTAGTTGAAACGTCATGCTTTGGGAGGAATAAAGACAATTTGTATTTGCACCGCAACTGCTGCCTACATCTTCTCTTTCTATGTGATGACTTCTGGTGGTGTAACTTGGATCTAGACCACAGTAGGCGCTGCAGACAAACCTGTTCAACCAGATGTGGATGCTTTTTTTGCTGCTGACTCCTTCGTTGTTTCTATTTGTGGCAGAAGTATAGGTAGGCAGAACAGAGTTACATTTCTATAGCAAAAGTGTAGGCCAACCCCAGACACAGTGGTGTACCATGAGTGCAGGCGAAGCCCATAAAAATTACTTGGATTACACTGTAGGCGAGGGTCCGAAAAATTGTTGTACCGACAGTACAAATGTACCCCAGAAAAATTACCCATGCCCAACCCAGAGGGCAGGTGAAACCCATTAATCGCTTAGCGTACTGTGGCTTAATTTTTAACTAGGCCTGGAGGCAGCCCAGTCTAAAAAACAATTGGTTCAGGTGGAAGTTTCAATGCTTTAATGAAAATTGAAACAGAAAAATATTATTTAGAAAACTTATATGAGCCTTTTGACCCACAGAAAAATTGCCCATTCGCGGTGATTACGAGAGGTTTCAGGAGGAGGAGGACGAATATCATACAGAGATTGACAAAGTTCTTTAGGTAGCGCTGCTGTCCGCTGGTGGAGAAGAGAAGTCTGGGGAAATCCAGGCTTTGTTCATCTTTATGAGTGTAAGCCTGTTGGCACTGTCGGTTGACAGGCGGGTACGCTTGTCCGTGATGATTCCCCCAGCTGCACTAAACACCCTCTCTGACAAGATGCTAGCCGCAGGGCACGCCAACACCTCCAGGGCATACAGCGCGATTTCGGGCCACGTGTCCAGCTTTGACACCCAGTAGTTGTACAGAGCAGAGGCGTCACGGAGGACGCTGGTACGATCGGCTGCGTACTCCATCACCATCTTCTTACAGTGCTCCCTCCGACTCAGCCTGGACTGGGGAGGTGAGAGACAGTCTTGCTGGGGAACCATAAAGCTGACAAAGGCCTTGGAGAGTGTTCCCCTGCCTGTGCTGTACATGCTGCCTGATCTCCGCGCCACCCCTTCTACGTGGCCCCTGGAACTGCGCCTTCTGCCACTAGCGCTGTCAGATGGGAAGTTACCATCACTTTGTCCACCAGGCCCCTGTGGTATTGCATCACTCTCAAACCCCTTTCCTCTTCGGGAATGAGAGTGGAAAGGTTCTCCTTATACCGTGGGTCAAGCAGTGTGTACACCCAGTAATCCGTAGTGGCCAGAATGTGTCTAACACGAGGGTCACGAGAAAGGCATGCTAACATAAAGTCAGCCATGTGTGCCAGGGTACCTGTACGCAACATATGGCTGTCCTCACTAGTAAGATCACTTTGAGTATCCTCCTCCTCCTCCTCCTCAGGCCCTACACGCTGAATGGATGACAGGCAAGCAGCATGGGTACCCTCAGCAGTGGGCCCAGCTGTCTCTTCCTCCTCATCCTCCTCATGCTCCTCCTCCTTCTCCTCCACGCGCTGAGATATAGACATGAGGGAGATCTGACTATCCAGCGACATACTGTCTTCCCCTGCCTCCGTTTCCGCCTGTAAAGTGTCTGCCTTTATGCTTTGCAGGGAACTTCTCAACAGGCATAGCAGGGGGATGGTGATGCTAATGATTGCAGCATCGCCGCTCACCATCAGGGTGGATTCCTCAAAGTTTCCAAGGACCTGGCAGATATCTGCCATCCAGGCCCACTCCTCTGTAAAGAATTGAGGAGGCTGACTCCCACTTCGCCGCCCATGTTGGAGCTGGTATTCCACCCAGCTCTACGCTGCTCATACAGCCGGGACAACATGTGAAGCGTAGAGTTCCATCGTGTGGGCACGTCGCAAAGCAGTCAGTGCACTGGCAGATTAAACCGATGTTGCAGGGTGCGCAGGGTGGCAGCGTCCGTGTTGGACTTGCGGAAATGTGCGCTGACCCGGCGCACCTTGCCGAGGAGGTCTGACAAGTGTGGGTAGCCTTTCAGAAACCGCTGAACCACCAAATTAAAGATGTGGGCCAGGCATGGCACGTGCGTGAGGCTGCCGAGCTGCAGAGCCGCCACCAGGTTACGGCCGTTGTCACACACGACCATGCCCGGTTGGAAGCTCAGTGGCGAAAGCCAGCGGTCGGTCTGCTCTGTCAGACCATGCAACAGTTCGTGTGCCTCTTCTCTCCTAAGATGAGTAGTTTCAGCATGGCCTGCTGACGCTTGCCCACCGCTGTGCTGCCGCGCTGCGCAGCACCGACTGCTGGCGACGTGCTGCTGGTGATAAGTCTTGATTGCGAGGTAGAGGTTGCGTTGGAGGAGGAGGAAGGTTTAGTGGAGGTGGCATACACCGCCGCAGATACCAGCACCGATCTGGGGCCCACAATTCTGGGGGTGGGTAGTACATGAGCGGTCCCAGGCTCTGACTCGGTCCCAGCTTCCACTGAATTCACCCAATGTGCCGTCAGGGAGATATAGTGGCCCTGCCCGCCTGTGCTTGTCCACGTGTCCATTGTTAAGTGGACCTTGGCAGTACCCGAGTTGGTGAGGGCGTGTACGATGTTGCGTGACACGTGTTCGTACAGGGCTGGGACGGCACACCGTGAAAAATAGTGGCGACGGGGGACAGAGTAGCGCGGGGCTGCCACCGCCATCATGTTTTTGAACGCCTCAGTTTCCACCAGCCTGTAGGGGAGCATCTCCAGGCTGATCAATTTGGCTATGTGGACATTTAAAGCTTGAGCGTGCGGGTGCATGGCGGCGTATTTGCGCTTTCGCTCCAATGATTCTCTTAGCGACAGCTGGACGCTGCGTTGAGAGACATTGCTGGATGGGGCCGAGGACAGCGGAGGTGAGGGTGTGGGTCCAGGCCAGGAGACGGTCGTGCTTGTGTCCTGAGAGGGGGGTTGGATCTCAGTGGCAGGTTGGGGCCCAGGGGGAGAGGCAGTGGCGCCAGCTGGAGGCGGTGAGGTGCTTGGCCATCATATGCCTGCGCATGCTGGTGGTGGTGAGGCTGGTGGTGGTGGCTCACTGGCTGATCTTTGCGCGACAAAGGTTGCACACCACTGTTCGTCAGCCGTCTGGCGTCTCCGTGAAAAACTGCAACACCTTAGAGCACTTTGGCCTCTGCACGGTGGCTTGGCGCGAGGGGGTGCTTTGGGAAACAGCTGGTGGATTATTCGCTCGTGCCCTGCCTCTACCCCTGGCCACCCCACTGCCTCTTCCAACCTGTCCTGCGGCTGCAATTGCCTCCCCCTCTGAAGACCGGTCCTCAGTTGGCTTATCCCACCAGGTGGGGTCAGTCACCTCATCGTCCAGTGGCTCTTCCTCCGAATCCTCTGTGCGCTCCTCCCTCGGACTTACTGCCCTTACTACTACCTCACTGATAGACAACTGTGTCTCATCGTCATCGTCCTCCTCACCCACTGAAAGCTCTTGAGACAGTTGCCGGAAGTCCCCAGCCTCATTCCCCGGACCCCGGGAACTTTCCAAAGGTTGGGCATCGGTCACGACAAACTCCTCCGGTGGGAGAGGAACCATTGCTGCCCAATCTGGGCAGGGGCCCGAGAATAGTTCCTGGGAGTCTGCCTGCTCCTCAGAATGTGTCATTTTCATGGAGTGAGGAGGCTGGGAGGAAGGAGGAGCAGCAGCCAGAGGATTCAGAGTTGCAGCAGTGGATGGCGTAGAAGACTCGGTGGTCGATACATTGCTGGATGCACTTTCTGCCATCCACGACAGGACCTGCTCACACTGCTCGGTTTTTAATAAAAGTCTACCGCGTGGACCCAAAAATTGTGATATGAAGCTGGGGACCCCAGAAACTGTCCTCTCTCCTACTCCCGCAGCAGCCGGCTGCGATTCACCTGGACCAGGAACTCGGCCTATGCCCACACCCTCACGTGGACCTCCACGTCCTCGACCGCGACCTTGTCCACGTCCTCTACCCCTACCCCTACCCCTCAGCATGGTGGATTAAGAATCGAGCAGAGACAGAGCGGTGTAAAAATGTTTGTAAATTATTGCCGCGCAGTTGGTGGCTGCCAGTGGTAGTATAACGCAAAATGAAGCCAGAGATAAATTATAAGGAAGGCTATGCAGTTTGGATGGACGTGAAGTCCCACAGGCCACGCAGGCACATGCACTGGGTAACCATTAGCCGTAAAAAGGAATTTTTAAAAAAATCTCCTTATTTTACTCTGCAATGCAGGCTGAGGCTAGGCAGTGTGTATTGCACTTTCAATCTATGGACGTTGGGCAGACCGTGAGCGTCTGAGACAGCACACGTATAACAGAGCGTTGTAGAAAATGTGTGGTTTCTTGGCGTACACTTAGAGGCAGACTGCAGTGACGCTACGCGAAGTGCGGACAGAAGAATATTTCTAAATGAAGGCTGCACGCAGATAGGCTGTGCAATGCAGAGGTACTACAACTCCCAGCAACCACGGAGTTAAATGCACACGGTCGCACGCTGCCCTAAGAAGAACCGTTGGGGTACTTGTAGACAGGATTCTACGCTACCACTGTCCCTGCCTGACCAATAGTGCCCCTATACTGAGGTACAGACTGCAGCCTGAGAACACTACAGCCTGCACGCCCGATATACATAAAAAAAAAAAATTGTGCAAAACTGCTCCCAGCACCCACAACAGAAATGCACAAGGTGAGCTGTGGCCCTAAGAAGGGCCGTTTTGGTTCTTGAAGATGCTAACACTGTCCCTATAGCAGCAGCAGCATCAGCAGCACTGCCCCTCATCTCTCTTAGCGTGTGTCTGTGGCGAGCCGTGGGCGGGGCGCATTTAAATACTCGGGGGTCACTTGATCTCGCCAGCCACTCACAGCAGGGGGTGGTATAGGGCTTGAACGTCACAGGAGGAAGTTGTAATGCCTTCCCTGTGTTTCTATTGGCCAGAAAAGGGCGCAAATTTCTCAGGGAAGGAAATGTAATGAAGTCGAGTGCCGCGTGGTGCTCGCCTCGAGTAACGAGCATCTTGAACACCCTAATGCTCGAACGAGCATCAAGCTCGGACGAGTGTGCTCGCTCATCTCTACTGCTAACCCTTTAACCCCTTAGTGTCTAAGCTTTTTTCCATTTTAGCTTTTTCTTGCCCCCTTTTAAAAAAATTCTGTTTTATTCATCCATCGCGTCGCTGTAGGAGGGTTTGTTTTTTGTGGGATGTGCTGTATTTTCAATGCTACTAATGTACCGAAAAATTAAGAAAAATTTTACAGGAGAGTAATAGATAAAAAAGATATTCCGCCCTCTTTCAGTGCGTCTTGTGCCTGCAGCGCACAAACTGCAACAAAAATGACATGAAAACTTCTGTTATGGGTCGGTACGACGAAACAAATTTTTTTCAAAGCTATTTATTTCCTTTAATTAATGCCTGCCGCCATCTTCAGAGCGCAATAGCTTCTTCATTTTACTGTCAGCATGGTTGTCTGAGGGCCCCGTAGTTTCCAGCGGGACCGTTTTAGAATATTTACTACTTTTTCATCACTTTTTATTGCATTTTAACAAATTTACATTCTAACAGTCCGATACATAAAATAAACAGTATTTACGGCTCACGGCTAGAAACAAAGAGGGACAAGAACAATAGAAATGCCATCAAAACAAGACGCACCGAGAGATGGAGAAGTTTCTTCTTCTGTCTAATTCTCTCCAGAAAGTTTTCAAAAGTTTTGAAGGACGTTACATTGTAGCATTTGAACATACAAACATTTGAACATACAACTCGTCCCGCAGAAGCGAGTCCTCACTCAGCTGCCGATTAATAGATGAGTTTCAATTTTTAAAAAGGGGGAAGGAAAAAATGGGAAATAGAAAAATCACAAATGCCTGGTGACGTGCCGGTTTGCAGTTGAGCTGTTTTTCATGCATTACGGTCCAGACGCGTTTACTAAAAAGTGCTTTCTCTTCACAGATCTAGTGATAATTTGCCGAGCCCGCAGCAAGAAGCAGGTGCTGCCTCAACAGCCTACAGTAGAGGAGCACGACAGTGTGCCATCCGTCAGCAGCCAACTGCTTCCAAGGAGAGTGGGAAGACCCCCAGCTGCGATGCCAGTAAATGCCCCAGTTGTAGCATCAGTACAGAGGCAGGAAGAGATGCAAAAACAGGTCATGGCACTTCTTGAGCGCCAAAGCCCTCCGAATGATGCGGCCCAATTATTTAGTGGCCTTAATTCTAAGAACCATGCCCGAACACCGTCCGCTAACGAATCAAGGAGAAGTCCTTCACCAGTTAGAAATGTCTCGCCCCCCAAAGGTACCCTATGAGCTGCACTATAATATCAAGCAGTTCAGGCTGCACCATCAACAATGTGTGCATGCCAATATGCAGCCTCCACTTCCACCTCCCCCCACCCCTCCACCAGCAACACCCCCACCTCAGCAGTACCATAGCCATGAATATGGTGCATACCAACCCCGTCATCCTCATGGCAATATGCACACCCGCCAGCCGTACGGCATCTGTCTTCTACCAGGGGATCCCCTCATCACTGGAGCAAACTCCACAACAGTCAGCTGCGCCCTCTATGTGATCTACAGCTTCTGGCAGTGACACAGATCCCCAGGACCAAAGTCTAGAGGCGTCTTTGTTAAAAAAAAAAATTGAAGTTAAATCTTTGTTGTGTATTTTTAAAAACAGAAAATAATAAAACTTTTTTTAATAAAAATATTGTGTTTTTGTTTCATTTTTGACGCCGTAGTCAAACTAGCAATTTTTTGAGCAAATAAGTAGATACACAAAAAATGGCTCTACTACAACTAATGTCCATTTTTTACAAAAAAAAGTGCCCCGGTAAAAGATACGACAGAGTGTACAAATCAGAGCGCCGCATCACACTGATGGAATCCCCTGCCACAGCTGCCATAGCAGGGGATTGCTTCATCTCCACGGGGCATCCCCTCATCACTGAACACTGTGACAGCACTAGTACAGTGTTCATTAATGAGGGAACTCCCCGCGGCAATGATTTTCTGGGGGGGGGGGGGGGGGGGTGGGCTTGAAATATAAGCCCTACTTCAAAAATAATCCCTAGCTGCACATATAGAATATTTAAATAAAAGAGGTGAGGGGGAACACAAAAACATATTTCACTGGAAAAGAGCCAAAAATGCAATACCTGATAAGGTGCAGAGCAGGCACAATAGCCGATAAGCAGGTACAATCGCCATAAGACCGTCACAATGGCCGTAGGGTCGGCACAATGGCCGTAAAACCTAACAATATGCAGCAAGCCAGACTATAAACCAGAGGAGCTAAACTGTCCACTGCAGACCTATATGTAGCCACCCACTCAACCAGTCCAGATTGGGGAGGAGCGACTGCATGCAACTAAATCTGCAATGTGAACGATACCACAGAAGCCAGCCAATAGATGGGAGGCAATATGTGACAAAAAACTCCAGAATTTTATTAAATATAAGGAGGGCCTAGAAAACATGAAGATAACCAAATGGTGATATATATGAGCGATTGAATTGGAATTCAACTAATCAGTTTTAAACACAGCTACGTATTTTATACAATGAAGCCCTGTTGGACGGCGTCCTAGATAATGCATTGTTGTGGTTCCTGGATATCCAACATCTCTCCATCCCGACACTATATGTCTTGCCCCAAATCCACAAGGATTTACACCATCCTCCTGGTAGACCTATAGTGTCGGGATGTGGTTCTCTTTTCAGTAATATAGCACGATTTCTCGACAGAGTAGTCAGACCATTCGCTGAGGAAGCCACCTCTTTTGTAAGAGATACATCAGATTTCCTATGCAAAATTGCTTCTGTGACGGTCACGACCCACACGGTTTTGGCCATGTTGGATGTGGTATCTTTATATACCTCAATCACCCACTCCAAGGGTGTACAGGCGATTACATTATATGCAGAGGTCTCTGGGTTGTTCCCGGAATGCACACGGTTTTCCCTGTCGCTCTTGGAGTACATCCTCTCGCACAATTGTTTTTTGTTTGAGGGGGTGTACTACCGACAGTGACAGGGCACCGCGATGGGCTCTAACGTAGCTCCGACCTATGCTAGTGCATACATGCGTAGGTTTGAAGAAGACTTTGTATATCCTTCAGGATTCTCAAACCAAATTAAATGGGTCGGTTTCTGACCTTCAGTTATTCTGTGCGACTTTGAATGAAGTTTACCCTGAACTAAAATTTACGTTATCCCATTCAAATATTGAGATCCGATTTTTGGATGTGATAGTTAGAAAGGTGCAATAAGTAGAGTAAGTCACCCAGCAGCAACTGAAGGCCAATCAAGCCCCCTGGTGTATTGTAGATCCTATCAAGGACAAGGAGAAAGACTAATATAAAGCCCAGCCAGGGTCCGGATCATGACCCAATTAAATGTCCAAATGAAGTATGTGGTCCAGGCAGCATAAGATGAATAAAAAGCTTCTTGAATCTTTATTCCTCCATTAAAAGTGAAAAACAGCGACGTTTCGACCCGTCTCCTGGGTCTTTATCAAGCATAGTTAACACAGACAGAATGGCACAAATATATATATATATACAAAGTTTTAAAATCAAAGAAATGCATTACAGCTGTATCCAGGCAAATCATTAACCATTAATGGCTGGTAACCCAAACCCTTACACAGAGAGTGATACATACCCACAGATAGCAGAGAGCTGTCTCAGCCGGTCACCTGTAAGGGGTTAATCATAATCAATCAAGGACCCGGTATAACCTAATGCGCATGAGCGGAATCGCATATAGCCACGTGATGTTGCATCACACATGTGTCACATTCACCACACAGATGCCACTCGACCACGCATGCGCCAACGTCCTGCAATCACATGTCCTCCATAGCGGTCATGTGTCCTGACCCTATGACATCAGGACGCAGTGGGCATGCGTTTGTATTATATAGTCACATGACCGCTAAATGCGGTCATGTGTTTAACCCTCCATCATCTAAGTATAATGCATACGCACAATAAGAGTTTATCCATATGTCAAATGTGTGTGTATTATATAACACATGGGTCTCTCCCCATATATATCATCACGCGTTACAAAAGAGGCCATATTAGTAGGACCATACGTATGGTTATTATCACCGTAGCATCTTGTCTATATCTAATAATCTAGGAGACCTCCTGCTTTTGTAACACACAGATCATGGTATGTATCATAAAAAATCACGACATCTTCCTGTGTGTAATCTCTAAAGGGCGATCATGGTTGTCCAAAGCCGAATTTTCACCATAGTGGTCTGACTATAACCAACATAAATCATGATGTCTTTTATAAGAATTGTTATATCTCTACTCATTACTATAGAAAAAATGCCGAGCATTATCCTGAGTATAGTCTCTATGAGATGATCATGCTTATCAGAGCCCAATCCCAATGGTAATGGTATGATCATAACCACCATGAATCACAACATATAGAGAGACATTTCTACACTCATCCTTGTTATAAGAAAAATGCCGAATATCACAATATCAATATTCATTTTATTAGTGCAGCCATCAAACAGCACATCAAAAGACCCAAACATCCATTCTTCAATCATGATTATTATCCCAATTCTACATTTATGATTTAATAATTGATTGCAGGATAGGAATTCATTCCACGGGTGTCCAGCAGAGGCGGCATCTCTATTCAAGTAGTGACATCCATAGTAATTTACCTGAAAACATATATATATAAAAAAGTGTAATGTATATCAGAACCATCTCTATACATTCAGAAAGACACGTAACAATCCATATCACTAAAAAGGTGTTATATGGTAGTCTATATAGTTAGAAAGGAGGGCGAGAGCTAACTTACTGACCTACACCCCAAGGTTACAGATCGAAATAGTCTTCTAATGTACGATAGTGCACATCCAGGCTCAACCAAAAAATCCCTCCCTTGGAGCCAACTTCTACGGGTTCATAAGGTTACTCATGATGACAGAATCGATATAAGGCTTAATGAGATGTGTGAAAAACATCTAGCTAGAGGATATCCAAGAACCCTTCTAGAGGAAGCCAAATTGAAGGTTAGGACCTTCACTCAACAAGATCTAATAACACCGAAACCCCGAAGGTTTGTGGTAGGATCCCCTTTATTACTACCTTTAACGTTCTTAGCTCAAAAGTCGGATCTATTATTCGTAAGCCCCGGCCGTTAGTAGCTGAAGCTAATGTTAATGTACCTGAGCTCAAAAAGTTTCCTATAATGGCTTACAAGAGAGGTCTGAAGATAGGTACCAAAGTGAAGGCTGCATTGTTAGACAGTGGTCAGTGTTCCACGCAGCGAACATTGATAGCCCCCAGGAAGAGGAATTTCCCGTTTGGGGTGCTCAGTCTGCAACAATCTCCTTAACCCCTTAATGACATGGCCTATTTTGGGCTTAAGGACGCAACGATTTTTGGTGGAATTTCTCTTCCATTTTTCAAAAGTCAGAACTTTTTTATTTTTCCATCGACGCGGCCGTATAAGGGCTTGTTTTTTGCGTGGCGAACTGTAGTTTTTATTAGCGCCATTTTTGGGTACATTAACTATATTGTAAAACTTTTATTATTTTTTTTTATGATAGCAGGGAGAGAAAACGCATCAATTCTGCCATAGGTTTTTTTTTTTACAGCGTTAATCATGCAGCATAAATGGCACAATCCATTTTTTCTGCGGGTCGGTACGGTTACAACAATATCAAAATTCTTATATTTTTTTAGGTTTTTCCACTTTTCTGCAAAAAAGCCTTTTTTTGGAAATCCTTTTTTTTCTAAATCGCTGCATTCAAAGTTTTGTAACTTTTTTCTTTTTTTATGTACGGAGCTCTGTGAGGGCTTATTTTTTTGCGAGACGAGCTGTAGTTTTTATTGGTACCATTTTGGGGTACATACGGCTTTTTTGATCACTTTTATTGCGTTTTTAGGGAGGCAAACTGCTAAAAAGTAGTAGTTTGCCTCAATTTTTTTGTGTTTTTTTTTACTCTTTTTTCCGTGCACAGTCAAAAGCATGTGCAACTTATTGTACGCGTGGTTACGGATGCGAAAATACCAAATATGTGGGCTTTTAATTTTTCTTTACCTTTTTTTATGCTAATCTGAGAAAAAGCATAAAAAAGGGTTTTTTCACTTTTTTTTACATTTTTCTTTTTATTCATTTTTCTTTTCTTTTTTTTTTTACACAATTTGTGTCCATCTGGGGCACTTACAGTACAGCACTTATGATCGCTGTGATAAGGCATGGCAGGGCAGTATCCCTTTTACAGGGATCACAGGCAAAGGCCGCCTGCAGACGGCCAGGTGGGATCTGGCAGCGAGAATTCTCGCCGCAGGACCCAACCCGAGCGCCTGCAGAGAGCAGCACATACTCACCCGCGCCCCGCAGCTCCAGATCTTTCATGTGCCGGCTGCTGGGCACTGACAATTAAATAGAACATGCTGCGGTTTCTTTGCCGCACAAGATTTCGTGCGGACATACCGCAGCCGTCTGCCTGGGATTGCGTTTCCTAACGCAATCTTATGGCAGCTTCCAAGGGCAGAAATTCCGCGGGAAATCCCGCCGCGGAATTTCAGCCCGTCTGCAGGCGGCCTATGGCAATATAGGACGCCAGTGCCTGGCATCCTGTTGCCATAGCAACCAGACGGGCTCTCTGCAATTATATCGCGATAGCCCGGTGACGTCACAGAGGGAGCGACGACATAGATCGTGGCAGAAGATGCAAAGTCAGAAAAGGATCTGCACTCAAAAAATGGAGTAAACTGAGGACAGATTCACATGTAAGTAATAGAGAGGTCTAACACTTACTTGAAAGGAGGGGAGTATGATGAACAGATGCCCCCTCCTCAGAGTGTCCTCCACACAGTGTGAGTCATCATTTCCCTCCTGTCTACCATCAAGACAGGAGTTGCTGTTCTTTCTCTCTTCTTCCCACTTTGCTCTATCTCTAACTGGACTGGGTTTTTTTTTTATTTTTTTTTTAACCTTTTGTTTTGGAGCACTCTCCATGTATTGTGGAGACTCTGTTCTGTTTGGGATATTGTTCCCAGGATATTACTTTATCCTAGTGAAGAATCAGTGCAACATTTGTAACGCTCATTTCTCCATAGGTGTTTCAATCAGCCTGGTTAGTTTTTATTTTTATGAGCATACTCCTTATTTTTCTGGGAGTTTTTCTATTATTGGGGGAAGTGGTATTTTGGTACATTTGTTCTGTTATGGGCAATTTATCATCTTTTTATTTGCCCATACGGATAGGTACCACCTATTTTACCATATAACAGCATAGCTTACAGCATAGGGCATCTGCTTAGGTTAATCCAATTATACATGAGATAGATATTTTTACTATCAAGGACAACTATTCTTTTTCCGTATTTTATGACATTATCAAGCATTAAGGTTCCTGATGAGTCTGTACGAGACAGAAACGCATTGAACCAGTCTGAACCAATCTTGAAACAATTTTTCAAAATATCTTTTTTTTTTTTTTGCTAGGAGAACCCAGTCTGATTGTCCACTGGTGTTCTGAACTAGTCTTTTATTGGTCTTTGAAACCACACGTTGCATGAGAACCCATCTTATCTTTGAATGGGGTTCTCCTGCTGTTTCATTAGAAACTATTGTATTTCTGGATTGATAACCTGTGGCTTATAGTCTATTAGCCACTTGTGTTTATCTCTCGGAGGTACTCAGCGGAAGCATTGATTGGTGTGCTTGTATTCAGAACTAATTTTCATCTAGTTCTGTGGATAGAAGCCAATCATAGACTTCTGCTGGTTTCTCGTTCTGGGATTATTTCTTGCCCGCTACTATTACTTA
The DNA here is from genome assembly GCF_035609145.1 of Eleutherodactylus coqui. Taxonomy (NCBI): domain Eukaryota; kingdom Metazoa; phylum Chordata; class Amphibia; order Anura; family Eleutherodactylidae; genus Eleutherodactylus; species Eleutherodactylus coqui. Next base: position 163,480 of record NW_027102234.1, on the reverse strand, counting down.
AACAGGGCATTCCTCTGGATAGAACCGCACTTGTCTCTTACCGGGACGTCATTTTCAGAGCTCTGGGGCTTCTACTGGGTCACTTGCTCATTTTTGCTCCTGGTCTAGCTTATGGGACATAGGGCGAACCCAGGGGCTCGCCACCACTAGAAGCTGACTGTGAACCACCCACTTGGTGGAATTTCTTTCCGCTTCCATCTTTTCTATAAGGGTAGACCTCGATATGGTCCTCTAATTAGATTTGAATTGATTTTGGAGCGGTTGATATAGTGAGTCGGTAGTGTCTTATCCATCAGTACACTCCCGTACTACCTTGGAGGGATCAGCTTCGTAGATTTTCTCTCGGTTCTTTTCCAGGGTTCTATCTCCTGCTCTGCTTCTGTTTTGTTTTGTCTGTTTTTTGTGAGGCCCAAACATTTTATATATATTTGTCAATAAAAGTTATATTTTAAGGGATATACCCAGTGAATAACTGATATTTTTTTATGTGCATAGCCCTGGTTGATGTTGGATGCTAATGTGATTTAGTCCACACTGGGTAATAGAGCTTCTAGCATTGGGCCATCCGCAGACGCTTGCTCTGTTGTATCACCTTAGCTGATATCGGGCGCATGCGCACTCCTGCCAGTATGGGGAGACAGGGGCTTGAATGTTCTGTGATCTGCAGACGCTCGCTCCTGTATACCGCTTCATCCCACGAGACTTCTCTAGTTTTGCGCATGCGCGGGACTACCATTGAGACGCCGGCAGAACATCATTCTACTATGTGCATACCGGATGCCAGAAGCGAGCCAGACTAACCACATGTTATAATTGTGGGGTAACCGGAAATTGGTGGGTTTGTTCCTGGAGCACCTCATGCTACTTAAACAGTGTTTGTGTTAGAATGTGGTGAGCTTGACAAAGGTCCAATCGGGGACCGAAACGTCGCCTTCTTTGTACTATGGGAGAATAAAACTCATTGCCATTCTCTACACCCATTGATGCTGCCACGCTTCCTTTTTTACATGGTATTGCACTAAGGAATTGGTCTGGATCCATGTGTGGCTGTTGCATCCATCAAGAGGATCCAACCACAGGTGTGGTATATTTAATGTGCTGCTGGGGCCTCTATTTATACATTGTCAGGAGGATATGTCATCAATGCCATTTTTCTGAAACCGCTCCACAGCAGTATCTCAGCACTGCCAATATGTTACAAGGTGTGCTGAGATACTTAGCACTACACTCTCACTAAACATAAACGAAAACTCCCCCCCAAAAAATACGAAAATACACTAGTTTTAAGATTTTTATTTATTTTTTCCTAAAATTAAAAAAAGAAAAAAAACATAAACCAAATGAGGTATTAGTTTATAATACGAGCAAATATAGCAAATATACATCACTTTTTTTTTTTTTCAGGAGTGATTTCGCTAAATTCACCATATTATGTAAGCTCGCAAGCCCACGTCAAGGGTCCTCATTTTCTTGCGAGTCCCTAACTATCAAAAAAGCCAAAAACACTAGCTAAAAAAATAATTTGTGCAATGATCCCAGTACGTCAGATGGGGTCGCAGCATCTCCAGCAACTTGTCAAAGTTTGCAATGGTCAACCTGCAGTAAGAAAAAAAATTCTCATCATGTCTGCGCAAGTCCTCCTACAGTCCTCCATAACAAACAACTTAAAATGCATATAAAAAACTACAAGAACTTCCTCTTCCTCTGGTCTTTTGACTTCATCCTCAACAGTGTATGTGTCGGGAAGTTTTTCTTCTCGTCCATTTTGTCCTGTGGAATAGACATGACCTATAAGATTAGATGTTCATATAATGCACATTGATTTGACTCCACTGCAGCATTTACCGTCGGATTTGCCGCTACTCTCTGTGGGTTTGGATGATCTTCCGCTCTCGATGTCATTTGGGGTGTCATCTATCTTCTTTTTCCTGTAAAGTTGTAAAACTAGAAGTCACTTTGTGAGTCCCTGCAGTAAAACAAGCCCCAAGAAGTGCATAGTACACTAAAATATACCCTTTAACCCCCTTAAGGACGTGGAGATGTTTTTGCGTTTTCAGATTGTTCGCTCCACTCTAAAAAAATGGAGTGAAATAGAAAAGTAAATGAAATTCGGCCATATTTGGGGGGGGGGTCTTGTGTCTACTGTTTGCAATACTTACTTATGTCTTTCATATAGACACTCGCCCACCGCGTACACTATTACCAAGAAGTAGGGGGGAACAGCGGGTAAAATGAGTCTGATTTTGTACTCTATGTAGTCTATAATGGTGGGCGTCTCTTCTATGTTCTTTCTTGGTACATCTAGAAAAGAAGAAACAATAGAAGTTATTAATAATCTGCCTTTTATTCATTAGGTCGTTAGTATTACAACTGCTAAATCCAAAATGAGTTGTTATTTGGGATGTAAGGATAGATAGATAGATAGATAGATAGATAGATAGATAGATAGATAGATAGATAGATAGATAGATAGATAGATAGATATGAGATAGATAGATAGATATGAGATAGATAGATAGATATGAGATAGATAGATAGATATGAGATAGATAGATAGATATGAGATAGATAGATATGAGATAGATAGATAGATATGAGATAGATAGATAGATATGAGATAGATATGAGATAGATAGATAGATAGATAGATATGAGATAGATATGAGATAGATAGATTAGATTATTTCTGTAGTATTTACCATTGGATTCACTGCTACTCTCTGTGGATTCTGATGATCCTCCGCTCTCGATGTCATTTGGAGTTTCATCCGTCTTTTTTTTCCTGTAAAATTAGAAGTCACCTTGTGAGTCCGCGCAGTAAAACAAGCCCCAAGAAGGGTACAGTACACTAAAATATACCCTTTAACCCCTTAAGGACATGGACCTTTTTGGCATTTTCGGATTTTTCGCTCCACTTTAAAAAAACTGGAGTGAAATAGAAAAAAAAAAGACATTCTGCCATATTTGGAGGTCTTGTGTCTACAGCTTACAATACTCACTTATGTCTGTCAAAGAGACACTCGCCCACCGCATACACTATTACCAAGAAGTAGGGGGCCACAGCTGGTAATATAAACCTGACGTTATATTCTATGTGGTCTATAATGGTGGGTGTTTCTGCCATTTTCTTTCTTGCTACATCTAGAAAAGAAGAAACAATAGAAGTTAATAATAATCTGCCTTTTATTCATTAGGCCGTTAGTATTACAACGGCTAATTCCAAAATAAGTTGTTATTTGGGATGTAAGGATGGGCGGCTACAAATGTACTTACCTTCATATTTTTTGCTGAAGGTTGGACCTGCATGTAGTGATGGTGATAGCAGCACAGCCATTAGTAACAGTGTGAGCATCATTCTCTCCTAGAGTCGTCTCTCTTGCTGTACAGACAGTAAACTCCTCCAGAATGAGGACATCACGTCTTTGACATCACAGATTGGAACCAAAGACCATAGTGACCTTGCAGCGTCTCCGGACACCTGAAATACATGGGGAGCTGGGAGGGTTAAGTGATGGCTTGTCACGGCTCACCATGTCCTAGCTTTGGCGCAAGAACTTACTCTTCCTCTGGTCTTTCATGCTCAACAGTAAATGTTACTGGGGCCAAACTATTACTAATAGCTGGCATGGCTGACCTTGCGAGCGAGGAGACCACCACCTGCTTTGCCAGGAGGGTGCCCACTGCCAGAAAAACATCCATGACGTGAAGGACCATAAGTTCACTGCGCATACTTCTTCAAGCAGCCCACCTTCTTCAGCAGACTTCATCTGGTGAGGAGGAAGGGGTGCCAACCCCAACCGATCTGTCTGTCTGTGTTCATCCATTTCTGCTGCGGCGGTTGCCATCTCCTCAGTGCCAGTCACAACACCATCACTTTCTCCTCGACAGTTTCCATCAGCAGGTTGTCACCCAACTTCCCCAGAAGTCATTAGCCACAATATACAGGGACATATATACAGGGACATATATACAGGATTATAATTGGCCGCATAACAAAGCAGATTTGCCATTCAGAGTCCTAGGAAAAGCCGGGTGATAATAGTTATGTGAACTTTGCTAGAGGTGTTCCTAGTTTATACATTTAGGGCTCGCTCACAACAGTGTATTTTTGCCGCATATTAGGGCTCATGCCCATGAGCGTATCGGTAAAATAATAATCTTTATTTGTATAGCGCCAACATCTTCTGCAGTGCTTACAAAGACAGGGGGAATACAGAAAGACAAAAGTACAAAAATTACAGAACCACGGATACATAGTAATCAGTTGGTGGAAATAATAGGGGTGAGGGTCCTGCTCCAACGAGCTTACATACTACAAGTAATGGGGTGATACAGAAGGTAAAGGGGCTGGAGATGTGCACAGTATGGCGAGGTGGAGAGTGAGTGATGTTATACACAAAGGCAATGGTCAGACATGTGTGACGGCCGAATCGGTATCACTGCAGGGGCAGTTGATGGTGGCTAGCAGGGATTGCAGTCAGTAGATCAGGGAAAATGTTATCAGGCGGCATACAGAGGGGTTTGTTTCGGGAATACGGTATGCCTCCCTGAAGAGGTGCGATTTTACAGCACGTCTGAAGTTTTGTGCGTCCTAAGGAACAGCAAAGTGTATAACGAAGCTGTGGGGGACCGGGAGGCGGGGTAATTGAAGTAAGAGGAAGGAAGCGACCAGGGAGGGGTGATGCAGTGAGAGGAAGGAGAGAGGGAGGAAGAGGAGGAGTCAGTGCTCAGAAGAGAGAAGAAGTGAGAAGACGCACCAGGACAGGTCTGCAAGCAAGAGAGAAGATGGACCATCTCGTCCAGCAAATTAAAGAAGCTGTGGCCAGCCAGGGTCACCAGTGGCTCATGAAGATGGCCGAAGAATGCGAAGCGGCGGCGGCGGCACCAGAGGGGAGAGTGGAGGAAAAGCCACCGGCGGAGAACAGCGGCGCTGAACCACGTGGGAGACCGCAGAGAAGAAGACACCCGCCAGCAAGACTGAGCCCCAGCCCGGCGGCAAAGAAAGGAGGCAGAAACAACAGCCCGAGAACAGCGGGAGCGAGCGGGAGCGGAGCGGCGCGTTCGCAGCGCCCGGCGGACGCAGCCGGTCGGGGGGATCGCAGGAGTGGAGACGAGGTCGGACCGGAAGCTGGAGGTTCACTTACCAGGAGCGGAGGAGCGGTGCGGAGGTCGGGTAAGTCCGGCGCGGGCAGGGGGAATCCCGCGGCTGTGCAGGCGAGCATTAGAAAGGAGAAGGAGCGCGGTCCACGTGTCTCCCTCAGCAGGCGGAGGGATCCGCGAGCCGGAAGTAGTCCCGGCAGGAGGCCTGCACTTCAGAAAGAGGCCACAGGGGGCTACAGGAGTGAGTCCCTGTTCAGCCCGGAGGAGTTTAGTGGCGGCAAAGGAGAGCTAAGTAGAAGTAGCGCGATGATAAGGGGGGGGGGGGGCGCACAGCAAAGAGAGGAGCTAGAGGGTTAGACAGAAGGGAGTTTCGGGATAGTGAGGACAGTGTAGGCAGCATGGCATCCACAGGAGGCGGAGATGGGGCGTTGGCAACAGCCCCTCTGCCTGCGGATAGGCGGGTGGGGGATGGGCAGGTGAGTTTTGTGCAGCGACAGGCGGCAGCGGCATTAGGAGCATCCAGCAGATTGCAGAGCGATCGATACGAGCGGCGCACAGGCAGGCGCTCACCGGGCAACTCTGCAGTGGAGCGAGCAAGTTGGCGTGGCATGGAGGAGCATGCAGCAGGGCAAGGTAGGTTTCACGTGGCGGTGGCGCGCAGACGCGAGAAGGGGGCGCAGCGGGTTAGGTCAGGCAGAAGAGCGCGTGTCTCGACTAGCTCTTCGGCATCGGCGTCTCCAGAGGACGATGGTCGGAGAGGGAAGACACCTTTACCGGGCAAGCAGAGAAGGGCAGAAGCGGCGGTTGCATACGATAGGCGCAGCGGCCGGGAGTGGGGCGCTCGGGCTTCACGAGATACCTCATCTCTCTCGCCGGCTTCTTCCGCAGACAATATATACGCTGCCCGCAGCATCAGGCACAATTTGGCATCTTCGGCCGGTAGGGCATCCAGTGCACAGAGCCAGAGGAGCCGTGGTGTCACCCATGAATTGGGACCGGAGCGACACGCAGGCCAGAGGCGGGATCATACATCAGCGCCACCCGGCCCGAGCTTCCTCTTGTGAGGGCCAGAGAGGAACAAGGCGGGTGAGTCACATTATAAGAATGTTTGTGATGTATCTTTACCCTCGAATGATAAGAGTAACGAGGAGTTTATGGTTGCGCTTAAAGCGCTGCTACATCGTTTTGGTGTGGAAAAAGGGCCCCGTGGCCCGCCGGAAATTGGTGGTTTGTCTCACGCACCCGAGAGCTCGCAGAGAGAGGCGAGTCGTAAGGGCGAAGAGTTGTGTGGTGATAGTTTGAAATTCGCAGACACGCTGTTCTGCGGGGTAGCCCCTTTGGGAGTGGGCTTGGCAGAGGAGATGACGGAGAAAATTAAGAACGGCGGTTATGTAGATATATGGTCACTACTGTCGGTGGATTGCCGTCGACAAAGAGCGGTTTTCGGAACGCGGGACGGATAAAAAGGCGAAAGTAGCCAAAACGTTTGGTAATTGGCTACAGGCGGTTTTAATTTTTGCACACGTGACATGTCAACATAGTCCTCAAAAAGGTCCCGAATTATTTGTGTATATAAACACTATTCACAGTGCGTATAAACTTCACGGGGGTCGGCGTGGTGGCGATACGACAAGGATTTTCGTCGTCGTATCTCGGGTATGAAGAATATAAGTTGGGCCACGAAAGCAACTTATCCTCTCCCAAAAGCCAGTAAAGCCGTTTTTTCAGGGAACCGCCACGGGCGCCAGTGGACAGTAGGCGCCTGTGGCCCCAAAACCCTCCGGGTCATGTTGGGCCTTCAACGAAGGTCATTGTCGATTCTACGCCTCGTGCAAATTTCGCCACGAGTGCTCAGTATGCGGAGGAGCGCACTCCGCGGTGTGGTGTTTTAGACGTCAGAGGACAGCAGCTACACCAGGGGTGTCCGGTGCAGGAGCGAACCCCGGTGAACGTCAGGTACCTGGAGCGGTGGCTCGTCAGGTACCACAAGAAGCAGGAGTCAAAACTAATTAGATCAGGTTTTACAGAGGGTTTCCGGATCCCGACTTGTTCCCTTAGGCTCAGCGGCAATCTAAAATCGGCTCGAGAAAACACAGAGTTAGTGATGGAGAAGTTACTGAAAGAGGTGGAATTGGGTCGGATGGCGGGCCCATTTCAGGAGCCCCCATTCGGGAATTTGCGGGTTTCACCTTTGGGGCTGGTCCCGAAGAAGGAACCGGGCAAGTTCCGGCTTATCCATCATTTATCTTTTCCGGCAGGAGATTCAGTCAACGATGGGATTACGAAGGAGCAAACGGCAGTGTCGTACGCGTCTTTCGATCGGGCCGTGTATCTAGTCCGTCGGGCCGGAGCTGGCGCTATGTTAGCCAAGGCTGACATTGAATCAGCTTTCCGTTTGCTTCTGGTACACCCCGATTGTTTCCATCCTTTGGGGTGTAAAATGGAGGGTTGCTATTTTGTTGACCTGTGTTTACCGATGGGATGCTCGATTTCATGTTATTATTTTGAGGTGTTCAGTTCTTTCTTGGAATGGATGCTTCGATTCGAGACGGTCATTCCTTCGGTCTTACATTATCTTGACGATTTTTTATTCGTGGGGCCCCCCGAATCAGGCGTATGTGGTTTTTTATTGGCATCTTTTCAGAGGCTGATGAAAAGGGCAGGCGTTCCCCTGTCGGCGGAAAAAACGGTCGGGCCAGCGCTATCTTTGGAGTTCTTAGATATCGAGATCGATACTAAGGATATGGTTTTTCGGCTACCGGAGGTTGCGGCAAATGGTAGAGACCGTTAGCACGTCGCGGAAAGTCACACTGCATCAAATGCAGGTGCTACTGGGTCTGCTAAATTTTGCGTGTCGGGTCATCCCCATGGGACGCGCGTTCTCGAGGCGTTTGTCGTTGGCGACAAAAGGGGCAAGGGAGCCTCATCATTTTGTCAGGGTGACAAAAGAAATGAAGGCGGATATGCACATATGGAAGGTTTTCCTCGAAACTTTCAATGGGCAGGTCATTTGCCAACGGGAAGAAGTTGACAATGAGGAGCTGGGGTTAGTATCAGACGCATCCGGAGCGTGCGGTTTTGGCGTAATTTTTGGTAACAGGTGAAGCAACTCCTTGTGGCCGGAGGCCTGGGTCGAAAAAGGATGGACGAGAAACATAGCACTGCTTGAAATTTTTCCCATCATGGTCGCCATTGAGCTATGGGGCCCGACTCTGGCCGACAGAAGCATATGTTTTTGGTCTGATAACCAGACGGTGGTGAGAGCGGTGAATAAGCAGTCTTCGGCTTTGGGGTTGGTATTGGCGGCGTTACGCCATTTGGTTTTGTGTTGTTTACAGCATAACAAAGTTCAAAGCGAACCATGTCCCAGGACACTTGAATAACACGGCTGACGCTCTTTCTCGATTCCAGATGTCGAAATTCAGGGAGCTTCACCCGACGGCGGACGTCGAGGGGGTATGTTGCCCTGCTTTCTTGTGGGAAATAATAGAAAGGAGCTCCTGAATCTGGTCCGTAAGTCGGTAACCGAAGCCACTTGGAGACGATATAATGAGATTTGGAAGCGGTGGATTGCGGCCGCCGGGGGATTTTCTCCGGACTCGGAACGGGCTAGAGCGGTAACTTTAGATATACTAGCGAACCAGCGCGGGCTTGGAGCGTCGGCGGATGCGGCGAAAAAACACGTATCGGCGATAGCATTTTTGTTACGCCTCCACGGGAGTCGCGACGTGACAAAGGATTTTGTTTTTACACAAATACTGAAGGGTTGGAAAAAAGAGAAGTCTTCTCGGGATGGGAGACGCCCGATCACTTTCGAACTGCTTTGCGCGATGATGAAGATCATGGGGTCAGTATGTGTGAACATAGAAGAAGCGATGCTTTTTAGAGCAGCATTTTCGTTGGCCTTTTTTGCAGCCTTACGGCTGGGGGAGCTGGTCTCGGCGAGTAAAAATAATCCGGGAGGTCTTCAATTTTCGGACGTGTTGGTCGGGAACGACGATATTAAAATTTGTATTCGTAAATCGAAAACGGACGTGTACGGAACGGGTGAATGGCTTCGGATAGGAGCGCTGGGGACAGAGTGGTGCCCAGTACGGTTGGTAAGAGACTTTAGGGCACGCCACAGCGGGGACGGCCCGCTATTGGTGCACGCGTCGGGATCTCCGTTAACAAGGTACCAGTTTTACGGCGGTCATGCCTTAAAAATCTGGGTTTCGTGCCGAACGAATTTGGTTCCCATTCCTTTAGAATCGGAGCGGCCACGTCGGCGTTCGTATGCGGTTTGCGGAGTGAGGAAGTAAAAAGGGTGGGTGGATGGAAGTCGGAGGCATACCGGTCCTATGTAAGGCCGGATTTGAGGGTATTGTAAGAATGGTTATGAGGTTGATGTTGGAGACAGTTCTTCCCCTGTTTTCTTGATTTGTTCTACAGGTTCAAACTGGACAGTGTGGGTGGTGGGCCACTCGTATATATTTTGGGCCGAAAAAAGGGCCAAAGCCAGGCCAATGGGTGCCCACCTGGGACAAACAGACGTAAGCGTGCAATGGCACGGCATACGAGGTTTAAAATGGACCGGGCTGCTCCACGAGGTGCTGCAAATCAGCAGGCGGTCTCCGGACAGAGTAATTTTGGTAATCCACGCGGGTGGAAACGATCTGGGGAAGGTAAAGGTGGGAGAGTTGTTGACGTTAATGAAGGAGGATTTATGTCGGTTCAAAAAGTTCTTTAATAAAGTTATTTTAGTCTGGTCGGATATTGTAGCCAGAAGGTTCTGGAGAGAAGCGCGGGATATGGAGGCAATAGAAAGAGCGAGGAAGAATGTGAATTTCAAGATGTCGAAGTTTGTTCAGTCAATAGGGGGGGTAGCTATTAGACACTGGGAATTAGAAAAGAGAGAGATAGGTATGTTCAGGGGTGACGGTGTACACCTTAGCGATATTGGCACCGACACGTTTTTGTCAGGTTTACAGGACGGGGTGGAGGAGGCGTTGTGGCTGGCATGTGGGGGGTGGAGTGCAGCATAGGGATATGCTGCATCCTTCGTGGCGGTAAATTTCTTTCCATGCCAGCAATGGATGGAAGGGCTGTACAGGCCCATCATGGGGCTTTCTTACGCCTGGTTTTCGCGTTTAGATATTAAAGTTTACAAAGCAGTTTTAAGCGGCATGGAAGACGAAAAGTTACAAAGTTTTGGTTAAAAGAGAAAGTTAATAAAGCTGTGGCCTACCCACATAAAATGCCAGCAAGTTGTCATGTTTTTCTTTTCATAGATAGTGGGGAGCTAAATTGAGGGGAAGGGAGTCCTCCCAGTCTAAGGAACAGCAAAGTGTATAACGAAGCTGTGGGGGACTGGGGGGCGGGGTAATTGAAGTAAGAGGAAGGAAGCGACCAGGGAGGGGTGATGCAGTGAGAGGAAGGAGAGAGGGAGGAAGAGGAGGAGTCAGTGCTCAGAAGAGAGAAGAAGTGAGAAGACGCCCACCCACCCGCCCTTGATGACGAGGGGGAGGTGAGATAGGCCTTGATACAGAGGTCAAGTCTGTTATGGAAGTTGTCACAGCTTGAGGTTAGCGGTAAATTTCTTTCCATGCCAGCAATGGATGGAAGGGCTGTACAGGCCCATCATGGGGCTTTCTTACGCCTGGTTTTCGCGTTTAGATATTAAAATTTACAAAGCAGTTTTAAGCGGCATGGAAGACGAAAAGTTATAAAGTTTTGGTTAAAAGAGAAAGTTAATAAAGCTGTGGCCTACCCACATAAAACGCCAGCAAGTTGTCGTGTTTTTCTTTTCATAGATAGATAGTGGGGAGCTAAATTGAGGGGAAGGGAGTCCTCCCAGTCTGGATTGCCCAGATAGCTTTTGGTAGTGCGTTCCAGAGGACTGGTGCTGCTCTGGAGATGTCTTGGAGGCGGGAATGAGAAGTTCGAATTAGAGGGGCGTGCAGTCTAGTTTCGTTAGCAGTGGTGGATTGAGTTTAGGGAAGCATTGTAGGGTGGTGCTATGGAGAGCTTTATGGATGAAGATAGTGAGTTTAAATTGAATTCTGTATTTAACGGGGAGCCAGTGCAGTGACCGGCACAGGGCAGAGGCGTCCAAGTAGCGTCTGGACATGAAGATGAGCCTGGCTGCCACATTCAGGATGGATTGGAGAGGGTAGAGTCTGGTGCAGGAGCGGCCGATCAGCAGCGAGTTGCAATAATCGAGCAGAGAGTGGATGAGGACAACTATAAGCGTTTTTAGCGTGTCCACGGTGAGAAAAGAGCGGATTCTTGCCATGTTCTTGAGGTGCAGCTGACATGTTCGGGACAGGGATTGGATGTAGGGGTAAAAGAGATCAGAGTCGAATATGACCCCAAGGCAGCGGGCATGTTGTCTGGGAGTTATGGTGGCACCACACACTGAGATGGAGATGTCAGGAGGAGGTCGGTTAGTGGAGGGTGGAAATACCAATAAGTTAGTTTTAGAAAGGTTTAGTTTTAGGTAGAGAGAGGACATGGTGTTAGAGACTGCGGACAGACAGTCGGTGATGTTTTGGAGGAAAGGTGCAGAGATGTCACGGGAAGAGGTGTATAGCTGGATGTCATCAGCATAGAGGTGGTATTGGAGGCCAAAACTCCTGAAGGTTTGTCCAATAGGGGCTGTGTAGATGGAGAAGAGGAGGGGGCCGAGGACCGAGCCTTGGGAGACCCTAACAGCAAGGAGAAGAGTCTCCCTACAGCATTTCCCCGATTTTGTAGGTTTACCATTCTATTTCATAGCGGGATGCGTATAAAAATGTCGCCCATACGCAATGTATTAGGTATGGATAGCGTTGCATATGCTGCCTATACCAATGTATAGGGCTCACGTTGCGTGGTACGCCGAGAAACAGAGCATACTGCGATCTATTTCTTGTGTGTCTCCTCACACCGTGCCTGCATGCACATGTATCAATGACAGTCCATTGGCTGTGCATCGCACGCGTAGCACCGTGAAGATACAGTTGTGGACATGAGCCCTTACACGCTCAATTGTGTGAAAAAACACACAGCCTGGCCTATCTCAGTGCATAGTACACAGGAGACCTGCGGATTTGTGCAAAAGATAAATGCATTTTTTTGGGGCGCACAAATATACAATGTATTGGCACACACAATAACACGCCAGAGCAGGCAACATACATGAGCGGAAGCCATTTTCACTCACGTATATACACAGCATATTTATGCGGCTGAAATGTGCTTACTCCCCATGTGAACCGTTCCTTAGGGCAGGTTCACACAGGTGTAGGCGTATTTACGCACGCATTTCCGCTATGGCCGTTGTGTTTTTGCGCGCCTCTGTGTGTTTTCCTGTATTTTCTGCATACACCTGTCCTACATATTTGCATGTCCAAAAAATTAAGTGTCTTGTTTTTCCTTTTTTTAATAATTTCAAAATTGGGATGGGGTGACAAAAAAATTCCCCACCAGGTACCACCTGAGCTTCCTACACCACTGCTCCTCCACTGGCCCCAGGAACCAACCAGCCCACATGGAATTGTGGAATGGCCAGTTTGCCCCTGTTTACTGCTGTGTGCAGGGACTCTGCTGGGTCACAGATCTATAGTACAGCTTTCTTGCTCCGTCTATGTAGCAGAGCTGTGTGTGTAATGTCCTCCCAGCTGAGTTTGCAAAATGCACACAGGAGAGCTATGGCTGAGTAGTACAAGGATTGACACTGAGTACTTCACCCAACATTCCCAATCCAGTATGGTAGACAGGGAGTGGCACAGTGGCATAGGAAGGGGGGGTCATCAGCGCCCAAACTAAACCTGGATTCATCACTGAAGACAACCTGGTTCCATTCCGTAGCATCCAGTTCCACTCCATGTCATCGTTCATGACATCACTGTAGATGGAGGTGACAGTGGGTATCAGAGGTTGTACAGGTAATAGGGGCCGTGAGACCAAATGTCCTTCAGTCAAGCGCCTGGAAATGGTTCTCACCCACACAGCGGTGTAATGATGGTGCCCCCTGCCTTTGGATGGTGGGTGTCCTGAGCCCAGTCGCCTTGTGTGTGTGCTGTCACACATCCACTGGTCCAAACCCCTCTAGTCAGAACGGCCGGTGGGAGACAATTCAGCAATAGGACCATCCCAATAATGCACCCCTCTCAGACTCTGGTAACGGGGTGAAATCTCTTTTCTGCATCGTAGAGGCGTCTAGTGGTCAATAAGATCTACGAAAGCAGAAGAAGAGGTAGTCACTACACACAAGGAGCCTCCGAGAGCCTCTTATAGGCCAAGGGGGGGGAACCACTTCTAGAGCATCAGGTGGCAAAACTGCATGCCGGGTTTTGCAGCAAAACAACAACTTCTAGGGGCAGGATCTTTTTTTGGCAAAGAGTTTAAATTTTGTGTTTTTCAATTTTTTTAACAGTTTTATTGTATAATCAAAACATACATCCTAGTCTTGATGCTGGGTGAGACAACTTTATCATCTATGAGGTCCCTGATGATACCCTGGGCATCAGTAGACATATTGTTAGATGCGGTCCTGATAAGCTTTTTCAACTTTTACTCCCTCCCCGAAAAAAAACTAAACAAAACAATATAAAATAAAACAGAAATAAAACAGTAAAATATAGAAGGAAATGAAAAAAGACTACAAAAAAGTAATTAAAACATATAGCATATGTACAAGAAAAAAAGGAAACAACGAAACAAGAGCTGCTCTGACCACAGGTTGTAGGTTGCCTCCTCTCTTGCTCCAAGGAAATCTGATACTTTGTGTCTGCTCGCCAGTAAACATCGTCTACCGATCTGTATACATACAGCAGACCTCTGGTATGTATCCTGGAGATGCGGGGATCCCCCAGGGCACCGGCACAGCATGTAGAACACCTTGCTAATTTGCTTAAGAGGGGTGGATCCCCCAGTGCCAGTTATGACTGGTGGATCCCCCAGTGTGTGACTGTGTAATTTTGGACTTGGGACCAGAAGGCCCGTATCAGGGGGCAGGTCCACAGACTATGGAATAAATTGGCGTTTGGCTCCTTACATTTGAAGCAATTTGAGGTGCAGTATATTCCCATATGGTGACCCCTCACAGGAGTCAGATATGATCTGTGGGCAATTTGTAGCCTCATTTCCAGTAACCTAGCCGAGGGCAAGCACTTGTGAGCCGACAACACTGATACCACATTCATTTCGGGGGTTGAATCTGGGTCGTCAAGAGACCATTTTCTGACCCCGAGTCAATGTCGCCCGTTTCTCGCATGTTACGAATTAATCCCTATAACCTAGATATTAGTCAATGCGTGTGTACCTGTCTAGAGATCCAAGTACCGCTCGCTATTGTGAGGGTTATGAACATGAAAACTTATATATGTATACATTTCATCCATCTGTGATATACGTTTCCGGAGGCTTTAGGCCTGAATTGTATACATTAAATGCTTGTACATTTAGGTTAGTACTTAATTACATTAAGTAGAGGTGTAATCTTAAATGTCCATCATGTCTCCAAGATCTTGTTTATCTCGTTACACTGATCAAAAGGTTGTGTGGAATGCTTTGTTCTTGACTGCTGTCTAGGTAGGGCATGTGATTAAAAGTTAGATTGTAAGGATACCAGACAGGGAGTCTACATTCAAATAAATAAAGCATTGTTTATAGAGAAGACACAATTATTTATCAGTAAAGCAGTTCAACCTCTGTAACACTAGCCTACTGATACGCCCACTGATACGCCTACTATTTTTTGTATAAGAAATGACAATGTACAGAATAAAGACAGATTGCTCTAAGACACGACCGTGATGCCTGTGTCTATTGCTTTCTCACGGTGGCCGCCATAACCACCTCTGATTTGGAGCCCCACAGCATATTAACGTAACATGGATTTATCCCTAACATTAATTGGTGCCCAGAACGTGGGGCTTGATGGAACAAGAGGACCACCTACACCTCGAACCCCCCCGGACCCAGATGGGATAAGGAGTCACTCGGAACCACGGATTGACAAAAACTGCGCAGTAAGGTAAGGCTTTATCTTGCCACAATCTATCCGTGCTTCCTGGCTGCTCCTTTCCTGTCCGAGGGGTAAGAAGTGCATGCCTCTTATAAATCTTCAAGCTTTTAAGAATCCATATGGTGGGCTGAATATGCTGTGCGGGTGTTTAACTGTTATTGTCTTTATTTGTTACTTTGCATGGTCAGTGTACAGAATATGAAACCCTCTTGCCGATCTCTGGAAGGCATGGTATAAATTGTACCAGGGAAGCCTAAAATTTTCAGGGGATAAAATCCCTGATGGGAGCCTCTTATAGGTATAAGAGAAGAAGTTGAGACGGGGGGAAATAAGCAAGGTTGGAAAGTACCGACACTTTTAGACAAGTGAGGAAGTACTGACACTTAAAAAGTAG
Organism: Eleutherodactylus coqui; assembly: GCF_035609145.1. NCBI lineage: Eukaryota > Metazoa > Chordata > Amphibia > Anura > Eleutherodactylidae > Eleutherodactylus > Eleutherodactylus coqui. Next base: position 147,995 of record NW_027102234.1, on the reverse strand, counting down.
TAACTGACATGCAAATGTTTTTGTCTTTATGTGTGTGTATAAATGGAAGGACCTGTATGAGAGTTAGACTGTGTTATATGGTGTATACTGTCCGGTAACCAGAAACGAAATGAAGCAAAAATGACCAAATGCTGAGCCAGACCACAGGGGGTGGAGCTAGGTGATGTCAGGAGATGGGAGGAAAGAACAATAGGAACAGGTCTTGCTCCACCCTCCACACAGTCCAGCCTAGGTGAGAAGTGTGTCTCCATTTTAAGTGGATGTTGGTGTATATATATGTATATTGTGGTAATGTATAGAGTGAAGGTCACTCTTAGACTCCATGTTAAGTCTCTCATTTGAACAAATGGAATGACCAAAGGAGGGGCATCTAATTTTATTCCTGAGACTAGTTGTGTGAGATAATAGCCCAGGATTACCACAGTGTATATATGTATATACAGATTCGTGGAATATGTGGAATTCAAAAATATTGAGTTGTGTTAATTTGAATATTATTGAATTAAGATATTAATATGAGATAATTGTGTACTTGAAACACCTGATAAGTACTTTAGTCAAATTAATAACAAAAGTTCTATTTAAAGTGTAATTCATTTTCAATTAACAACAGTATTTTATTTGAAGAGTGTACAAAGAAAATAATAATAAAAATAATAAGCCTCTTGGTATACATAAGCCGCCAGCCATTGGCCATACTGCTGGTAAAGAGGATAAGGTGTAAAAGACTGCACAGAAAATAGTGAAACAAACAATTGTTTTATGTGTGTGAAAGAATAAAAACAATAAGCCTCTTGGTGTACATAAGCCGCCAGCCCTTGTCCATACTGCTGGTAAAGAGGATAAGGTGTGAAAGATAGCTAAAGAAATTGGCAAATGAATATTGGTCCCCATCCCACTTATTAGGGTCCCAATCAACTACAGTATGAACCTTTTATAGTGTCTAACTCTCTTTAAAGCGTAATTTGAACTAAGTCTTGCTCCTTCCAGCAATACATTAATAGCGCTGTGAACAGGATTACACAGAGAGTAATACACTAGTTTGTTTTAAAGGAAAATTTTGATAAACTGATAGTTGAAGAATTTCTTGTGATAATCTGGCATAGTGTGAAAATGTCGCCTTTTAAGAAAATCCACAATAGTACGAAAATGTCGGTAGCTAAGAACAAAGAAGTGTCCGATGAATTGTTAAGGGTGGAATAAAGCCCCCTATAATATATTGGCCGCTGAGTGGTCGCAGTGTGGTGAATATCAGTATGTGGGTAGAAATGGGCATAAGTTGTATTGTGTTTGTCATTGGGTAGCCTATTCTGAGCGAATTGTGTAAAAACCGCGGTACTAAGAGTTTTTCTTATCTATACATAATTCGCTCATTATTGGAAGTCTGGTGTACAGTAAATACAATCCCAATTTCTACTTCACATATTATCAGTCCGTATAGGAATGAATAAAACCCCCCTTAGTGAGTGTGAATTTGCAGTTTTTGTAAGGTGGGGCAGGTATATTACACTCTAAGTTCATTTCGAATAGTCAGCCCAGGTTATTTGCACAATAGAAGATGCTTACAGGCAGTGGAACCTGTTATACAACTCTGCTATTTGTCTGGAGAAGTTTCTGTGTTCTATAGGCAAAGAGTGGAGTACTGGGCTTTAGACTAGAGGGCCTACTTGTCTTTGCAAAGAAATGTGAATTGAGAATTGCTTATATTTGGCTGCACAGGAAAAAGCCCCTATGTTGTATTATATTAAATATATATATATATATACTGTTCAATAGCTAAAAATGAAATGAGAAAAGAATTAAAAGCACAGGTATATAATGTTCTCTCATTGTGGGGTCAGTTCCCTCTTCCACCTTCACCCCCTCCTTCATCTCAAATCCAACCGTCTCCTCCCCCACCCTATGCCAAGTCGTCCACTCCAAGGTCAAACATTGGACTGGAGGGATGGACCTGCTGGCATTGTGGACAACAGAACCCGGATTGGAGAGAGAGCTGCCCTGCTTGCGGAGCTCCTCGGTGCAAACCGGTTATGCCTATGCTCACTAGATCCTAGGCTAGTGAGTGGAAGCATGAGAAGGAGGACAAGGAGGAGATGCAGGAGTATATGTAAAACAGGGAAGGCAGCGGGAACTATAATGTAAAATTATGTGAAAGACTATTGTGGCACAGATTGGGATAAAATTAAACATAGAGAATTGAGAAGTGGTAAAATATTTTTAATTTGTCTGAAACATTGGGGAAAAAGAAAAAGAAAAAAAAATTGAGAGAATCCTCCTTGTCTCTTTCTAATATCACACAAAGAGAAGGAAGAAAGTGTAAAACAATTCTATGCCCCCTTTAACAACGTTTGTCAGATGTGGGATATAGGGGCATAGAAGAGATGGGTAAACATGTACTTAGTATGGCCTTTGTAGAAGGTCTATTGAAATCCCTAAGGTCATAGATAATAAGCCAGAGTGGAGACAGTCTGAATCTCCGGCCCTTTTTCGGACAAAAGGACATTTATGTAAAGCTAAAAAAAAAAAAAAAAAATGCTTGGACAAGTTCTGGCACCAAGGGTGCGCAGAATTCTCCAAACATGTACAACCAGGCATTCCAGTCTGTCCTGCAGGCTTGGACTCCGCCTGAGGGGACTGTGCTGTTGCAGTATGTTAATGACCTTCCGCTTTGTGCTGAGGATCTGAAGCATGTCAATCTGCATCCATTTCTCTTCTAAAAAAATTTTTTTTTAGCATAAAATGGCTGCAAGGCTTAAAAAGGAAAAATTACAGCTTTGTAAACAAAAGGTTGTTGTCTAGCTCAAGAAGGCAGACATCTCACAGAACGACGCAGGGCTGCAGTTCAAGCCATTTCTGTATCTTCTTCTGCTGCCAAAGCTTCGCACCTTTTTGGGACTTGTCTCATACTGCCGTCCCTGGCCTTTCATGCGACAGCAGTATTGATGCAAAAACATGGAGGACGTCCACGGTCACTTGGGTATTACTCCATGAGATTGGATCCGGTAGCCCGAGGAGCCCCCTCCTGTGTCTGCGGTGGCAGCAGTACAAGTAATGGTTGACAAGTCTTCTGAGTTGGTCCTGAACTACCCCCCCCTAGTGGTTCTCACCCCTCATGACATCCAGAGTATACTCATTCAAGTACAACCTAAACATCTGTCTCTAGCTCATCAGATAAGGTTGCAATGTGCTTTGCTCATGCCCCCCCTTAATATTTCTTTTCAATGGTGAACCCGGCTACTCTTCTTCCAATCGAGTATCCTGGTTCAAATGGGGGAGGGGGAGACATAGGTGATCTAATGGGGGAGGGGGAGGCATAGGTGATCTAGGTATTACAGATCAGCTATTTTTAAAAATTTTTTGCAAATAAGAACGTGATCTATTTGGAATAGAATATCAGCATGATTGTCTAGCATTGATGCAACAAGAAAGTTTAAGTTTTAAAGAGTTACTGAAACCCCTTGTTAATACATATTTTGAGTTGTTTTTTTTTATAGATGGTACCAGGGTGATTGACAACTCCACACCAGATATGCAGTGCTCACACAACAAGATCTCTAAAAGCAGAATGCCTCCGCATGTCTCAGCACAAGAAGCGGAACTGAAGGCCCTCACTGAGGCGTGTAGAGTGACAGAAGGTAACCATTTACACTGACTCCTGGTATGTATTCGGCATAGATCATGGTTACGGCCCAATATGGAAGGCCAGACATTTTTAAACTTCTGTAGGACAACCCATTGAGAATGGTGTAGCAGAGCAGAACCTTATGAAAGCCCTACTCCTACCAGACAAAGTAGCAATCCTAAAGGTGAAAGCTCATACTAAAGCCAACACTGCAGAAGCAAAAGGCAACGCCCTCACAGACTTCACAGCAAAAGCAGTGGTCCTTAAGCCGTGGAAGAAAGAAGAAAAGAAGATACTGACCGCATAAGTCAGAGACTATGATTTGGACTTTGATAAAAATTTGAACATTGACAGTCACAAGCCAGCAAAGAAGAAAAAGATAAATGGACTAATATGGGAGCAGTAGAACAGGGTGGCGTATGGCAAACAGTCAGTAACTTGCCTACCACGATCCCTGTACCCCATGATGGCCCAGCTGATCAATAGAAAGACTCACCTATCGAACGCAGCTATGCTACTGACGCTTGAGAGAGAAAGGGTGGCCCCTGGGTTCTCTATAGCTGCTACATCATTTGTCCAATTTTGCATGAGCTATGCCGTAAGCAACAGGGTAGAAGTAAATTGACCACAAAGGCACTTGCCAGGACCACTCTACCCATTTCAGGGATTGCAAATTGACGACATTCAGCTCCCACGTGTTGGGAAGTATGAATATGTGCTTGTTGTTGTTGATGTTTTTCAGGTTGGAGGCGTACCCTGTTACAAAAGTAAATGAGCAGGTAACCGAAAAGAAGCTCATGAATAAGGTAATCTGCAGATACGGGGTACCAGAGGTAATCAAGTCAGATAGAGGTACACATTTCACAGGTGAAATAATGCAACACTTCGTGTCTGCGCTGGGTAACTCCCAGGCATTTGACACCCCTTATCATCCACAAAGAGCCAGAAAACCATTGTGCATTATAATATTTCTCTTCAGGCAATGAAACCCTGCACCAGAGGAAAACGAAAATGGTATGATACCCTATTAGGGGGAATTGGTACAGGTGTAGGGGTTCTGAACTCTATAGATTTAGAGGTGATGAAGAATAAAATGGCTGGGGTAGGACAGGATGTTTCTAGATTGATAAATGTTCAGGCACAATGCATGCCTTCCTTGTTCCTCCCCCGATGTCTTGCATTAGGATATGATAAGGATGTATTAACGCTTTTTAATCTGGTTTTGCAGTTAAAAAGGATTTGTTTGTAAATATGAGTAAATTCATGAACTATACACAATGTAGCCTGCAATATGTATATATGATTCACGAGAGGGACAAAGCAGTCAGATGTGATGACAAATAATGAAAAATTGTGGAGAAATATTCTCAATAATGTAATTCCAGTAGCATCTTGGATACGGCCCGGGGCTGATGGTGTAGAATGCTCTGATGAATATTGCACTGGGGAAATGATTTTATGATGTAAAGGACACAAGCCTGATGTGTAAGTCTGTAGTACTACCTGTGGTGTTCGGACCGCCTCTATATGCTTTACAATATTAGTTGCCCAAGTTTACAGGTACTATGATTGATAGTGAAAATAAAACCCATGGCATAGAGAACTGTGAAGAAACACTGGATGGCCTAGCATGCGGACGGAGTACAGCCGCATATGAGCCATGTCTCCTGCAGCCTTCAGTCAGCATATGTGATTGGACGGTGCTACCTGCGTCTTTCCATATGCTGATAGAAGTTGGCCCCCAATATATATGCTTTGTTACCAACCAAACTAAAACCACCAGTATGTATAATCTCACCACTCCATTGTCTGGATGTATACAGAACATGTCGGTGATACATTGGTTTACAGAAACTTACACCTTTTTGCCAGATGCTGAAGCAACATTAAGGTACTACTGGCACCCAGATGCTATCCCTATGACAACTCTGACTGTATTCTTGGGTAGAATTGTAAGACTAATGAAAGACACTGAACATGTTACCATGCAGGGCGGCGCTGGGTCCCGCGGCCGGCGCGTGCCGATTCGAGCTCGGCTTCGGCGTCCCGGAGCTGTGCTGTCAGGGATCTCCCGGCGGCGTGGAGCAGCCAGCGTGCAGCAGCCAGCGTGCTGCGGCGTGGGCGTGTCCACCCGTAGGGTGCCGCCCGCTCTCATCCACCTCCCTTATGCAACAGTGGGAGAGTCGGCTCCTCCCACTCTCCGCCCCGGGGCGGAGGCTTTTAGTTAAAAGGCTGGCAGTGACCTGAACTCACTGCCAGTTATTGGTTCTGCTAGCCTCTAGTCAGGTCTATTCTAGTCTGTCCTAGTTGCTTGTCAGTATCCTTTCGTTTGCCTGTGAGCTACACCTCCAGCCTTGATTCACCTAGTAGTTTTGTTGGTCTGTTACACCTGCCTCTTCTGTCGGCACTCTGTCCCCTGTTAGTAGTTCCATCCAGGTAGTCGCCAGGTCCCTAGCCAGCGCAGGGACTGCCGCCCAGTTGTCCGCCTGGGGTTAGCCAGGGCCGAGGCAAGTAGGCAGGGACAGTGGGGTGCAGGAGATCAGGGCACCCCAACTGGCGCTCGGGGGGCAGAGTGCCGTAACATAATAACTGGCCCTTTAAAACCGTTTTTGTCATGGAGGCGATCAGTTCCCTCACGAACCAGCTGCAGGCCCTGGTGCCTGTGATCCAGGATTTATCCGCCCGCATGGTGGCCCAGGAGCAGCGGGGGGTGTCGCAGGGGTCGGACGCCTCAACCAGCCCCGAACCCAAGTGCCCTCTTCCCGAGGTGTTTTCTGGGGAGAGGAACAAGTTTTTTGTTTTCCGACAGGCGTGTCGCCTGTTTTTTCGCATGCGTCCCCGTTCTTCCGGGTCGGAGGCTCAGAGGGTCGGGCTGATAATGTCCCTGCTGCGGGGCTCGGCACAGACATGGGCTTTCTCCATCTCCGAGGGTTCCTCCTGCCTGCAGTCCGTGGACTCCTTTTTTCAGGAACTCGGGGGTATCTTCGACGAACCGGACCGAGCGGGGTTGGCGGTTTCACGGTTGTTGGCGCTGCGGCAGGGGTTGTCGTGTGTGGAGGATTATTGCTCCAACTTCAGACGCTATGCGGGGGATACGACATGGAACGATAGCGCGCTGAAGGACGTTTTTCTGCAGAGCCTCTCGGACGCAGTTAAAGACCTGTTAATTTCCCATCCCGTTCCCGGGTCCTTAAGGGAGGCTATGGAGCTAGCGGTGAGAGCAGATAGGAGGCTCAGGTCTAGGAAGCAGGACAGGCAGACCCGTAGAGTCAGGGAGGTCAGTGGCCCTGGTCCCTCCTCCTCCTTACCAGTCTCTGCGCCCGAGCCGATGGAGGTGGACCCGCTGGACCCCAAAGAGCGACGCCGGATCCGTTTGTTGCATCGTCTCTGCCTCTACTGCGGGAAAGCTGGACATCGGGTGATAACCTGCCCACTGAGGTCTAAACGCCCGCAGCCGGAACCGGCGGAAAACTCCGAGTCCTAGGCAATTGCAGGGAGGATCGCCTAGGACTTCAGGTACTTCCTAAACTTTTGGTACCGTGTCATGTTAGATTCTGGGATTTTTCCCGATCAGGGCGGGCGTTTATTGATTCCGGAGCAGCCGCTAACTTGATAAGTCTGGGTTTTGTCCGTTCTCTGATGGCGGAATTTGTGGCGTTGAAGACGCCAATTCATTTTACCAGCATTGATGCTACCCCTCTCTCTACAGGCTTGGTACGATGGAGGACCCCAAGATTACAGTTCACGGTGGGGGTCCTCCACTCGGAAGAACTGTCTTTCTTGGTTATGGAAAAAATGTCGGTTGATGTGGTGCTTGGTATGCCCTGGTTGGCACTGCACAACCCCCAATTTGATTGGTCCACCCGGGAATTGACTCATTGGGGGTCATCGTGTCACAATCACCTGTCTACCATAGCTGTGTGCTCCGCAGATACGGTGCTCATTCCGGAGTATTTGTCAGACTTTCAGGATGTATTCTCCAAACGACTGTCTAAGGCTCTGCCCCCTCATAGGGAGTGGGACTGTGGTATCGACCTGATTCCCGACGGTCCCATCCCTAAGGGAGCCATTTTCAATCTGTCAGGTCGTGAGCATGAAGCCCTCAAGTCCTATGTCTCGGAAGCTCTGGCCAACCGACATATCCGGCCGTCCAGGTCCCCTGCCGGGGCAGGTCTCTTCTTTGTAGAGAAGAAGGACGGGACACTAAGGCCTTGTGTGGATTATCGGGCCTTGAATAAAATCACTGTGAAGAACCAGTGCTCCTTGCCCCTAATTCCTGACTTGTTGAATCAGGTGGTAGGGGCTCACTGGTTCTCCAAACTGGACTTAAGGGGGGCTTACAATTTAATTCGCATCAGAGAGGGAGATGAATGGAAGACAGCGTTCAACACCCCGTTAGGACATTTTGAATGTCTGGTCATGCCTTTTGGACTCTGTAATGCCCCCGCTGTGTTTCAGGGTTTTATGAACGCAGTCTTCCACGACTTCCTGGGGGTATTTCTGGTCATTTATCTGGACGACATCCTGGTGTACTCACCTGACTGGGATTCACATGTGCGGCACCTGAGGTTGGTCCTGACCCGTTTGCGCGAGTATCAACTTTTTGTCAAATTAGAGAAATGTACATTTGGCTCTAAACAAGTATCCTTCCTTGGTTATGTAATTTCCCCCACAGAGATTCAGATGGAGTCTGATAAAGTAGCAGCAATCTCCCAATGGGTCAGACCCGACAACCTCAAGGCTCTCCAGCGGTTCTTAGGTTTTGCAAATTTCTACCGCAAATTCATTAGAAATTACTCAGTTATTGCTCAACCTCTGACCGACCTGACTAAGAAGGGGGCTGACTTGGGTAAGTGGTCGCCTGCAGCCCTTGAGGCCTTTAGCCGTCTAAAAAAGGCATTCACGACTGCCCCGGTGCTAATACAGCCGGACGCACGACTACCCTTTTTTATTGAGGTAGACGCGTCGGAAGTGGGGACAGGAGCAGTATTGTCGCAGGAAGTCAGTGGGAGGTCTGGCTATAGCCCATGTGCGTTCTTTTCGCGAAAGTTCAATTCAGCAGAGCGCAACTACGACGTGGGTAACCGTGAATTGTTGGCTATCAAATGGGCTCTGGAAGAGTGGCGACACCATCTTGAGGGTGCTAGACACCCAATTACCGTATATACTGATCACAAGAATCTGGTATATCTCGCCAATGCGAAAAGACTCACTGCTCGTCAAGCCAGGTGGGCGTTATTCTTCGCCAGGTTTAACTTCGTCGTGACATATATCCCCGGAGAGAAGAACGTGAAGGCGGACGCCCTGTCACGGAGTTTCGGGGTACCAGACAGTGGGACCATGACTCCCGAGAATATCTTAGCCCCCGGCGTGGTGGTGGCAGTGTTAGAGTCTAACTTCGTCCCTCAACTACAGGATGCTCAGCAGGACGCTCCGTCAGGGGTGCCGGAGGGCAGATGGTTTGTGCCAGAGACCCTACGCCCTAGAGTCATGGATGAGTCCCACTCGTCGGCTCTCGCCGGGCATCCAGGGTTCCAGGGGACCCTGGAGCTTTGCTCCCGATACTTCTGGTGGCCAGGCATGTCTCAGGAGATCCGCAACTTTGTGAGGGGTTGCTCGGTCTGTGCTCGCAATAAGAGTCGGCGGCGGCCTCCGGAGGGTCCTCTGAGACCACTACCGGTTCCTTCCAGTCCCTGGTCTCACTTATCAGTAGATTTCATCACTGACCTACCAGAATCCCAGAAGTGCACCACTATCTTAGTGGTGGTCGACCGGTTCTCAAAGATGGCACATTTTGTGGCGTTAAAAAAGCTACCCTCGGCAAAAGAATTTGCCACGATTTTTGTAAAGGAAATAATTCGCCTACATGGGGTTCCCCAAAATATTGTATCTGATCGCGGGGTTCAGTTTGTGTCGCAGTTTTGGCGTGACTTCTGCAGAAACCTGGGAACGTCGCTTTCCTTCTCGTCAGCGTTCCACCCGCAGACTAATGGTCAGACTGAGCGGAAGAACCAAGACTTAGTGCAATATTTACGGTTGTTTGCCAGCGAAAAGGCTTACCAGTGGGCAGAGTTCCTGCCGTTGGCAGAGTTTGCACTAAACAACCGCCTTTGTTCTTCTACTGGGGTGTCTCCATTTTTTAGTGTATACGGTCAGCATCCTCGCTTCCTTACAGCAATCCCTACTCCGTCGCTCTGTCCGGCAGCGGATGACGCCACAGATACGCTTCGGGGAGTATGGAAAGAGGTGCAGAGAAACTTGGAGGCAGCGGGGGCCCGTATGCAGTTGCGCAGTGGGAAGAGTCTGTCTGTGTCTGAACCTTACAGGGTGGGACAGAAGGTATACCTGTCTTCTAAAAATCTCAAATTGCGGGTCCCGTCCTAGAAGCTGGCGCCACGTTACGTGGGGCCGTTTGCCATCACACGTGTGGTGAACGCACTCGCCTACGAGCTGGGGTTGCCAGCCACATGGAGGGTTCACAGGGTATTCCATAAGTCGCTGCTGAAACCTTTTGTCCCTTCGGTGATACCCACCCTGGTCCGGGATGAAGTCGAATACGAGGTCCAGGAGATACTGGACTCTCGTCGGTGTCGAGGAATCCTACAATACTTGGTGGCCTGGAAGGGTTTTCCACCAGAAGATCATTCCTGGGTGGCCGCATGTGATGTTCATGCTCCCGTGTTGGTACGGCGGTTCCACCGTCGTTTTCCAGATAAGCCTGGTCGAGTTTCCGGGGGCCCGGAGGTCCCCCGTCAGAGGGGGGGTAATGTTACCATGCAGGGCGGCGCTGGGTCCCGCGGCCGGCGCGTGCCGCTTCGAGCTCGGCTTCGGCGTCCCAGAGCTGTGCTGTCAGGGATCTCCCGGCGGCGTGGAGCAGCCAGCGTGCAGCAGCGTGGAGCAGCCAGCGTGCTGCGGCGTGGGCGTGTCCACCCGTAGGGTGCCGCCCGCTCTCATCCACCTCCCTTATGCAACAGTGGGAGAGTCGGCTCCTCCCACTCTCCGCCCCGGGGCGGAGGCTTTTAGTTAAAAGGCTGGCAGTGACCTGAACTCACTGCCAGTTATTGGTTCTGCTAGCCTCTAGTCAGGTCTATTCTAGTCTGTCCTAGTTGCTTGTCAGTATCCTTTCGTTTGCCTGTGAGCTACACCTCCAGCCTTGATTCACCTAGTAGTTTTGTTGGTCTGTTACACCTGCCTCTTCTGTCGGCACTCTGTCCCCTGTTAGTAGTTCCATCCAGGTAGTCGCCAGGTCCCTAGCCAGCGCAGGGACTGCCGCCCAGTTGTCCGCCTGGGGTTAGCCAGGGCCGAGGCAAGTAGGCAGGGACAGTGGGGTGCAGGAGATCAGGGCACCCCAACTGGCGCTCGGGGGGCAGAGTGCCGTAACAGAACACCTTCAAAAGAATTTGGATGTTACTAACCTCTCCCTTATGGAATTAGAAAAACATGTATGGGTAGGAGATAAGTTGGTCAGCATAGGTACTAAGATCCAGGTAGACACAGAGTATAACTGGTATGATATTTTTACTGGATGGTCACCTACAGCAGGAAAGATGATGGATTTTATGTTTCACCCATTACTAATACTGTTTCTTTTGTTCATTCTTTTGAGTGTTTGCAATTTATGGACATTCTGTGGGATACGGAGACAAGCAAATTATCTGGAATCGCTCCCTCTACGATATCGTTAAAACAGTCATACGTAAAAGAGCAACAACAGTGGGGATCCGGCGAAGAGGATAGAAAGACCGGCAAGGGTGGCTTAGCACCCTTGATAGTACCACTACAAAGGCTCTTTTCAAGATGGACTGTTTCAAAATGGGGGACTGTGAGGGTTATGAACATGAAAACTTATATATGTATACATTTCATCCATCTGTGATATACGTTTCCGGAGGCTTTAGGCCTAAATTGTATACATTAAATGCTTGTACATTTAGGTTAGTACTTAATTACATTAAGTAGAGGTGTAATCTTAAATGTCCATCATGTCTCCAAGATCTTGTTTATCTCGTTACACTGATCAAAAGGTTGTGTGGAATGCTTTGTTCTTGACTGCTGTCTAGGTAGGGCATGTGATTAAAATGTAGATTGTAAGGATACCAGACAGGGAGTCTACATTCAAATAAATAAAGCATTGTTTATAGAGAAGACACAATTATTTATCAGTAAAGCAGTTCAACCTCTGTAACACTAGCCTACTGATACGCCCACTGATACGCCTACTATTTTTTGTATAAGAAATGACAATGTACAGAATAAAGACAGATTGCTCTAAGACACGACCGTGATGCCTGTGTCTATTGCTTTCTCAGGGTGGCCGCCATAACCACCTCTGATTTGGAGCCCCACAGCATATTAACGTAACATGGATTTATCCCTAACACACCATTTTGGGGTGCATACAGCTTTTTTGATCACTTTTATTATTTTTTAGTTTTTTTTACGCTCTTTGCCGTGCAGGATAAAAAGTTTGTTCAACTTGTTGTCGTTACGAATACGACGAGACCAAATAGGTGCGATTTTATTTTTTTTATACTAATATGGAAAAAGCACATAAAAGAGTTTTTTTTACACTTCTCTGTTTTTTACACGTTTTATGTCCCTGTAGGGGACTTGCACCACAGCACCTATGATTACTTCTGTCCTGCAATGCCTTAGTGCTTGTATTAATGATCATAGGCAATAACAAAGCATGTATCTGGCGTCATGTAGCCAGGGCAAACCGTCAGTACTCCACGATTACATCACAGGGGACCAATGACATCACAGAGGGAGCATGCTCCCCCTTGTAAGCCCTTTGGATGCTGCGAGTTACATAGGTCGCGGCGTGTAAGTGGTTAACAGTGGAGGTTGCTGTCCGGATGCACCCCCGCTGTTGCATCGGGGGGGCCGGCTATCAGTGACAGCCGGCTCCCACTGCCGGATATCGCCGGCACTCTTCTTATCTCGTGCTATCCACAGGGTGTAAGTGTTCGTCTGGTTGCGTTAATACCCCTCTGCCAGGACGTACACTTACCCGCTGTGGCGTTAAGGGGTTAAACTCCCACTGGTGAGCCGCCTGTATACATAGATCTCACTATGTGATGGACTATGCTGAAATAACCCGAGGCCCAATCATCCTGGCCACGAAACCAGAGCCCAATCCTGGACAGCCCTGAGGGTAGGCAGCCTGTCAGTGGTAGCGAGGACAGCTCTTGTGGTGGGGAGCCTGTCAGTGGCAGCGAGGACAGCTGTGATGATGGGCAGCTTGTCAGTGGCAGCAAGAACAGCCTAGATGATGGGCAGCCTGTCAGTGGCAGCGAGGACAGCCCTGATGGTGGGCAGCCTTGTCAGTGGCAGCGAGGACAGCCGTGATGATGGGCAGCTTGTCAAAGGCAGCAAGAACAGCCCTGATGATGGGCAGCCTTTCAGTGGCAGCGAGGACAGCCCTGATGGTGGGCAGCCTTGTCAGTGGCAGAGAGCACAGCCCTGAGGGTGGGCAGCCTGTCAGTGCCAGCAAGGACAGCTCTGATGGTGGGCAGCCTATCAGTGGCAGCGAGGACAGCCCTTATGTCGGGCAGCCAGTCAGTGGCAGCGAGGACAGCCCTGATGGTGGCGGCCTGTCAGTGGCACCGAGGACAGCCTTGATGGTGGGCAGCCTGCTGTATGATATAACTGAGGAGAGCTCAGTCTTATATAGCCCGGCTCCACCAAATTGCCTCCCCTCAGGCCCTGTATGACGTGCGCCACAAGATGGAGGTTGTCATGGATACGGCTGTGTAACTGCACAGGGCCTACACACAGCATCTATTGGTCAACCCCCAGCAGGGGGCGTGTCCGCATACTAGAGCATAGGGGAGCTGCACCAGTCATTGTAATGTGTGACCAAAGCATCAGACACGATGCGACTGCAGCTCCGGTAGTGACCGGAGTATTAAACATGAGACTACCGCAGCCCAGTACGTGACCGAAGCATCAGACACGATGCGACTGCAGCTCCGATAGCAACTGGAGTATTAAACATGCGCAGCCCAGAACATGACCGAAGCACCAGAAACGATGCGAGAGTGGCTCTGGTAGTGACTGGAGTATTAAAGATGACACACCTGTCACCCAGAATGTGACCGAAGCATCAGAAACGATGCAACTGCAGCTACGGTAGCGACCGGAGTATTAAACATACGCAGCCCAGAACATGACCGAAGCATGAGACACGATGCGACAACGGCTCTGGTAGTGACTGGAGTATTAAAGATGACACACCTGTCGCCCAGAATATGACCGAAGCATCTGAAACGATGCTACTGCAGCTACGGTAGCGACCGGAGTATTAAACATCATATGACTGCAGCCCAGAATGTGACCGAAGCATCAGACACGATGTGAGTGCGGCTCTGGTAGCGACTGGAGTATTAAACATGACAAAACCGCCGCCCAGACCGTGACCGAAGCATCAGACACGATGGGACTGCAGCTCTGGTAGTGACCGGAGTATTAAACATGACACAACCGCCACTGAAAACGTGACTGAAGCATCAGACACGATGCGACTGCAGCTTCGGTAGCTACCGGAGTATTAAGCATGACGGGACCGCAGCCCAGAACGTGACGAACCATCAGACACGAAGAGACTGCGGCTCCGGTAGTGACCGGAGTATTAGACATGACAGAACCACTGCCCAGAATGTGACCAAAGCATTAGACACGATGCGACTGCAGCTCTGGTAGCGAGGACACCTCTGATGGTGTGCAGCCTCTCAGTGGCAGGGAGGACAGCCCTTATGGTGGGCAGCCTCTCAGTGGCAGGGAGGACAGCCCTTATGGTGGGCAGCCTGTCAGTTGCAGGGAGGACAGCCCTGATAGTGGGCAGCCTGTAAGTGACAGTGAGGACAGCCCTGATGGTGGGCAGCCTGTCAGTGGCAGCCAGGATAGGCCTTATGGTGGGCAGCCTGTCAGTGGCAGCGAAGATAGGCCTTATGGTGGGCAGCCTGTCAGTGGCAGTGAGGACAACCCTGGGGGTGGGCAGCCTGTCAGTGGCAGCGAGGACAGCTCTGACAGTGGGCAGCCTATCAGTGGCAGCGAGGACAGCTCTGATGGTGGACAGCCTGTCAATGGCAGTGAGGACAGCTCTGATGGTGGGCAGCCTGTCAATGGCAGGGAGGACAGCTCTGATGGTGAGCAGCCTGCTGTATGATATAACTGAGGAGAGCTCAGTCTTATATAGCCCGGCTCCACCAAACTGCCTCCCCTCAGGCCCTGTATGACCTGTGCCACATAAGATGGAGGTTGTCATGGATACGACTGTGTAACTGCACAGGACCTACACACAGCATCTATTGGTCAACCCCCAGCAGGGGGCGTGTCCTCATGCTAGAGCATAGGGGCGCTGCATCAGTCATTGTAATGTGTGACCTAAGGATCAGACACGATGCGACTGCAGCTCCGTTAGTGACCGGAGTATTAAACATGACACAACCGCAGCCCAGAACATGACCGATGCATCAGACACGATGCGACTGCAGCTCCGTTAGCGACCAGAGTATTAAACATGACACAACCGCCACACAAAACGTGACTGAAGCATAAGACACGATGCAACTGCAGCTCCGGTAGTGACCGGAGTATAAAACATGACATAACCGCCACACAAAATGTGACTGAAGCATAAGACACAATGCGACTGCAGCTCCGTTAGCGACCAGAGTATTAAACATGACACAACCGCAGCCCAGAATGTGACCAAAGAATCAGACACGATGCGACTGCAGCTTTGGTAGCGACCAGAGTATTAAACATGACACAACCGCAGCACAGAACGTGACCGAAGCATCAGACAAGATGCGACTGCAGCTCCGGTAGTGACTGGAGTATTAAAGATGACCCAACCGTCGCCCAGAACGTGACGGAAGCATCAGACACGATGCGACTGCAGCTCCTGTAGTGGCCAGAGTATTAAACATGAGACTACCGCAGCCCAGTACGTGACCGAAGCATCAGACACGATGCGACTGCAGCTCCGGTAGCAACTGGAGTATTAAACATAACACGACCGCAGCCCAGAACGTGACCAAAGCATCAGACACGATGCGACAGCGGCTCCGGTAGTGACTGGAGCATTAAAGATGACACACTTGTCGCCCAGAACATGACCGAAGCATCAGAAACGATACGACAGCGGCTCTGGTAGTGACTGGAGTATTAAACATGCGCAGCCCAGAACATGACCGAAGCATCAGACACGATACGACAGCGGCTCTGGTATTGACTGGAGTATTAAAGATGACAGCATTGTCGCCCAGAACGTGACCGAAGCATCAGACACGATGCGACTGCAGCTCCGGAAGCGAACGGAGTATTAAACATCATATGACTGCAGCCCAGAATGTGACCGAAGCATCAGACACGGTGCGACTGCAGCAACGATAGCGACCAAAGTATTTAACATGCGCAGCCCAGAACATGACCGATGCATCACACACGATGCGACAGGGGCTCTGGTAGTGACTGGAGTATTAAACATCATATGACTGCAGCCCAGAATGTGACCGAAGCATCAGATACGATGCGACTGCAGCTCCGGTAGTGACTGGAGTTTTACACATGACACAACCGCAGCCCAGAACGTCACCGAAGCATCAGACACAATGCGAGTGCGGCTCTGGTAGCGACTGCAGTATTAAACATGACAAAACCGCTGCCCAAAACGCGACCGAAGCATCACATACGATGGGACTGCAGCTCTGGTAGTGACCGGAGTATTAAACATGACACAACCGCCACACGAAACGTGACTGAAACATCAGACATGATGCGACTGCAGCTTCGGTAGCTACCGGAGTATTAAGCATGACAGGACCGCAGCCCAGAACGTGACCGAAGCATCAGACACAATGCGACTGCAGCTCTGGTAATGACCGGAGTATTAGACATGACAGAACCACTGCCCAGAACGTGACTGAAGCATCAGACACGATGCGACTGCAGTTTCGTTAGTGATTGCGGTATTAAACATCACATAACCGCCGCCTAGACAGTGACTGAAGCATCAGACACGATGCGACTGCAGCTCCGGTAGTGACCAGAGTGTTAAACATGACACAACCGCAACCCAGAACATGACCAAAACATCAGACACGATGGGACTGCAGCTCTGGTAGTGACCGGAGTATTAAACATCACACAACACCCAGAATGTGACTGAAGTATCATACACGATGCGACTGCGGCTCCGGTAGCGACCGGAGTACTAAACATGACACAACCGCCACACAAAACGTGACTAAAGCATAAGACACGATGCGACTGCAGCTCCGGTAGTGACAGGAGAATTAAACATGACACAACCGCCACCCAGAATGTACTTACGAAGCATCAGACACGATGCGACTGCAGCTCCGGTAGCTACTGGAGTATTAAACATGACACAACCGCAGCCCAAAACGTCACAGGAGCATCAGACATGATGTGGCTTTGGTAGTGAGCAGAGTATTAAATATCACACAACCGCCATCCAGACCGTGACCGTAACATCGAACAATGCAACTGCGGCTCCGGTAGTGACCAGAGTATTACACATGACACAACCACACCCCAGAACATGACTGTAGCATCAGACACGAAGGGGCTGCAGCTCTGGTAGTAACTAGAGTATTAAACATCACACAACGCCCAAAATGTTACCGAAGCATCAGACACGATGCGACTGCAGCTTTGGCAGTGACTGGAGTATTAAACATCATATGACTGCAGCCCAGAATGTGACTGAAACATCAGACACAATGCGACTGCGGCTCCAGTAGCGAGCAAAGTATTAAACATGACACAACCCCCACCCAGAACGTGACCGAAGCATCAGAAACGATGCAACTGCAGCTTCAGAAGTGACTGGAGTATTAAACATTATATGACTGCAGCCCAGAATGTGACTGAAGCATCAGACACGATGCGACTGCAGCTCCGATAATGAAAGGAGTATTAAACATGACACAACCGCAGCCCAGAACGTGATCACAGCGTCAGACACGATGCGACTGCAGCTTTGAGAGCGACCAGAGTATTAAACATGACACAACCGCAGCCCAGAATGTGACTGAAGCATCAGACACGATGTGACTGCAGCTCTAGTCGCTACCAGCACGTGCAGTCACATCGTGTCTGATGCTTTGGTAGCTACCAGGAATGTAGCCACATCGTGTCTGATGCTTAGGTCGCATCCAAAGCTGGAGTCGTGTCAAGTTTAAGAGTCCGGTCACTACCGGAGCTGCAGTCGCATCGTGTCTGATGCATCGGTCATGTTCTTGGCTGCGGTTGTGTCATGTGTAAGACTCCAGTCGCTACCAGAACCGCACTCGCATTGTGTCTGATGCTTCGGTCACGTTCTGGGCTGCGGTTGTGTCATGTGTAATACTCCAGTCACTACCGTAGCTGCAGTCGCATCGTGTCTGATGCATCGGTCATGTTCTGGGCTGCGGTTGTGTCATGTGTAATACTCCAATCACTACCGTAGCTGCAGTCGCATCGTGTCTGATGCTTCGGTCACGTTCTGGGCGACAGGTGTGCCATCTTTAATAATCCAGTCGCTACCGGAGCCGCTGTCGCATTGTGTCTGATGCTTCGGTCACATTCTGGGCTGCAGTCATATGATGTTTAATACTCCGGTCGCTACCGTAGCTGCAGTTGCATTGTTTCTGATGCTTCGGTCACTTTCTGGGCGACCGGTGTGTTATCGTTAATACTCCAGTCACTACCGGAGCCGCTGTCGCATCGTGTCTGATACTTCGGTCATGTTCTGGGCTGCGCATGTTTAATACTCCAGTCACTAACGGAGCTGCAGTCACATCGTGTCTGATGCTTCGGTTACGTTCTGGGCTGCGGTTGTGTCATGTTTTATACTCCGGTCGCTACCGTAGCTGCAGTTGCATAGTTTCTGATGCTTCCACCAACCACCACCCAGAACTTGACCGAAGCATCAGATACAATGCAACTGCAGCTTCAGAAGTGACTGGAGTATTAAACATTATATGACTGCAGCCCAGAATGTGACCGAAGCATCAGACACGATGCGACAGCGGCTCCGGTAGCGACCAGAGTATTAAACATGACACAACCGCAGCCCAGAACGTGATCACAGCGTCAGACACGATGCGACTGCAGCTTTGAGAGCGACCAGAGTATTAAACATAACACAACCGCCACCAAGAATGTGACTGAAGCATCAGACATGACGGGACTGCAGCTCCGTTCGCTACCGGAACTGCAACTCGTATCGTGTCTGATGCTTTGGTAGCTACCAGGAATGTAGCCACATCGTTTCTGATGCTTAGGTTGCATCAAAGCTGCAGTCGTGTCATGTTTAAGACTCCGGTCACTACCGGAGCTGCAGTCGCATCGTGTCTGATGCTTTGGTCACACATTACAATGACTGATGCAGCTCCCCTATGCTCTAGTATGAGGACACGCCCCCTGCTTGGGGTTAACCAATAGATGCTGTGTGTAGGCCCTGTGCAGTTACACAGCCGTATCCATGACAACCTCCATCTTGTGGCGCATGTCATACAGGGCCTGAGGGGAGGCAGTTTGGTGGAGCCGGGCTATATAAGACTGAGCTCTCCTCAGTTATATCATACAGCAGGCTGCCCACCATCAGGGCTGTCCTCGCTGCCACTGACAGTCTGCCCACTATCAGAGCTGTCCTCGCTGCCACTGACAGGCTTTCCACCCCCAGGGCTGTCCTCGCTGCCACTGACAGGCTGCCCACGGTCAGAGCTGTCCTCGCTGCCACTGACAGGCTGCCCACCATCAGGGCTGTCCTCGCTGCCACTGACAGGCTGCCCACCCCCAGGGCTGTCCACACTGCCACTAACAGGCTGCCCACCATAAGGGCTGTCCTCGCTGCCACACACAGGCTGCCCACCTTAAGGCCTATCCTCGCTGCCACTGACAGGCTGCCCACCATCAGAGCTGTCCTCGCTGTCACCGACAGGCTGCCCACCTTCAGGGCTGTCCTCGCTGCCACTGACAGGCTGCCCACCATAAGGGCTGTCCTCCCTGCCACTCACAGGCTGCCCACAATAAAGCCTATCCTCGCTGCCACTGACAGGCTGCCCACCATCAGAGCTGTCCTCGCTGCTACTGACAGGCTGCCCACCCCCAGGGCTGTCCTCGCTGCCACTGACAGGCTGCCCACTGTCAGAGCTGTCCTCGCTGCCACTGACAGGCTGCCCACTGTCAGAGCTGTCCTCACTGCCACTGACAGGCTGCCCACCATAAGGGCTGTCCTCGCTGCCACACACAGGCTGCCCACCTTAAGGCCTATCCTCGCTGCCACTGACAGGCTGCACACCATCAGAGCTGTCCTCGCTGTCACTGACAGGCTGCACACCATCAGGGCTGTCCTCGCTGTCACTGACAGGCTGCACACCATAAGGGCTGTCCTCCCTGCCACTGACAGGCTGCACACCATCAGAGGTGTCCTTGCTACCAGAGCTGCAGTCGCATTGTGTCTAATGCTTTGGTCACATTCTGGGCAGTGGTTCTGTCATGTCTAATACTCCGGTCACTACCGGAGCCGCAGTCTCTTCGTGTCTGATGGTTCGTCACGTTCTGGGCTGCGGTCCTGTCATGCTTAATACTCCGGTAGCTACCGAAGCTGCAGTCGCATCGTGTCTGATGCTTCAGTCACGTTTTTAGTGGCGGTTGTGTTATGTTTAATACTCTGGTCACTACCAGAGCTGCAGTCTCATCGTGTCTGATTCTTCGGTCACGTTCTGGGCTGCAGTCATATGATGTTTAATACTCCGTTCGCTATCGTAGCTGCAGTCGCATCGTGTCTGATGCTTCGGTCATGTTCTGGGCTGCGCATGTTTAATACTCTGCTCGCTACCGGAGCCGTTGTCGCACCGTGTCTGATGCTACGGTCACGTTCTGGGCTGCGCATGTTTAATACTCCAGTCACTACCGTAGCTGCAGTCGCATCGTGTCTGATGCTTCGGTCACGTTCTGGGCGACAGGTGTGTCATCTTTAATACTACAGTCACTACCGGAGCTGCAGTCTCATCGTGTCTGATGCTTCGGTCATGTTCTAGGCTGCGCATGTTTAATACTCCGGTCGCTACTGTAGCTGGAGTTGCATCGTTTCTGATGCTTCAGTCACGTTCTGGGCTGCGGTCGTGTTATGTTTAATACTCCGGTAGCTACCGGAGCTGCAGTTACATCGTGTCTGATGCTTCGGTCACGTACTGGGCTGCGGTAGTCTCATGTTTAATACTCTGGTCACTACAGGAGCTGCAGTCGCATCGTGTCTGATGCTTCCGTCACGTTCTGGGCGACGATTGGGTCATCTTTAATACTCCAGTCACTACCGGAGCTGCAGTCGCATCGTGTCTGATGCTTCGGTCACGTTCTGGGCTGCGGTTGTGTCATGTTTAATACTTCGGTCGCTACCAGAGCTGCAGTCGCATCGTGTCTGATTCTTTGGTCACGTTCTGGGCTGCGGTTGTGTCATGTTTAATACTCTGGTCTCTAACGGAGCTGCAGTCGCACCGTGTCTGATGCTTCGGTCACGTTCTGGGCTGCGGTTGTGTCATGTGTAATACTCCAGTCTCTACCGGAGCTGCAGTCACATCGTATCTGATGCTTCGGTCACATTCTGGGCTACAGTCATATGATGTTTAATACTCCAGTCACTACCGGAGCTGCAGTCGTATCGTTTCTGATGCTTCGGTCACATTCTGGGCTGCAGTCATATGATGTTTAATACTCCGGTCGCTACCGTAGCTGCAGTCGTATCGTTTCTCATGCTTCGGTCACGTTCTGGGCGACAGGTATGCCATCTTTAATACTCCAGTCGCTACCGGAGCCGCTGTCGCATTGTGTCTGATGCTTCGGTCACATTCTGGGCTACAGTCATATGATGTTTAATACTCCGGTCGCTACCGTAGCTGCAGTTACATCGCTTCTGATGCTTCGGTCACTTTCTGGGCGACAGGTGTGTTATCTTTAATACTCCAGTCACTACCGGAGCCGCTGTCGCATCGTGTCTGATACTTCGGTCATGTT
This sequence comes from Eleutherodactylus coqui, assembly GCF_035609145.1. Classification (NCBI taxonomy): domain Eukaryota; kingdom Metazoa; phylum Chordata; class Amphibia; order Anura; family Eleutherodactylidae; genus Eleutherodactylus; species Eleutherodactylus coqui. Next base: position 126,340 of record NW_027102234.1, on the reverse strand, counting down.
CTGGGCTGCGCATGTTTAATACTCCGGTCGCTACCGTAGCTGCAGTTGCATAGTTTCTGATGCTTCCACCAACCACCACCCAGAACGTGACCGAAGCATCAGATACGATGCAACTGCAGCTTCAGAAGTGACTGGAGTATTAAACATTATATGACTGCAGCCCAGAATGTGACCCAAGCATCAGACACGATGCGTCTGCGGCTCCGGTAGCGACCGGAGTATTAAACATGACAAAACCGCCGCCCAGAACGTGACCGAAGCATCAGACACGATGGGACTGCAGCTCTGGTAGTGAACGGAGTATTAAACATAACACGACCGCCACACAAAACGTGACCGATGCATCAGACACGATGCGACAGCGGCTCTGGTAGTGACTGGAGTATTAAACATGACACAACCGCAGCCCAGAACGTGATCACAGCGTCAGACACGATGCGACTGCAGCTTTGAGAGCGACCAGAGTATTAAACATGACACAACCGCAGCCCAGAATGTGACTGAAGCATCAGACATGACGGGACTGCAGCTCCGTTCGCTACCGGAACTACAACTCGTATCGTGTCTGATGCTTTGGTAGCTACCAGGAATGTAGCCACATCGTTTCTGATGCTTAGGTCGCATCCAAAGCTGCGGTTGTGTCATGTTTAATACTCCGGTCACTACCGGAGCTGCAGTCGCATCGTGTCTGATGCATCGGTCATGTTCTGGGCTGCGGTTGTGTCATGTTTAATACTCCGGTCACTACCAGAGCTGCAGTCGCATCGTGTCTGATGCTTTGGTCACGTTCTGGGCTGCGGTTGTGTCATGTTTAATACTTCGGTCGCTACTAGAGCTGCAGTCGCATCGTGTCTGATGCATCGGTCACATTCTGGGCTGCGGTTGTGTCATGTTTAATACTCCGGTCACTACCGGAGCTGCAGTCGCATCGTGTCTGACGCTTTGGTCACGTTCTGGGCTGCGGTTGTGTCATGTTTAATACTCCGGTCACTACCGGAGCTGCAGTCGCATTGTGTCTGATGCTTTGCTCACACATTACAATGACTGATGCAGCTCCCCTATGCTCTAGTATGAGGACACGCCCCCTGCTTGGGGTTAACCAATAGATGCTGTGTGTAGGCCCTGTGCAGTTACACAGCCGTATCCATGGCAACCTCCATCTTGTGCCGCACGTCATACAGGGCCTGAGGGGAGGCAGTTGGTGGAGCCGGGCTATATAAGACTGAGCTCTCCTCAGTTATATCATACAGCAGGCTGCCCACCATCAGGGCTGTCCTCGCTGCCACTGACAGGCTGCCCACTGTCAGAGCTGTCCTCGCTGCCACTGACAGGCTGCCCACCGTCAGAGCTGCCACTGACAAGCTGCCCACTCCCCGGGGCTGTCCTCCCTGCCACTGACAGGCTGCCCACCATAAGGGCTGTCCTCCCTGCCACTGACAGGCTGCCCACCCCCAGGGCTGTTCTCGCTGCCACTGACAGGCTGCCCACCATCAGAGCTGTCCTCGCTGCCACTGACAGGCTGCCCACCATAAGGGCTGTCCTCCCTGCCACTGACAGGCTGCCCACCATCAGGGCTGTCCTCGCTGCCACTGACAGGCTGCCCACCATCAGGGCTGTCCTCGCTGCCACTGACAGGCTGCCCACCATAAGGGCTGTCCTCCCTGCCACTGACAGGCTGCCCACCATAAGGGCTGTCCTCCCTGCCACTGACAGGCTACCCACCATAAGGGCTGTCCTCGCTGCCACTGACAGGCTGCCCACCAGAAGGCCTATCCTCGCTGCCACTGACAGGCTGCCCACCATCAGAGCTGTCCTCGCTGCCACTGACAGGCTGCCCACCATCAGGGCTGTCCTCCCTGCCACTGACAGGCTGCCCACCATAAGGGCTGTCCTCCCTGCCACTGACAGGCTGCCCACCATAAGGGCTGTCCTCCTTGCCACTGACAGGCTGCCCACCATAAGGGCTGTCCTCCCTGCCACTGACAGGCTGCCCACCATCAGTCCCCTAATCAGGAGATGTTGAACACGAATATACACCAAAAGGGGCTGACATTTTCCACATAGCAAATTGCATGTGGATTTTCCCCAGCCTCATATTAGCTGCCTTCAAGGAAGGTGAAGGGCTAATGAATGAATGTAGGACATATATATCGAGGTGCCAAACATAGCGCCATTAATTGCAACTATAAGCGCTGCACAAGGATATATATGGTCTTGATTGAAGTGTCCCACTAATTTATACAGTTGACCTGGGAAGAAAAATTCCTTTTGACCTCAGTGTGACCGGGTAATATAGCCTCATAGCCCCCGACTACTGATCAAATAAGTGACGTTGAGAATATATATAACTACGGCAACGGTCACAGGATTGCCGGTCCAGATTCCTACTTTATACATGATGTACCCTGTGTGGGATTTAGGATCTCTAGATCAACCCAGTGTCAGCAATGATATGAGGACAGAATATTAAGAGCCTAAGGCATGAACAATATATCAGGGCTATTCTAAGAAATGAGAGGCTCACCATTTAATAGTTTGATCTCACATTTTTTTATTAAATAAGTTGAATAAAAGTTATATTTTAATGACCAGTGGTTCCCTGCGGTGATTCAGTTTGATAATAGAAAATTTGGGAAATTTGTGTGTCACAGTGACAAGATCTATAAGGTCCCTGATGAGGTCTGATATCTGACTGACACGCGTGGAACCATTTCCGTTGCTCATCAGATTCAGCTAAGAATCATGTTAGAAAGATCCTAGATAAAGATCTGGCGCTTCCAGCTTCCTCCAAGGCTGGCAGTACCAGTTTATTGCCCCATAGGGCGGCTCTTCTTTTAGTGGCTCAACTAGGCCCTGGGCTGATAGGCAGGAAGAGGACGGAAGAATGTGGGTTATGGAGATCCCTTCCATCTACCATGCTGGATGCATGGAAACTGATGCCATCTAATTGCTGCACCCATCTATTCGCTTCTAGTGCCTGGAGATATATTGTGCACTATCTATATTGGGCGCTCTCTATATTGGGCACTATCTATATTGGGTGCTCTCTATATTGGGCACTATCTATATTGGGTGCTATCTATATTGGGCACTATATATATTTGGCATTATCTATGTTTGGCATTATCTATACTGGGCGCTATCTATGTTGGGCACTATCTATATCGGGCGCTCTCTATATCCGGCGCTCTCTATATCCGGCACTCTCTATATCAGGCGCTATCTATATCGGGCATTATCTATATCGGGCGCTATCTATATCCGGCGCTATCTATATTGGGCGCTATCTATATTGGGCGCTATCTATATTGGGCGCTATCTATATTGGGCACTATCTATATTGGGTGCTATCTATATTGGGGGCTCTCGATAGGGGTATAACTCTACCCCCTGGGGCGTCATCCTACTGGGAGACTCCTGTAGCCGGACTTTATGTACTCATTATTGGTTCCCCCAATGAGTGGGCACTGGTAGAGGCACATTTTGAGTGCCCCTGGTTGTTGACCCAGGAACAGTGGCGTAGCAAGGTCAGGTGGTACCCGGTGCAGATGTGATGGCGGCTCCAGAGGAATATCAGCCATGATGTGGCTGAAGCTGTGGAAGTAACGAGCATCAGACCCGAAGCAACTGCAGCAACAGAAGTGACTGGAGAATCAGACATGATGTGACTACAGCTCTGGATGTGACTGAAGCATCCGACATAATGTGACCGTAGCTCTAGATGTCACTAGAGTGTCAGACATGATGTGACTACCGCTCTGGAAGTGACCAGAGCATCAGACATGATGAGCCTCCAGCTTTAAAGGTGACTAGAGCTTCAGACACAAAGCGACTGCAGCTCCGGAGGTAACTGGAGCATCAGACATGATGAGGCTACAGCTCTAAAAAGTGACTGGAGTATCAGACACAAAGCGTCTGCTGCTCCGGAGGTGACTGGAGCATCAAACACAAAAGTGACTAGAGCATATGGCACGACGTTATTGCAGCTTTAGCAGTGACTGAGGTATTCGGCATGATGCAACTACAGCTCTTGATATAATCAGAGCACCAGACATAATGCAACTATAGCTCTGAAAGTGCAGTACCAGACATAGTGTGGCTGCAGCTCTGTAAGCGATCAGAGCCTCAGACATGATACAACTGCAGCTTTGATAGTGACTGGAGTATCCGGCATGATGTAACTACAGTTCTGATACAAAATTTTTTCACTGCAGCATGTGGAGTCCAGGCTTCAGGTTTCTCTGTGCATCCTGTGGAAATTCGCCTGTCCATCTTTCAAACACCAACCTGAGGGGGGCGCTGAACCATTTCCTTTTTGTATTCTGTGTTTGGATCGCTTACTTTATGGGATATGACATCTATATAACCTCTGGCATTGGAACAATAAACAGAAGAGCTTGGAAACATCACTTCAGTGTTTCTCATTGTTTTCTTCTCCAGTGCGTCGGAAGATAACACAGGTCTGCAAAACAAACTTTTTTTAAAAATTGTTTTGATTTTGTTAAATCATCTTTATGTAGTTTTTTGCACAGATTTAAAAAATGACATGGGTTTGTTTTTTCTATCACGTAAGGCTTGCCTACAAAATAAAGTTGAAGTATTTGGAAAAAATACAAAACACTGAAATTTTTTTATTTGTTTTTATTATTTTAACATGAAGTAAAAGCAAAAAAACCCCAACAATACCTAGCTAAAATAAGCATGATAGTGATACACATGTGCTGCAAAGTTATTATAAGTCTTTGTAAAAACGTTTTCTTTTTCCATCAAAGCTTCTTTTGGTACTTTTTCGGCTGTGTTCTTGTGAATTTTCCCTTTTAACATCAACATCCAACAGTAGTCTGCCATCATGGTGACATTCCATCGACCTTGGTATCTGCGCTCCATTTTTCTTAGATCTTGATGGAAACGTTCTCCTTGTTTCTCACTTACAGCCCCAAGATTTTCTGGAAAGTAGTCCAGATGTGAGTGAAGGAAATGGACTTTGACACTCATGTTGCAGCCCAAGATTTTGTAGTTTTGTAACAATTCAGCAACCAAAGTTTTGTAGTTTGGGTCTTTTTTATTTCCAAGAAAGCCTGTTACAACAAGTTTAAATGAATTCCAGGCATTTTTTTCTTCCATTTCCATTTTAGTGACAAAGATTTCATCTTTTAAAAGTTTTCTTATGCCAGGCCCAACAAAGACTCCCTCTTTCAGCTTAGCATCTTATAGACCAGGAAACTGTTCACAAAGATACTTGAAACACTCTCCTTCTTGTGTAATGCTTTCACAAACTGTTTCATTAGTCCAAATTTGATATGAAGTGGTGGAATTAAGATCTTTTTAGGATCCACTAAACTTTGTGTTTCAACATTTTTAACTCCAGGAATAAGGCCTCATGTCCACGGGGAAAATCAGATCCGCTGCAGATTCTCCATGGAGAATCTGCAGCGGGTCCCTCCTGCCCCGCGGACATGAGCGCCGAAAATAGCAATTTAAAGCATTTACCTTTCCGGCGCGGGCGACGAAGGTCAGCTGTTCCTCACGGCCGGATCTTCATTTTCGGCCGGCGGATGAATTCCTGACGCCGGCGGCACGTCGCCGGCACGTCGTCGACGTGCCGCGCGCATGCGCCGGGCACATCCGCCGAGCCGAAGCAAGGGAGATGCGGCGGTGAGGAAGAGAAGAGCTTCGCGGTCCGCTGCGGTTGAGTAAATGCTTTAAATTCCTATTTTAGGTCTCCCGCGGATCCGGACGGCTTCCATAGGCTTCAATAGAAGCCTGCGGGAGCCGTCCCCGCGGGAGACCCGCATGAAAATGGAGCATGGTCCAGATTTTTTCATGCTCCATTTTTTTTTAAATCACTTTTATTGACGATCCGCGGGTATTTATGTACCCGCGGGTGGTCAATGCATCCCTATGGGGTGCGGATCCGCGCGCGGGAGATCCGCTGCGGATCCTAAATCCTATTTTCCCCGTGGACATGAGCCCTAAGAGCCTTTCTGATTGGCCAGGTCTGCTTGACATAGTGTTGTTTCCTGTCACGGCTATTCCATTCACAGAGGAAACATAGAAACTTTGTGTAACCACTTTGTTGACCTAGTAACATGGAAATAACTTTCAAATCCCCACAAATGGTCCATTTATGGTCAGAGTAGCTAAGCTTATTAAGAACAAACCCAAGATTTTCGTAGCATTCTTTCAAATGGACTGAGTGTCCAACAGGCACAGAAGCATATTGGTTACCATTGTGAAGAAGTACGGCTTTCAAACTCCTTTTTGATGAATCTATGAGAAGTCTCCATTCCTCTGGGTCATACGTTATGTTGAACATTTCCATGATTCCAGGTACATTGTTGCAGAAAACTAGTTCACCCTCTTGTGTAAAAAAAGGGACAAATTCCTTTTCTCTAAGTCGGTACCATGAAAATGAAACACCGGAGGCTAACATATGTCTTTCTTTAAGTCTAGACCCTAACACTTCCGCTGAATCCTTTGGTAGGCCCAGATCTCGTACTAAATCGTTCAAGTCTGATTGAGAGTAAAGTTCAGGGTCATTGGTACCTGGATCATAGCTGTCATCATTATCGCTGCTACTATGTGACATTTGGTCTAAATCGTCTAAAATATTGTCCAGGGTATCCGAAAGTGAAGGAATAGGCAAGTCAGGTCCATGAGGAACGGGGCGAATAGCCGAACATATGTTGGTTGGGTATGAAATGTCCTTCCTGTTTTTTAAATTGAAACCTTGCACTGAACAAGAACACAAATAACAGTCATCACTGTGATTTTTAGGCTCTCTCCAACCCACAAATATAACAGAAACAGTTAGGAGAGTTGACACATCTTCTAGTAGCCATTTCTTCTAAATACTGTATCACAAAACTGTTTGATGCGTCCACCACAGTGGCTGGCTCCACACTGAGTCACTGACTGCAGTCAAGGTCACGCCTAGCAGACAGTTTAGATTTGTTGTCGTACGCGTACCGAACCTGAAAAACCCTGAAAATAAGAAAATTTCAGGTGAACTTTGTGACTTATCTAGGGGTGATGGAATTTTTTCACTATTTTTACCGTAATCAGCACAAAAAATACTGTTAAACCCACTAATTAAATATGCTACAATTTTTTCATCGCAGACCTGTGTAATTAGGCATACCTGCCATACGCTTCTAGTATCACCTGACAGAAGTGATTGCTCCAGCAGCCCATCGGTCCTTGTGAAAAATGTCTGCATTTAAAATGGGTCTGTGTGATGTCCGTTAAAAGCATGAAGAGCAGCCAGATGGTAAACACTCCCGTGTGAATGGGCCCCTATAATGCTAAACCAAGAGGAGTGCCCTTCTTCCTCCCCCTCACTCCCTTTCTTCTGTTTTTTTTTTATTGCGGGGTCCATCGACATTAATCTCTTAGTACAAATAAACACTAAGAAGAAATAATATTAAAACAGCCGCTCCAGGACTTTGGTGTAAAAATATATCTTCAATTTAGGATTTTAGATTATATACAAAAATATATATTTATACTAAAATACATCTAAAAAAATATATGAAGATAGATACAAAAAAATATATAAATATGTATAAAAATTTTAAACTATAAAAAAAATCTAAAAATACTTTTTAAAAAATATGCAAAAATCTATATAAAAATACACATAAAATTACAATATTTATATAAATACAATAAATCTAAAACTATATGCAAATCTGAAAATAAATTAAAATATCATCCAAAAAGCATAACAAATTAATAAAAAATAATAATAATTGGCAGCAAGTGGTATCAGGTTTTTGCCAGCCAGTGATTCTTGGTACTGGTAGGTGGCAGCAGGTGGTATTTATTATTTGTTGGTGGCAGCAGGCACAATTGGGTGTTCTTGGCTCTGGTGCATCCTCTCCCCGGGTCCGTGGCACTGTTCTGCTTCATTTTCTTCTGGCCAGGGATTGAGAAAGCAGTTGTGTGAGGGGGCCCTAACAGCGGACCCCCACAGTGGCCTCTGTAGTAATACTATTATTACTGGGGCCGAATAGGGGACACTATTATTTGAACCAGTAATAATATTATCCCTGCAGTAGCCCGAGTAGTACTAGCGCCTTGATGGAGACCCATATACTTACCTCCTCCTTGTAGTCTAAGCACCGCTCCTCCTCTACACACTAACAACAGTAATTGCGCATGGAACGCTTCTTCCCTTCTCCACTCCTCCTAAGGAACCAATGAGAAGAGGTCAGGGGAGGATGATACAGGGTACACACACTGACATCAGAGTGTGCACCTGGGACCAGCGGTGCCAATGTTGCTGCTAAGTGATTACTGGTCAGGACACTGCGGCACCCCAGTTGGTAATCACTATTGCGGTGAGCAGCCATCAGCGCGCGTGCCGACAGAGAGGGCTCTGCGTGCCATAGGTTCACCACCACAGGTATATACCGAGGCTTAGACATCTATCAGACATTTATCCTGCTGTTATGCCATAATTTCCTATATTTAAAGAGAGAAATCAGAATGTCTGTAGTGAAATGAATAGACTTCACAATGCAGACGGCATCCCTGGATGGATGGATGATCGATGGATGGATGATGGATGGATGATGGATGGATGAATTAGATCATTTCTGCAGCATTTACCATTTGATTAGTTGCTGCTACTCTCTGTGGATTTGGATGATCCTCCGCTCTCGATGTCATCTGTTGGGGTATCATCCGTCCTCTTTTTCCTTTAAAGTAGTAAAATTAGAAGTCACCTTGTGAGCCCGTGCAGTAAAACAAGCCCCAAGAAGTGTACAGTGCACTAAAATATACCCGTTAACCCCTTATGGGCATGGACCTTTTTTTGCATTTTCAAATTTTTCTCTCCACTTGCCCACCCCATATACGAGTACCAAGAAGTAGGGGGCCAGAGCTGGTAATATGAGTCTGATGTTATACTCTATGTGGTCTATAATGGTCGGCGTCTCTTCTATGTTCTTACTTGGTACATCTAGAAAAGAAGAAACAATAGAAGTTATTAATAATCTGCCTTTTATTCATTAGGTCGTTAGTATTACAACTATGGATGATGGATGGATGTATGGATGATGGATAGATTAGATTATTTATGCTGCATTTTCCATTGGATTCGCTGCTGCTTTCTGTGGATTTCGATGATCCTCCGCTCTCGATGTCATCTGTTGGGGATTCATCCGTCCTCTTTTTTCTTTAAAGTTGTAAAACTAGAAGTCACCTTGTGAGTCCGTGCAGTAAAACAATTCCCAGCCAACCTCTGTTTTCCCCTCCATTCTTCCAGGAAAGTCTTAACACACAAGAAATAGTCCGGATAATGCAGAATAGCTGATAAAACTATTATTTACAATGCTTCCTTATGTTTGTAATAGAGGCATTTGTCCAATGAGTATACAATTGCCGAGAGGTAGGGGGCAGCAGCCGGTAGAATAAAGATTATTATATCCTCTATCCAGTCTATTGCGCTAGTTGTTACTTCTATGTTCTAACTCGGTTCATCTAGAAAAGAAGAAACAATATAAATGATCAATAATCTGCCTTTTATTTATGAGGTCGTTAGTAGTGATAATGTGATAATATGAGGATGCGCTATTTCCTATGCAGACTGCAGTGTAGCTGATAAAAGTATTATTCACAATACTTACTTGTGTCTTTCGTAGAGACACTTGCCCACCCCATATACGAGTACCAAGAAGTAGGGGGCCAGAGCTGGTAATATGAGCCTGATGTTATACTCTATGTGGTCTATAATGGTCGGCGTCTCTTCTATGTTCTTTCTTGGTACATCTAGAAAAGAAGAAACAATAGAAGTTATTAATAATCTGCCTTTATTCATTAGGTCGTTAGTATTACAACTATGGATGATGTATGAATGATGGATGGATGATGGATAGATTAGATTATTTATGCTGCATTTTTCGTTGGATTCGCTGCTGCTCTCTGTGGATTTGGATGATCCTCCGCTCTCGATGTCATTTGGGGCTTTATCCGTCTTTTTCCTTTAAGGTTCTATAATTAGAAGTCACCTTGTGAGTCCATGCAGTAAAACAAGCCCCAAGAAGTGTACAGTGCACTAAAATATACCCGTTAACCCCTTAAGGACATGGACCCTTTTTTTGCATTTTCAAATTTTTAACTCCACTTTAAAAAGATAGAATAAAATGGGGAAGAAAAGAAATTCCGTCACTTTTCGGAGGTCTTGTTTTTCCTGTTTACACTCTGCAGCAAATGGAGGCATTTGTCCAATGAGTATACAATTGCCGAGAGGTAGGGGGCAGCAGCCGGTAGAATAAAGATTATTTTATCCTCTATCCAGTCTATTGCGCTAGTTGTTACTTCTATGTTCTAACTTGGTTCATCTAGAAAAGAAGAAACAATATAAATGATCAATAATCTGCCTTTTATTTATGAGGTCGTTAGTAGTGATAATGTGATAATATGAGGATGCGCTATTTCCTATGTAGACTGCAGCGTAGCTGATAAAAGTATTATTCACAGTACTTACTTGAGTCTTTTGTAGAGACACTTGCCCACCCCATATACGAGTACCAAGAAGTAGGGGGCCAGAGCTGGTAATATGAGTCGGATGTTGTACTCAATGTGGTCTATAATGGTGGGCGTCTCTTCTATGTTCTTTCTTGGTACATCTAGAAAAGAAGAAACAATAGAAGTTATTAATAATCTGCCTTTTATTCATTAGGTCGTTAGTATTACAACTGCTAATTCCAAAATGAGTTGTTATTTGGGGTGTAAGGATGGGCGGCTCCTACCGATCCTTGCACCCCGGCATGTACAATAAGGCACCAGGCATTCCTGTACCCCCCCCTCCCCCAATGAGCAGTTTATTCAGCACAGTATTGACGCTCTCCTCAGCCGCCTGCGTCCCCCCCATTGGGCACCGCATCTTGCCCTGCCACAGTCCAGGGGCTCACAGGGGGCACTAACTTATACAGGTGCCATGTCAGCCTCTTACACATTGCCAGCGACCATCTAGGCCAGTTTTAGTAAAAGCTATTCACTACAAGGAAATATTTACAATGTGTTGGGCTGATACATTGGGGATATGGATAATAGTTCCCACCTGCAATGTATGCAGACAATGTGTAGGCGCACCAACAGCGGTATGTGTGAGGCTACATTCACACGGGTGCCCCATATCAGGACAAGAGACTCCGCCTAATATCAAACTTGGCAACATGCAATTTTTAAACAAAAATGCATCGTCTCACAATGAAAATTGCATCGCTTCTGTGAAGTTGTGATTTTTACATTGAACAGAGCACAAGAGCTTCCCATAGAATTCAATGAAAAAAAATCACTCGCATGCACATTGCATGGATGTGATTTTTTTTTCAAGATCCCATAGGAAGCAATGGGTGATTGCCTCTGAAGGAGCACCCAAAAATAAAACATCTTGTGATTTCATTTCCCCTCAGTATCGCTGTGTGCGAAAAATCGCTTATGTGAACCCCCTTCTTCTACATCTAGTAGTGAGTGTCTGCAGCACAGAGAGAATACTATTAACTATCTATAGCTAATCTACATGTTACTAGGCTGAACTCTTGGACTTCTCAGATTATCTGCCCATGCTAGCATTAACCCCTTGTGCAGTAGATACCTGTAATGCACTTACCTTCATATTTTTGGCCAATGATAGGACCTCCATGCACTGATGCTGATATCAGCACAGCCATTAGTAACATTTTGAGTATCATTCTCCCCTGGGGTATTCTTGCTTGCTGTATAGACAGTGAGCCTCTCCAGAATAAGTTAATGTCACTGTAACATCACTTTATATACTTGCAGCGTCTGTGACATGACCCGGGGAGGCCAGAGTACCCCTCTGGTGCTGCCATGACACCTCCCCAAATAACGACAAACAACAGCAGCCAATTTATTAACATACTAAAAACACCACATATTTTATATCACATAAGAGGGGGAGTCCTCGGAGCCACAAAAATCTGGTACTACAAATCTGCCAACCGGGAACACTGCCCCCACCGTACCGACAGGCTGAGGAGCACCACAAGCCGCCCTTGGGTGGCTACTACTACTATGACTTACGGCTGGAGGGGGTTACTGCTCCCTGCCACTAGCCAAGTCACACCGCACCAGCAAATTACACAAGGAGGGAGTCTTACCAGGTGAGACTGTGTCCAGCCAACTCCTCCCAAACCAATTTCCACCGACTCCAAGGACCCCCCACTTGTCAACACTGCGATGACAATAAGTGCTCACACCCACCTACAAATATATCAGGAGGGAGAGATGGACTTTCTCTGTTGCTCCTCTCCTCAAAGATGGCCCTCATTCTCCTCCCCTCCTTTTGATATCCCCCGCCTCCTACTCTCTCAGCCAATCTCTGTTTTCCCCTCCATTCCTCCAGGAAAGTCTTAACACACAAGAAATCGTCCGGATAATGCAGAATAGCTGATAAAAGTATTATTTACAATACTTACTTGTGTCTTTCGTAGAGACACTTGCCCACCCCATATACGAGTACCAAGAAGTAGGGGGCCAGAGCTGGTAATATGAGTCTGATGTTATACTCAATGTGGTCTATAATGGTCGGCGTCTCTTCTATGTTCTTTCTTGGTACATCTAGAAAAGAAGAAACAAGAGAAGTTATTAATAATCTGCCTTTATTCATTAGGTCGTTAGTATTACAACTATGGATGATGGATGAATGATGGATGGATGATGGATGGATTAGATTATTTATGCTGCATTTTCCGTTGGATTCGCTGCTACTCTCTGTGGATTTGGATGATCCTCCGCTCTCGATGTCATCTGTTGGGGATTCATCAGTCTTTTTTCTTTAAAGTAGTAAAATTAGAAGTCACCTTGTGAGTCCATGCAGTAAAACAAGCCCCAAGAAGTGTACAGTGCACTAATATATACCCGTTAACCCCTTAAGGACGTGGACCTTTTTTGCATTTTCAAATTTTTCTCTCCATTTTAAAAAGATGGAGTGAAATGGGTGCAAAAAAGAAATTCCGTCACTTTTCGGAGGTCTTGTTTTTATGGTTTACACTCTGCAGCAAATAGAGGCATTTGTCCAATGAGTATACAATTGCCGAGAGGTAGGGGGCAGCAGCCGGTAGAATAAAGATTATTTTATCCTCTATCCAGTCTATTGCACTAGTTGTTACTTCTATGTTCTAACTTGGTTCATCTAGAAAAGAAGAAACAATATAAATGATCAATAATCTGCCTTTTATTTATGAGGTCGTTAGTAGTGATAATGTGATAATGTGAAGATGTTCTATTTCCTATGTAGACTGCAGTGCAGCTGATAAAAGTATTATTCACAGTACTTACTTGTGTCTTTCGTAGAGACACTTGCCCACCCCATATACGAGTACCAAGAAGTAGGGGGCCAGAGCTGGTAATATGAGCCTGATGTTATACTCTATGTGGTCTATAATGGTGGGCGTCTCTTCTATGTTCTTTCTTGGTACATCTAGAAAAGAAGAAACAAGAGAAGTTATTAATAATCTGCCTTTTATTCATTAGGCCGTTAGTATTACAACTGCGGATTCCAAAATGAGTTGTTATTTGGGGTGTAAGGATGGGCGGCTCCTACCGATCCTTGTACCCCAGCATGTACAATAAGGCACCAGGCATTCCTGTACCCCCCCCCCGCCCCCAATGAGCAGTTTATGCAGCACATTATTGACGCTCTCCTCAGCCGCCTGCGTCCCCCCCACTGGGCACCACATCTTGCCCTGCCACAGTCCAGGGGCTCACAGGGGGCACTAACTTATACAGGTGCCATGCCAGCCTCTTACACATTGCCAGCGACCATCTAGGCCAGTTTTAGTGAAAGCTATTCACTACAAGGAAATATTTACAATGTGTTGGGCTGATACATTGGGGATATGGAGAATAGTTCCCACCTGCAATGTATGCAGACAATGTGTAGGCGCACCAACAGCGGTATGTGTGAGGCTACATTTACACGGGTGCCCCATATCAGGACAAGAGACTCCGCCCAATATCAAACTTGGCAACTTGCGATTTTCACTACGAGCCGATGAGTTTTTGCTTAAAGATTCCATCACTTCTGTGAGATTGTGATTTTCACATGTGAGAAAAGATCCCAAGAGCTTCCCATGGGCTGCAATGGAAATAAAGTGCATGTGAATTTTTTCGAGCTCCCATAGGAAACAATGGGCGATTCCTCCTGCGGGAACATCCAATAATAGGACATGCTGCGATCTTATTTCCTCTCAGCATTACTATGAGTGGAAAATCGCTCATGTGAATAGACCGTTCAAAAGAATGGATTTCATATTAGTGCGAGTTTTGCGCATCTTGCATTGTACAAAACTCCTGCAAGATTCTTGGTCGTGTGTACAAGCCCTTAAAGTAACATTAGCCTGAATGCCAGAACCCAAGGCTCCCCAGCAGAACATCACCCAGAGTCCCATAGACTTCCCAATGCCATCTCTTCCCATAATAAGCGACGCACCCACATCTAATAAGGAACAACTCTACTGACAAAATGAGAAGCAGCCGGTAACCCCTCTATCTCTAGTGAACCCCCTTCTTCTACATCTAGTAGTGAGTGTCTGCAGCACGGAGAGAATACTATTAACTACCCTGTTTCCCAGAAAATAAGCCCTACCATAATTTTTCAGGATTTTTGAGGATGCTGTAAATATAAGCCCTACTCCAAAAATTAGCCCTAATAACAGTTAATTAAAAAAACAAAAGTCAATGTAAACAGTGTCCCGGCAGCCATACATGTAAAAAAGAAAAATATTTTGGAGCAAATATTAATATAAGACCCTGTCTTATTTGCGGGGGAAACGGGGTATATACAGCTAATCTATATGTTATTAAGCTGTACTCTTAGATCTCTCCGCTCATATCACCTGCCCATGCTAGGATTAACCCCTTGTGCAGTAATGTACTTACCTTTATATTTTGTGCTGAAGATTGGACCTGCATGCACTGATGGTAATAGCAGCAGAGTCACTAATATCAATTTCATGAACATTTTCTCTTCTCTTTCTCACTTTCTGTACAGAATGAGCTCATCTCACTGTAACATCACTTTATATATGTCATGGATTTCCTTTTGTGTCCACCGACTTGATCAATTAGGAATGTTTACACCCTTCCAGATTAATTCTGAATTGATTATGCGCATAAGAAGGTTTCACACTGACACAGGTACAGCATGCATAAGCTTCCTCAATTCTGCTTTAATGTTGGGCGCGCAGTCTCTTTTAAAAGAGTTTAACATATCTGCCCATCTGGGCAGGTCAAAGATTACATAGATACAACGTATTGTTTAATTATTGGATAAGCATCTTGCAATTCTTCCATCCTCCGGTCATCTGTGATTGGCCATCAGGTGGTGAACGAGATGAGTGGGTTGTCTTGGACCCACGTGTGGTTCCTTCGATATGATTGGATATTACAGCTTGAACTATTAATTGCACAAACCCCCCGTGTTATTTGCATAAGTTTCCAGTAAAACTGCTTGGGTTATTATTGCGGTATTCTATAAGCGGTACTTGCTTAACCTGCGGTTATCTGTCTGATCTTTACTTCTTCTAAAGTTATAAAACAGATGGAAAAATATAGCGTGTTTATATTAAATTTCATCTTTGTCAGCAGAGTTTAGGAAAAAGATGTTTCATCAAAGGAAGTAGAGATATTGCATAAATGTAAGAACATATATCTATATTTGTATCAGAACAGGAGGCAACATGTCATCTGTTATACAGAATGTTAAACGTACAAATACAGGTTCACTGTCCACTACCAAAGGTCCACAGTCCGGAATATAGATATATTGGGTTTCCACTACATATACCTGCAGCGTCTGTGACATCACAGATTGGAACCAAAGACCATAGTGACCTCATAGAAGCCTTACATGCAGCCGTGTACACGTATGTGTGATGTCACAGCAAGCAGTAAACATGAAGCATCCATCTCTGTATCTTCCTACTACGACCAGTCTTGTGTCAGAGGATTCCTGCTAGAACATGGCCATCATGGGGGCCGGTAGTTACCGTTACTGGAGTGCTGACGGATCAGAGGACCTTCTGATGGACCCTGATGATACACGTGAGACAGCCCTCATAGATATCTGTTGGAGATGAAGGCTCCTCTGCCACCATGAATAAGTCTACTGCTGCCGGAATCCATATCTTACTAACAATGTCAAAAACATTTAGGGTTTTTACCAATGATCCTCCGATGTGATCCGCATTTTCGTGCGATGCGAAGCGACAAAAAGGAAGGCTCCTCCGGGAAACATGGGCTACAAAACATCGCAAATGTGAAGGAACCATTGGATAGCATGGGCTTCACATACATGCAGTTTGTAGCGCTGTCACATGACAAGAAGATCACATGATTTTGTCGCCCTGTGAAAGCGGCCTAATAGCCACAAAAATGTGTTAATGTGGATTTATACAGAACTGTAAAGGTTTCAGGCAGAAGTGGGAAAAAGAATGTTTTATAAAACTCCAGGTGTCTGCAGGACAATGACCCAAACATCCAGAGACAGAAGGATTTTCACAAGCCTTCATCCACAGAAGATCTCTGCTTAGTTCTCCAAGATGATTGGAACAACCCACCGAGTTCTTTCAAAAACTGTGTACAAGTGTACCTAGAAGAATTGATGCTGTTTTGAAGGCACTCTGACTGCAGCATTTTCTAAAACCTTTGCAGTTCTTTGTCCCTCCGGGGACTAAATAAAGTAGAGATAAATTAAAGAATTTTTAATTATTGCAACAATAAAAATATTAAAGTTTTTAAAGAAACCTATTTTCCCAATCTCATCAAAAAATACTTAAAATGTAAAACTTGGTATTACTTTGTGCAATTTATTAAAATATCACATTATCAATCCTGCAGGGTGAAAAAAAAGCACAATGCCAGAATTACACTTCTGTGGTCAACGAGTCTCCAAGAAAAAATTTGAATAAAAAGCAAATAAATTGAATTGAATAAAAATCAAAAAGTTATTGATGTATCCCAAAATAGGACAAAAAAATTACAGGTTATTCCACAAAAAAATAAGACCCCACAGCTGCAGCAATGTTAAAATAAAAAAATACTCTGTTCTGTTCTTCTCTTACTGTAGATTTTCATAGCCATCAGTGATATTCACACAAGAATAGTTGAAATTACGGCGATCCGGGGGGTCCGCACAGGAGCAGGAGGGTCACACCGAGGAGCTGGGAGGGCAGAGGGGTCACACATCATGATGGCTCTTACCAGACTCCTTCCCAGAGGGCTGTATGCGATTTCAGCCTGAGCACCGCAGGGCCTCTTCCAGACACCCGGGGAACAGGGATGGCCAATAAACATGCAACAGGAATGTAGATTTGTCACGGGTGACGCCACCATTCCCTTCCCAACGGTATTGGAGAAAGAAAGAGTCCACAACTGTGTAACTTTTAGCACCTCAGACCCTGGGAACGGTCAGGGCCGGGCAAAACTTTACTTGATAATATACTCGGTATAAAGCAAAAATACAGGAGACGGACGAGCAGGCAATAAACAGTAGATTGGAGGTCAGGGAGGAAACACAGGATGAAACCGGTCCTGCAGGTCAAGTTATCTGACAGGATTCGCTCCTGAAAGGGGAACTCTCTAGAGGAGGATAGGGGTAGGGTCGCTGCTCTCCTCCACGATTCCTGGAACAGGGGTCATCAGGAATTCTGTCTTCCATTCTCTGCACCACATGAGGGTCAAAGGTACCCCCATGTGGCTAGCACTCTCTCTCCACAACAACCAGCAGGAATGGAAGCCCCTTTTGCTGCTCTCACACGCACTTCTATAACCTGACTTGTACCACATGACAGGACATAAATGGATACATTGCAGGCAAATCCCAGTCTCTTGCAAACTTTTCACTCACCATTTGCTGTAGCTGTGCAATCCATATAACAAAGACGAGACACTTTGCACAGCGAACCTACACAAGACATAACATATATGACACTTATGGAGGGGCCAGGAGAGGATGTACTAGGCCACTACAAAATAAGTGTAAATAGCACCGCAAACCATTCAATGCACAGGATGAAAATCACCTTTAGGGCGCCCACCCACTGGCGATTTTTTTTTCTTTGCGTTTTGCGTTTTTTCTCAAGAGCAATTAGAATTGAATGTACTCCTGTCCACTGGCGTTTTTTTTTGCGGTGCGTTGCGATTTTTAACATAGGAACTGTCAGTTGCATATGTGTCCTTATTTTTCTCCTAATGCACCCATGAATGTCAATGGAAATTAATGGAAAAGGCGCGAAAAAGCCGCGAAAAACGCGCCGAAAACGCTGCGTTTTTCACGCACGAAAATCGCAAACGCCAGTGGGTGGGCGCCCTTATTCACTTGCTTATAAACGGTACAAGACTCTATTTACAGACAGTCGGTCATCCAATGCTTCCAGCTCTTCACACAACATGTATGTGCCTTGTGAAGGTGTCATGCCACTACAATCACCGGAAGAAGAAGAAGAAGAAGGAGTACCTCTGCACTGGGCCTTGAGAAAATCTTACTCACTGGTTGCTCACTCTTTCTCTTTAGGGCTCACTTACAATTTATGTGCACTCTTGCGCTCGGGAAAGCTCTCCCCCTCTTCCATCTTCAACACATGAGGGCTGAAGGTGCCCCCATGTGCCCCTATGCTTTCTCTCTCTACTCCAGAATATGGAAAAGTTATGATTTTTTTGAAAGTGGGGAAGAAAAATGAAATTTTAAAAAAGTAGAAAAAAAGGGCTGCAGCGGGAAGGGTTGAGGGTTGTGTTCTGTTTTTACGATCTTCATATCCATCAGTGATATTCACAGAAGAATAAGTGTAAATTACACTGCAAACCATTCAATGCACAGGATGAAAATCACCTTTATTCACTTGCTTATAAACGGTACAAGTCTCTATTTACAGACAGTCGGTCATCCAATGCTTCCAGCTCTTCACACAACATGTATGTACCTTGTGAAGGTGCCCCTACAATCACCGTGAGACATTAGATTGGTCGTCAGTGGTAAAGACAGACCTGAAGGGCTCAGGTGAGACTAGAGGAATCAAAGATAAATCAATGAGTTTACTATAATGAGATGATAAATACCTTCCATTGCTTCAATTAATCCATTCATCTTCATACAGTATATGAAATTCACTTTTGATTGTCCCCATCTTCATGTTATCAGGCCTCGGTCTTTGGTTCCAGTATAAGACCTCCTGCACACGACAGATTTGAATCTGACATTTGGGATTGCGCAGCAGGATCTGACCCTGTACCCAGTGGGTAATCCCGCTTACCTGTCCGGATTCTTCTTTATCTGTACTGCAGGAGTGCTGGCCATCTCACTGGCGCACATACACAGTACTGATTATGCCACGCCATCACTAGGCGATGACGCGGATCCCACGACCCTTCTGTAGTGCTTACTGCGGAAGAGCTGCAGGATTTACAGCTTCCATTGACTTCAAAGGAAGCCTTCCATGTGGAAATCCGCACAGAATAGAACTTGCTGCGATTTTCCTGCCACAAGCGGAAATTTACGTTCGTGTGCAGGAAGCAGCGGTTCTCTATAAGAGGCAATGGGCATTGTTTGCTGTGGAATCTGGGGACAGCCGCCGGCCCCGAATTCTGCAAGTCAAATCTGCCCGTGTGCTGGAGCCATAAGGAGCTACAAAATTGTTGACATTTAAATATGCGACAATGGCCGACCTTAGCTACATGCGACCCAGGCAGTCGCACAGGGTAACAGCCACCAGCTTGTGAGGGCGAAAACAGATGGCTGTA
Organism: Eleutherodactylus coqui; assembly: GCF_035609145.1. Classification (NCBI taxonomy): domain Eukaryota; kingdom Metazoa; phylum Chordata; class Amphibia; order Anura; family Eleutherodactylidae; genus Eleutherodactylus; species Eleutherodactylus coqui. The sequence continues at coordinate 106,570 of NW_027102234.1, read as the reverse complement.
GGTAATCTCCCCCCTTAGGACTGCCTGGCCAGTTCATGTTTTACTTCCATGTGACAATGTCTTGTGGAGTTACATGAATCATCCTCCTCATGGCTCTGTCTCCACCCCTCTAATGTTCTGGGGCACCACTGTCAGCCCACAGGCGCTCCCACAACACAATCAATTAGGTTTTCTATTATATTTATGTTAAGAGCTTGGTTCAGGTGCTGTATTCATGCACTGGCCTTGGTTCTAGGCTGTATTTGTTATAAGCTTGGTTCTGATACATATCTTTTTTTCTTTATGCTAGGAAGGGGGTAGGGTGAAAAAAAATTCTTCCTCTTTCTTGTTGTCATCACCAGATGAATACACGCTGCTACCAAAGTGGCCTCGCATGCTAACCTCAACTGTTTTTATAGCCCAATACTCCAGCAATGCCCCCTTTACTGTAAACAACTGAATAAAATTTAAATTTTATCATACTGGTATATTGCTGTGGCCCAGTAGCTTCGTAGGCTCTGCATTTGGCTGTAGCACACCACCTCACTCTCAACTAGATCATGGTTCCTGAAAGTTAAGTTCTCCAGCATGACTGATAACCAATGGGCAAAGAAGTTATTGTCCAGCTCTGCTCCCTCATGAACCCCAAAACTTCTATGGGCTCGAACTACATGGCAGTCCACACTTTTCAGAAATTCCATCATTCGCTCAGATTATGGACCTCTTTCAGTTGGGCACTTCTGGTGTTTCCTACCTAGGTTCATTGTCCATTAGCCTCCTGTACCACCTGCCACTGCAACCCAGCCCTGGGCATCTACCTGTACCCGTGTTGGCAACCTTGGGCCTCAGCTCATTTTTTGCCACTCACTGACGAAGGTCATTCTTGACTGTAGCAACATCTCCTGTTCTCTCGCTGGAGCGTCTCATATAGGCCTCAGGACTCTCTCGGTTCGGCTCACTGCAGGTTCAGTCACAGTTGGTAAGTTCATTACTTTTAAACGGTTCAGATGTTCTAGAGTTGGTATTTTTGCTGGTCAGTTCATACTGTTCCAGTATCGATACTGGTGCATTATGTCTCCATCGGAACAAGGGCTGGAGACATAGGTTGGACAGCCAAAGTGACAGGGAGCACCCACGTAACGCCCCCGTAGCACCTTACATGTGATGAGCACCCCTTCCTGCGCTGTGGTGGCTGGTTCTGGGGAGGACTGACAGCTGCTGTTTGGCAGGAGCGCCGTTAACAATGTTGAGGCCAACGATCACAAGCGGGCGCAGGGCGAGTGGCGGAGGCGCTTCTAGGAGCTTTCGGCCTACAAATACCAACACTGGTAGAGAGATCCGATTTCAGGAGTTTCTCGGTCTTGGTGGCGTTGGCACGGTCAAGCAGCAGTAGCCGGCCAGCGAGTAACCCGGGGGCGACGGCCTGCTGCTTCCATACACCTAGTCCTGAAAGTCTCGCCCAGCCAATCACAAGCTGTGGGTGTGCATTTTAACTAAGGCCGCACAATCCAGGTTTCCACCCATTCTGCTGGTGGAGACATAATGCACCAGTACCTCCGGTATCATGGGTTGGTTTATTCTGCCATCTATACCCTATAACACTGGTGCAAGCCAGGCAGAGCCAAACACCAGGTCAGGATCTTTTCAATAAACTGGATGGCACCTTGGCTATCAGTAACCACTTGTTGGTAAAACGTAACGGACTCTACTGCTCAGAAGGCAGTCTTTATTCACTTTTGCCAATGCTTGGCGGTGCTCTGAGTCATTGCGTAACACATCATGTGATTGTTTTCAGTAAGAGAAACCAAGTAATCTTATAGATATGATACCTTTTAATGGCTCACAAAAATAAATGATGATATAGCAAGCTTTCAAACCTACTCAGGGTTCTTCCTCAGGCTTATGTCTCTACTGGCTAACACGGTACCATTTTTTTTTCATAGTAACACATCAATAACAGTTTTCTACATCCTAATGTGTCAACTATGTGACTCCCCTGCATGAGTTTTACTGTATTCTATATGGTGGGCGGTCCTCATGGTTCTTACATGTATTTTCAAGCTGTTTGACAGGTACGGCATTGAAAAACGCATTGAGCACTTGTGGTTTTGAGTGCAGCCCAGTAGCGTAGTGTAAGGACAGCAGGTGGCAGTGTTTTCCTTGCTGCATACAAAGAAGTTGCACATGCGTCCATGCAGACATGTATGTATAGATGCGCACACACATTCAAGAAGAAGAGTGCTAATGCAGCGTCTTCGTTGGCAGATCCCTGCTGACCTACAATAGTTGGCCCAGAAGGCATTTTCTGTTATGGAAAGAGCAGCTCTGGAGCACAAACTGCTGCTTTACGGCTCAGTCAGACGGGCGTTTTTTGCTGTGCATGTTTTTTGTGATTCCCATCTATATAGAACCAATGCTTTTCAATAGGAGCGGTCACATCTGATTTTTACATGTGCATAAAATTCCCACCTACAACAGATAGAACGTATGGGTGTCAATGAACGCGGTCATGTGATTTTTTTCATGCGTGAATAAAGGCATGTAATAAACGCCCGTCTGACTGAGCCCTTAAGGTGAAATTCTGTGCAGATGAAAATAGGAGATATTCCTTGGCCGATGTATGGAGCAATGTCACATTTATTGGATGTTAGTACGGGTTTATGATTTCTATCTGTTTATATCTCATCAGCTCGATGACATTTGTAAGGAAAAGTCCAGCATTTTTGACAACTGTAGGCTGAGTGTTGTTGTGGTTCTACGGACCAATCATGAGTGTGGAATATTATTTACCGTCTTACATCATTACATGTAATCGCCACGTGTCGTTATTTATGCAGGATTTTGTTTGACTGGTTTCTATTAGAGATGAGCGAGCACCAAAATGCTCGGGTGCTCGTTACTCGGGACGAAATTATCGCGATGCTCGAGGGTTCGTTTCGAATAACGAACCCCATTGAAGTCAATGGGCGACCCGAGCATTTTTGTATATCGCCGATGCTCACTAAGGTTTCCATTTGTGAAAATCTGGGCAATTCAAGAAAGTGATGGAAACGACATAGCAACGGATGGGGCAGGCGAGGGGCTACATGTTGGGCTGCATCACAAGTTACCAGGTCCCACTATTAAGCCACAATAGCGGCAAGAGTGCCCCCCCCCCTCCCAACAATTTTTACTTCTGAAAAGCCCTCATTAGCAATGCATACCTTAGCTAAGCACCACACTACCTCCAACAAAGCACAATCACTGCCTGCATGACACTCCGCTGCCACTTCTCCTGCGTTACAGCTGCCCTCATGCCACACCACCCTCATGTCTATTTATAAGTGCGTCTGCCATGACGAGGAACCGCAGGCACACACTGCAGAGGGTTGGCACGGCTAGGCAGCGACCCTCTTTAAAAGGGGCGGGGCGATAGCCCACAATGCTGTACAGAAGCAATGAGAAATATAATCCTGTGCCACCACCATCAGGCACTATTCATTCTGTCAAGGTGTCTGCATGCCCCAGTCAGACCGCGGTTTTTAATTCATAGACACAGGCAGGTACAACTCCCTATTGTGAAGTCCCTGTGGACCGACAGCATGGGTGGCTCCCTGGAACCCACCGGCGGTACATAAAAATATCCCATTGCATTGCCCAACACAGCTGAGGTAGTAATGTTGTGCTTAATGCAGGTGGGCTTCGGCCCACACTGCATGCCCCAGTCTGACTGGGGTTCTTTAGAAGTGGAAACAGATGCATTTATAATTCCCTGTGGACCCACAGCATGGGTGGGTGCCAGGAAGCCACCGGCGGTACATAAATATATCCCATTGCATTGCCCAACACAGCGGATGTAACGTCAGCTGTAATGCAGGTGGGCTAAAAATTAATTTGATTACACTGTAGGCGAGGGCCCACAAAAATTGCTGTATCAACAGTACTAATGTACATCAGAAAAATTGGCCCTGGCCAACCAAGAGGGCAGGTGAAATCCATTAATCGCTTTGGTTAATGTGGCTGAAGTGGTAACTAGGCCTGGAGGCAGCCCAGTTTAACGAAAAATTGGTTCAAGTTAAAGTTTCAACGCTTTTAAGAGCATTAAAACATATAAAAATTGTTTAGAAAAATTATATGAGTGAGCCTTGTGGCCCTAAGAAAAATTGCCCGTTCGGCGTCATTATGTGAGGTTTCAGGAGGAGGAGCAGGAGGAGGAGGAGGAATATTATACACAGATTGATGAAGCAGAAATGTCCCCGTTTTGGATGATGAGAGAGAACGATGCTTCCATCCGCGGGTGCAGCCTATGTATTGCTTAGGTATCGCTGCTGTCCGCTGGTGGAGAACAGAAGTCTGGGGAAATCCAGGCTTTGTTCATCTTGATGAGTGTAAGCCTGTCGGCACTGTCGGTTGACAGGCGGGTACGCTTATCTGTGATGATTCCCCCAGCCGCACTAAACACCCTCTCTGACAAGACACTAGCCGCAGGACAAGCAAGCACCTCCAGGGCATACAGCGCTAGTTCAGGCCACGTGTCCAGCTTCGACACCCAGTAGTTGTAGGGGGCAGAGGCGTCAGGGAGGACGGTCGTGCGATCGGCTACGTACTCCCTCACCATCCTTTTACAGTGCTCCCGCCGACTCAGCCTTGACTGGGGAGCGGTGACACAGTCTTGCTGGGGAGCCATAAAGCTGTCCAGGGCCTTAAAGACTGTTGTATTGCTTGTGCTGTACATGCTGCTCGATCTCCGCACCTCCCCTGCTACCTGGCCCTCGGAAGTGCGCCTTCTGCCACTAGCGCTGTCGGATGGGAATTTTACCATCAGTTTGTCCACCAGGGTCCTGTGGTATAGCAACACTCTCGAACCCCTTTCCTCTTCGGGAATGAGAGTGGAAAGGTTCTCCTTATACCGTGGGTCGAGCAGTGTGTACACCCAGTAATCCGTAGTGGCCAGAATGCGTGCAACGCGAGGGTCACGAGAAAGGCATCCTAACATGAAGTCAGCCATGTGTGCCAGGGTACCTGTACGCAACACATGGCTGTCCACACTAGGAAGATCACTTTCAGGATCCTCCTCCTCCTCCTCCTCCTCCTGCTCCTCAGGCCATACACGCTGAAATGATGACAGGCAAGCAGCATGGGTACCGTCAGCAGTGGGCCAAGCTGTCTCTTCCCCCTCCTCCTCATCCTCCTCATGCTCCTCCTCCTCCTCCTCAACGCGCTGAGATATAGACAGGAGGGTGCTCTGACTATCCAGCGACATACTGTCTTCCCCCGGCTCTGTTTCCGAGCGCAAAGCAGCTGCCTTTATGGTTTGCAGGGAACTTCTCAAGATGCATAGCAGAGGAATGGTGACGCTAATGATTGCAGCATCGCCGCTCACCACCTGGGTAGACTGCTCAAAGTTTCGAAGGACCTGGCAGATGTCTGCCAACCAGGCCCACTCTTCTGAAAATAATTGAGGAGGCTGACTCCCACTGCGCCGCCCATGTTGGAGTTGGTATTCCACTATAGCTCTACGCTGCTCATAGAGCCTGGCCAACATGTGGAGCGTAGAGTTTCACCGTGTGGGCACGTCGCACAGCAGTCGGTGCACTGGCAGATTAAACCGATGTTGCAGTGTCCGCAGGGTGGCAGCGTCCGTGTGGGACTTGCGGAAATGTGCGCAGAGCCGGCGCACCTTTACGAGCAGGTCTGACAAGCGTGGGTAGCTTTTCAGAAAGCGCTGAACCACCAAATTAAAGACGTGGGCCAGGCATGGCACGTGCGTGAGGCTGCCGAGCTGCAGAGCCGCCACCAGGTTACGGCCATTGTCACACACGACCATGCCCGGTTGGAGGCTCAGCGGCGCAAGCCAACGGTCCATCTGCTCTGTCAGACCCTGCAGCAGTTCGTGGGCCGTGTGCCTCTAATCTCCTAAGCTGAGTAGTTTCAGCACAGCCTGCTGACGCTTGCCCACCGCTGTGCTGCCACGACGCGTGACACCGACTGCTGGCGACGCGCTGCTGCTGACACATCTTGATTGCGAGACAGAGGTTGCGTTGGAGGAGGAGGAGGAGGAGGAGGGTGGTTTAGTGGAGGAACCATACACCGCCGCAGATACCACCACCGAGCTGGGGCCCGCAATTCTGGGGGTGGGTAGGACGTGAGCGGTCCCAGGCTCTGACTCTGTCCCAGCCTCCACTAAATTCACCCAATGTGCCGTCAGGGAGATGTAGTGGCCCTGCCCGCCTGTGCTTGTCCACGTGTCCGTTGTTAAATGGACCTTGGCAGTAACCGCGTTGGTGAGGGCGCGTACAATGTTGCAGGAGACGTGGTCGTGCAGGGCTGGGACGGCAGATCGGGAAAAGTAGTGGCGACTGGGAACTGAGTAGCGCGGGGCCGCCGCCGCCATCATACTTTTGAAGGACTCCGTTTCCACAACCCTATACGGCAGCATCTCAAGGCTGATAAATTTGCCTATCTGGACAGTTAACGCTTGAGCATGCGGGTGCGTGGCGGCGTACTTGCGCTTGCGCTCTAACACTTGCGCTAGCGACGGCTGGAGGTTGCTGGATTGGGCCGAGGACAGCGGAGGTGAGGGTGTGGGTGCAGGCCAGGACACGGTAGTGCCTGTGTCCTCAGAGGGGGGTTGGATCTCAGTGGCAGGTTGGGGCACAGGGGGAGAGGCAGCGGTGCAAACCGGAGGCGGTGAACGGCCTTCGTCCCACCTTGTGGGGTGCTTGGCCATCATATGTCTGCGCATGCTGGTGGTGGTGAGGCTGTTGGTGGTGGCTCCCCGGCTGATCTTGGCGCGACAAAGGTTGCACACCACTGTTCGTCGGTCGTCAGGCGTCTCTGTGAAAAACTGCCAGACGTTAGAGCACCTTGGCCTCTGCAGGGTGGCATGGCGCGAGGGTGCGCTTTCGGTCTGGCCCTGCCTCTACCCCTGGCCACCGCACTGTCTCTTGCAACCTGCCCTGCTGCTGCCCTTGCCTCCCCCTCTGAAGACCTGTCCTGAGTAGGCGTTGCACACCAGGTGGGGTCAGTCACCTCATCGTCCTGCTGCTCTTCCTCCGAATCCTCTGTGCGCTCCTCCCTCGGACTTACTGCCCTTACTACTACCTCACCGATAGACAACTGTGTCTCATCGTCATCGTCCTCCTCACCCACTGAAAGGTCTTGAGACAGTTGCCGGAAGTCCCCAGCCTCATCCCCCGGACCCCGGGAACTTTCCAATGGTTGGGCATCAGTGACGATAAACTCCTCTGGTGGGAGAGGAACCACTGCTGCCCAATCTGAGCAGGGGCCCGAGAACAGTTCCTGGGAGTGTTCCCGCTCCTGAGCATGTGTCATGGTAGTGGAGTGAGGAGGCTGGGAGGAAGGAGGAGCAGCAGACAGAGGATTCGGATTTGCAGCAGTGGACGGCGCAGAACTGTGGGTGGACGATAGGTTGCTCGAAGCACTTTCTGCCATCCACGACAGGACCTGCTCACACTGCTCATTTTCTAATAACGGTCTCCTGCGTGGACCCATTAATTGGGCGATGAATGTGGGGACGCCAGAAACGTGCCTCTCTCCTAATCGCGCAGCAGTTGGCTGCGATACACCTGGATCAGGAGTTCGGCCTATGCCCACACCCTCACTTGGCCCTCCGCGTCCTCGGCCGCGTCCACGTCCTCTAGGCCTACCCCTACCCCTCAGCATGCTGTATTACCAGTGATTTGATTTCCCAGGCAGGAAATAAATTGGCGCAAGCCTGCAGGCCAAATATACTTTTTTCCCTTTTTTTTAAAAGGATAGGCCCACTGCGTCTATTCAATGAATAATAAGTTTAATAACTGTGTTGTGCCCCTGCAAATGTGTCACAGAACTTTAGTGTTGCAGAGTTATTAACTACAGCTGAGCAAGGAATTTCACAGGCAGGAAATAAATTGGCGCAAGCCTGCTGTTAAACGTAGCTGGCTGCGTATGAATTTTTTACTATCTCCACCCACCACACACGTACACAGAACGCTGAGGACTGACAGAGGCAGGGCACATAGAATTTTTCCCTTTTGTTGGTAAAGAAAAGGCCCACTGACTATATTCAATCAATAATATATGTCTTCTGGCCCTGCCTACACAATTCTCTCCCTGTAGTATTACTGCCGGGTGCAATGCTCTGCACAGCCGATTTTGAAAAAAAAAAAAAAAATGCAACACTGCTAACAGCAGCCTGCACAGTACTGCACACGGGTAAATGTGGCCCTAAGAAGGACCGTTGGGGTTCTTGAAGCCTACACTCACTCCTAACACTCTCCCTGCCTAACCACCACTTCTGTCCCTGGACTATTAATGCAGGGCGCAATGCTCTGCAGACAGCCGATTTTGGAAAAAAAAAAAAGGGCAACACTGCTAACAGCACCCTCCACAGTACTGCACATGGATAGATGTGGCCCTGAAAAGGACCGTTGGGTTTCTTGAAGCCTACACTCACTCCTAACACTCTCCCTACAGCAGCTCCAACACAACAGCACTTTCCCTCAGCTAACTCACAACGCATCTGAGGCGAGCCGCGGGAGGGGCCGACTTTTATACTCGGGTGACATCTGATCGCCCCAGCCACTCACTGCAGGGGGGTGGTATAGGGCTGGAACGTCACAGGGGGAAGTTGTCATGCCTTCCCTGTCTTTCAATTGTCCAGAAAAGCGCGCTAACGTCTCAGAGAGGAAACTGAAAGTAACCGGAACATCGCGTGGTACTCGTTACGAGTAACGAGCATCCCGAACACCCTAATATTCGCCCGAGCATCAAGCTCGGACGAGTACGTTCGCTCATCTCTAGTAACACATTATGTGATTGTTTTCAGTAAGAGAAACCAAGTAATCTTATAGATATGATACCTTTTAATGGCTCACAAAAATAAATGATGATATAGCAAGCTTTCAAACCTACTCAGGGTTCTTCCTCAGGCTTATGTCTCTACTGGCTAACACGGTACCATTTTTTTTTCATAGTAACACATCAATAACAGTTTTCTACATCCTAATGTGTCAACTATGTGACTCCCCTGCATGAGTTTTACTGTATTCTATATGGTGGGCGGTCCTCATGGTTCTTACATGTATTTTCAAGCTGTTTGACAGGTACGGCATTGAAAAACGCATTGAGCACTTGTGGTTTTGAGTGCAGCCCAGTAGCGTAGTGTAAGGACAGCAGGTGGCAGTGTTTTCCTTGCTGCATACAAAGAAGTTGCACATGTGTACATGCAGACATGTATGTATAGATGCGCACACACATTCAAGAAGAAGAGTGCTAATGCAGCGTCTTCGTTGGCAGATCCCTGCTGACCTACACTAGTTGGCCCAGAAGGCATTTTCTGTTATGGAAAGAGCAGCTCTGGAGCACAAACTGCTGCTTTACGGCTCAGTCAGACGGGCGTTTTTTGCTGTGCATGTTTTTTGTGATTCCCATCTATATAGAACCAATGCTTTTCAATAGGAGCGGTCACGTCTGATTTTTACATGTGCATAAAATTCCCACCTACAACAGATAGAACGTATGGGTGTCAATGAACGCGGTCATGTGATTTTTTTCATGCGTGAATAAAGGCATGTAATAAACGCCCGTCTGACTGAGCCCTTAAGGCCTCCTTCCCACGAACGGATTTACGCCGCGTAAATTCGCGGCAAAAATCCGCTGCGTGGCCCCCTGCTATTAGGTTCTATTGAACCTAATAGCACAATGCTCACGATGCGTAATTCCACCGCGGAATTACGCACCGTGATTTCTCCCGTCCTCACCCGCAGCATGCTCTATTTGCTGTGGGTGAGGACGGGCTGTACGCGCTGACGGCTTCCATTGCAGTCAATGGAAGCCGTCTGTTCACGCTATCTCCCGCTGTAACCAGCGGGAGATAGCATGAAAAAACGCTTCCCCACCTACCGCCGCAGCGTCATTTGACGCGGCCGGCGCGTCACGTGACACTGCCGGCCGCGTCACGTGACGCGGTGGGCGTGTCACACGACGCGGTTGCGGTGGGCGGGGAAGCGTTTTCACGCTATCTCCCGCAGGTAAGCATAGGGGCTCTGGGGGGCGCCGTGACGGGCTTCACTGCGTAATATTACGCGGCGGAGCCCGTCACGCTCGTGGGAAGGAGGCCTAAGGTGAAATTCTGTGCAGATGAAAATAGGAGATATTCCTTGGCCGATGTATGGAGCAATGTCACATTTATTGGATGTTAGTACGGGTTTAAGATTTCTATCTGTTTATATCTCATCAGCTCGATGACATTTGTAAGGAAAAGTCCAGCATTTTTGACAACTGTAGGCTGAGTGTTGTTGTGGTTCTACGGACCAATCATGAGTGTGGAATATTATTTACCGTCTTATATCATTACATGTAATCGCCACGTGTCGTTATTTATGCAGGATTTTGTTTGACTGGTTTCTATCTTTCATGCCCAGGACTTGGTCTCCAACATTTTTCACTAGGGGGTTGTGCGGATCTTACAGGGAAACCAAAAGTCGTACAATTCTACATTTTGATTGGACACTAAAACATTGATAATAGGGCCACATTAGGGCCCCATCGGAAGTCACAATTCAAAATTGAATGTAGTGGGAAGTAAATCTGATCCCATAGAGGTTTAAGGATTTCACATGACCACCAGATATGTAACAGTGATCCAACCTGTTCATAACATCTCCAACACAAACCAGAAGTACCAGGAAACATTTGAGACAAGCGGTAGATGCCACCTATATAAACGTCTTCTTAATAATTAGCACAACAAGAGTTCTTAGTACCCAACTGACATACAGAAGCCATTGGTCCTCAATAAAGGTCTCCTGAAGTTCTGTTTCCCAGTTTTTTTCTGAAAAGAGGGAAGGGGAGTTGGAATTAAAGGACAGTGCTCTGTAGGCTCCGGTTATACAGGCATATCGGTGCTACAAAATCGCAATGATATCACAACTGTGTTCCTGCAATTTTGTAGCGTCAGTGATGCTTTGCTGTTGTCTGTGATAAAATTGGTTAAAAAACAGGTTAAACCCTCCCCTAAAATAAGCCCTAGCTGAATTTCCCCCCAAAAAAGGAGAATACTTACCTAGCAGGTATGGTCCAGGTCCTCCCGCTGTTCCCTTGAGCTCTGTTGGCCATTCTGCAGTCCTCGTTCACCCACAGAAGATCACTTCCTGGTTGCGGGATTCAAAAATCACACCTCCAGGAAGCGATGTCTCTGTTTGGTTCCTCCAGCTCGACTCGACCAATCAATGCCACGCTCGATCAACCAATATGGTTCATCCAGCTCTGCATTGATTAGTTGAGAAGAGTTTGAAGAACCAATCACGTTGTGGAAGTCGGATTCATAAATTGGCTGAGCCATGATTGGCCAATTCATAAATCCCGCCTCTATTAAAGTACTGCTCTTTAATAATCTTTTTTTCCTGGTGAGATCGTTCACACTGTTCATCACTTACATCCCTGAATCTTGGAATCGCTGGTCTTTCATGAGTTTCTGGATTTGTAGTCCATCGAATTTACCTGCTTTCAGCTTCTCCATGCTCATCACAGGAAGTTTTCTACATTTGTAGCCAAAATGCTTTCCATTCCTCTTCAATGTCTTTACACATTGCTTCATCAACCCAAGTTTGATGTTTAGTAGTGGCAAAATGTATTATATGTACTAATAGGTGGGAGTTGTGCCCATCATGTACAAAAGTACCAGGTGATCGCACATTGGTTTTAGGGCCCAATCAGATGGTTGTATGTGAACTGTGCCTGAGATTCTCTGGTACAAAATGCACCAGAGAGCACACAGACACACATCTGTGAACTGTCAGAGCCCCACAGGTAGAGGATATTGCATGTCCAACTCTGGCCTGTGATATAGACCAAAATAGAACATGCTGCAATGTTTTCACATGTGCTTGTGAAATTATTGAATTATATTTCATGCAGTTGTGTTGTGTGCATAATATTTGTGCTGTGTGTATGGCAAGATGTACAAGTGCAAAAGACACACATTGTAGAGAAATTTTACTAACAGGGTATCATATACTGAGTATGCAGCTTTGTCATAATTAACCTTTGTAATGTTTTACTAAGAGAGAAGTATAACACATGCTGTAGACTTGTTAACCTTGTGGGGGTTGCCACACTATATAACCTCTCACATTGGAACAATAAACACAGAAGAGCTTGGAAATATCACTTAAATATGTCTCATTGTTTTCTTCTCCAATGCATCAAATGATAATTAGGCATACCTGATTGATAAGCCTGCAATACCTTTCTAGTATCAGCTAAGTTAAGTGATTACACTAAAAGAAAATCAGTCCTTGTGAAAAAATGTTTATGTTTATAGCCAAATTGGCTATAATGGGTCTGTGTGATGCCCGTAAAATGCACGAAGAGCAGCCAGATGGTAAATGCTCCCGTGTGAATGGGCCCTTATAATGCTAAACCAAGAAGAGTGCCCTTCTTCCTCCCCCTTACTTCTTTTCTTTCATTTTATTGAGGTGCGGGGTCCATCCACATTAATCTCTTGCTACAAATAAGCACTATAAAGGAATAATATTAAAATGAAGCCGCTCCAGGACTTAAAGAATATATCTTTAATTTAGGATGTTGGATTATAAATATAAAATATAATTACAAATCTAAAAATAAATCTTAAAAACCAACAATGTTGTTTGCTGGCACCAGATGGTATTAGGTAATCTTGGCAGCAGGTGGTATCTATTGTTGGTTGGTGGCTGCAGAATGTATTAGGTGTTCCTGGCAGCAGGTGGTATCTATTGTTGGTTGGTGGCTGCAGCTGGTATTAGGTATTCTTGGCAGCAGGTTGTTTCTATTGTTGGTTGGTGGCTGCAGATGGTATTAGGTGTTCTTGGCAGCAGATGGTATCTATTGTTGGTTGGTGGCTGCAGCTGGTATTGGGTGTTCTTGGCAGCAGGTGGTATCTATTGTTGGTTGGTGGCTGCAGCTGGTATTAGGTGCTCTTAGCAGCAGGTAGTATCTATTGTTGGTTTGTGGCCGCAGCTGGTATTAGGTGTTCTTAGCAGCAGGTAGTATCTATTGTTGGTTGGTGGCTGCAGGTGGTATTAGGTATTCTTGGCAGCAGGTGGTATCTATTTTTGGTTGGTGGCTGCAGGTGGTATTAGGTGTTTATGACAGCAGGTGGTATCTATTGTTGATTGGTGGCTGCAGATGGTATTAGGTGTTCTTGGCAGCAGGTGGTATTATTGGTAGGTGGCTGCAGATGGTATTAGGTGTTCTTGGCAGCAGGTGGTATCTATTGTTGGTTGGTGGCTGCAGCTGGTATTGGGTGTTCTTGGCAGCAGATGATATTTATTGTTGGTTGGTGGCTGCAGGTGGTATTAGGTGTTCCTGGCAGCAGGTGGTATCTCTATTGTTGGTTGGTGGCTGCAGCTGGTATTAGGAGTTTTTGGCAGCAGGTGGTATCTGTTGTTGATTGGTGGCTGCAGGTGGTATTAGCTGTTCTTGGCAGCAGGTGGTATCTGTTGTTGGTTGGTGGCTGCAGGTGGTATTAGCTGTTCTTGGCAGCAGGTGGTTTTTGATCTTGGCTGATGGCAACAGATGGTATTTGCTGCTGTTTGACATCTCCCCTGATGTTATGGGGAATGTCACTTCCTGCAGAAAGAAAACATAAAGACAATTTAGTTAAACCTTCTTTTAAGGAATAGGCAGTGTGGTAGCACAGATGGCCTGCAGAGGGCAGTAGAGCAGTCATTCTGCTAGTAAATTACAGAAAACCCTTGTGTGGGTATGACAGGGAGGATGCGGATAAGGAAAATGCTGTACAGCCCTGCTGAGGTGTCCTGAGCGTCTGGAAGTCCAGTGATGAGTGGACAAGTGTTGATTTCCACTGATGCACATGATATATAGCAGTATAGAGCCAGTATGGCTGAAGATGGAATGCTATATGTGAGAAAGTCTGCTGATGGAGTTGCAGAGATTTAAAGGACCAGTAAGGCCAGAATTGGCCGGACATGGGCTACTGAAGTGCGACAACCCCCAAACTCAATAACCCCAAGATGCCACTATATATAATCACTGTGATGGGTCGCCCATTGTTATACTGTCTAGCATTAGATGCCATGATCTCATGTGTTTCAAATCAGACATCGCCTGTTATTAGAAAGCCGGTCAGCTCATGTGGATGTTCACACTGGGAGAGGTTTCTGTTTGTAATGTGACTATATACCTCAATATACAAACGGGAGATGTTACAATACTTTGGCAGTGCCACCTATTATAAAATCCAAAAGAAGGAAAGGGTGGAGATACTACTATAAAGGATGTAAACCAATGGCTGTAATTGGTTCATCGAGCTCTGCATTGATTGGCTGAGCTGTGGCTTTTAAGAACCAATCAGAGCGAGCGCTTCCTGTAGGTGGGATTTATGACCCCCCTGAAGACTGCAAACAAGTATGCTGGAGTATGGGGAGGAGAGCGCCTGTTAGGTAATGTATTGTTTGTTTTTAAATGCAGCTAGGGCCTATTTTAGGAGTAGAACTTTTGTTTCAAGCTGCCCCGAAAATGCCGGCAAAAGAGCGATACAAAGTTGTGCGACTTCGTAGCACGACAAAATGGTGATATTGCCGCAAGAAAACGCAGCAATATCGCGGGAACACAACTATTATATCGCTGTGATTTTCTACATTCTCCTTTGTACAGGCTACAAAGGGCTCAAAAATAAACTATATATTTTACAAAAATTGGGTTTCTTTAGTTTTTTTTTTACCCCTAACAAAATTCAAAAACAGCAAAAAAAAATCAGTGATGGATATTTTAAAAACTGACCTATATGTCACAGAAAAAAAATGCAGCAAAATTAATTTTGACAGCTGATGGAAAAAAACAAATAGGGCAGTAAAACCACCACATGGGCAAAATCCCCCCCAAAATGTCTGGTCCTTTAGGGACAAAACATCCTGGTCCTTGAGGGGTTAAAACAACTTTTCCCAGAAGTGAAGAGGAATGATATGGAAGGACCTGAAGACTAGGAGAACTTTACAAATATATACACATAAGGCTTTTCATAGACTGGAGTAGTGTAGCTGCTGTAAGACATATCATTAGCGCTATATGTTACCTCGTCGCGGTCTTATTGCGGTCTTATTGCCGGTCCCTGAGACTATCTCCGTCTCCTCTTCCTTCTTGTCCTGTTGGTTTTCAGACCTGAAAAATTACAAAATCCAGTGTAAGAATAATTCCCAAAGATCTTGTTATCGTGTGAAGTTGGTGCCATCAGGGAGGAGAACTCGTATATGTACATGGAGACAGATTATACCGAGCAGGACAGTCGGGGAAGTTCATGCATCCATTTGGGGGCTCTAGATAATATTACACCACTAGTATAAACGTCCATTGCAGACTCCAGATCAGTCGATACTAGTGATGGCGAACCTTTTAGAGATCGAGTGCCCAAAGTGCAACCCAAAACCCACTTATTTATCACAAAGTGCCAACACACCAGGGGGCGGGGCTTATCACCACGTATGATTTTACCTCCGTCATTATAAAAAGGACAGGGCCGCATATCTGCAGCTGATTTCATACTTTGCGGCGCTCCCCCTCACCTCCTTTGTAGGCTTTCCCACCTGAACAGTGAACCACATCTGAACAGGCCGCTGGGAACAGAAAGCCAGGAAGTGCTGACAGTGGGAAGCCTTGGCATGCGGGGACACACCGCATACTATGAAATCAGCTGTGGATATGCCACGTAAATTTTAGCAACGGACATTCCACAGCATTTCTACCAAGTGTAAACATACCCTAAGTCAGCTTTAGGTATTCTGCCATGTGCAGAGTAGCCCCGATAGTATATGTGACCCCCCCAGTGGCCTTAGTAGTAAAATTGTCCCTCACAGTGGCCTCAGTAGTAATAATGTCCCCTTTATTGGCCCAGGTAGTAACAGTGACCCCTACAGTTGTCCCAGTAGTAATAGTGACCCCCACAGTGGCCTCGGTAGTACTACTATTATTACTGGGTCCAATATATTACTAATAGTGTCCACTATATTGGCCCCAGTAATAATATTAACCCCACAATAGCCCCAGTAGTAGTAGCCCTTCCCCCCCTGAGACCCATATACTTACCTCCTCTTTGTAGTCTTATGAACACCCTTAGTCTTCTCGGCGCTGCTGCAGGTCGCTCGAGCTGATGGAGGTTCTTTTCTTCTCCCCTTCTCCTAAGGAAACAATGAGAAGAGGTCAGGGAAGTATGATCCCAGGTGCGCACACTGACATCAGTGTGTGTGACCGGCACAAGCGGCGCTAATAAAATTGGTATTTTTTTTATTAGACTTCAGGGCCCGGTAGTGACTGCTACCTCAACAAGAACTACAAGAACTTACTCTTCCTCTGGTCTTATGACTTCATTCTCAACAGTAAATGTATTGGATGTTTTCTCCTGTTGTCCATTTTGTCCTGTAAAATAGACACGGCCTATAAGATTAGATGTTCATATAATGCACATTGATCCCCTCCGCTGCCGGCCTGGAGTTGGAGACCCCATAAAATACTAGATAATGACATAAAGCACAATTCCCTAATATATTAGTAGAACGGCAGCTGCTCATTTTATCCCAACAATGTATATTGGGGAAAATGAGAAAGTTTGGTACCGTTAAAATCTCACGGTGGGGATCAATCTTTTCATCAAGCTATAAGCAAACTTTTTACCATGTCTGAGAGATGTGCGTCCTAACTCCGGGACTCTCGCCTATCTCCAGATTGGGGTCTCGCACCCGGTAAAGTAATTGATGACTACCGCATGCATGCAGAGAGGGAATAGAAGAGAGGTCATGGATGTGCGCGGCGCTCTCCATTCACCTCTATGGGACTGACTGTTTTTAGCTCTGTGACTCCCATAGAAGTGAATGGACAGACTCTTGCTCATGGGTGGTCTTCTCTCCATTCATTCTCTGCCTGGATGCATCAGCCATCAGCTGTATTACCCTGAAGTTTAGAAATCCATGTGGGTCCCCGAGGTGAGAATCACATCTATCAGACATTTATCCTGCGGTTATGCCATGATTTTCTATCCATTAGGATAGATAGATAGATAGATAGATAGATAGATAGATAGATAGATAGATAGATAGATAGATAGATAGATAGATAGATGGATGGATGGATGGATGGATGGATGGATAGATAGATAGATTAGATTATTTATGTTGCATTTACCATCGGATTCGTCGCTATTCTCTGTGGAATTGGATGATCCTCCACTCTCGATGTCATCTGGGGATTCATCCGTCCTCTTTTTCCTTTAAAGTAGTAAAATTAGAAGTCACCTTGTGAGTCCGAGCAGTAAAACAAGCCACAAGAAATGTACAGCACAATAAAATATACCCGTTAACCCCTTCTTGACGTGCTCTGTTTTTTTTTGTATTTTTAGAATTTTTTCTCCACTTTAAAAAAATGGAGTGCCATGAAAAAAAAAAAGAAATTCTGCCATATTTGGGGTTTTTGTGTCTACGGTTTATAATCTACAGCGAAATTTTTTTTTTTTCAATTTAGATTCTTTTATTCTAAATATGGGAAAATGTTTTATTTTTACTTTTATTACGTTTTATTTTTTTATTAAAATAATACAACTTTTTCAAAACTGATTTTTACATTTTTTTCCTCCCCATGGGGAACAAGAACTTGCGATGGTTTGATCGCTCCTGCAGTATGATGTAATACCATAGTATTACATTATATTGCAATCTGATAGGAAATCTATCAAGCCACACCACAGGCTCCCGGCTGCCATGGCAAATACACGGCACTCTCATATCTCATCACAGGGAACTATTCGGGACTCCTAAACATAAACCGTGGCAATTAAAGTATTAACAGCTCTGTTCAGCGGCGTTGCTCATTGGAGCTGTTGTGGACGGGTGCCGTCTGTTTCTTCCCCGGACCCCTTTCCATACAATCCCTGAACTTCCGTGACATAACAGTACATACTGGAGCGCTAAGGGATTAATATGTCATGTGATAATGTGAGGATGCGCTATTTCCTATGTAGACTGCAGTGTAGCTGATAAAAGTATTATTTACAATACTTACTTGTGTCTTTCGTAGAGACACTTGCCCACCCCATATACGAGTACCAAGATGTAGGGGGCCAGAGCTGGTAGAATGAACCTGATGTTATATTCTATTCGATCTATAATGGTGGGCTTCTCTTCTATCTTCTTTCTTGGTACATCTAGAAAAGAAGAAACAATAGAAGTTATTAATAATCTGCCTTTTATTCATTAGGTCGTTAGTATTACAACTGCGGATTCCAAAATGAGTTGTTATTTGGGGTGTAAGGATGGGCGGCTCCTACCGATCCTTGTACCCCGGCATGTACAATAAGGCACCAGGCATTCCTATAACCCCCACCCCCAATGAGCAGTTTATTCAGCACAGTATTGACGCTCTCCTCAGCCGCCTGCGGCCCCCCGTTGGGCACCACATCTTGCCCTGCCACAGTCCAGGGGCTCACAGGGGGCACTAACTTATACAGGTGCCATGCCAGCCTCTTACACATTGCCAGCGACCATCTAGGCCAGTTTTAGTGAAAGCTATTCAGTACAAGGGAATATTTACAATGTGTTCGGCTGATACATTGGGGATATGGAGAATAGTTCCCACCTGCAATGTATGCAGACAATGTGTAGGCGCACCAACAGCGGTATGTGTGAGGCTACATTCACACGGGTGCCCCATATCAGGCCAAGAGACTCCGCCTAATATCAAACTTGGCAACTTGCCACTTTCACGACGAGCCAATGAGTTTTTGCTTAAAGATTCCATCACTTCTGTGAGATTGCGATTTTCACATCTGAGAAAAGATCCCAGGAGCTTCCCATGGGCTGCAATGGAAATTAATTGCATACGATTTTTTTTTGTGCTTCCATAGGAAACAATGGGGGATTCCTTCTGCAGGAACATCCAATAATAGGACATGCTGCGATCTTAGTTCCCCTCAGTATCGCTGTGAGTGAAAAATCTCTCATGTGAATAGACCGTTCAAAAGAATGGATTTCACATTTGTGTGGGATTTGCGTGTCTTGCATTGTACAAAACTCCTGCAAGATTCTTGGCCGTGTGAATAAGCCCTTAAAGTAACATTAGCCTGAATGCCAGAACCCAAGGCTCCCCAGCAGAACATCACCCAGAGTCACATAGACTTCCCAATGCCATCTCTTCCCATAATAAGCGACGCACACACATCCAATAAGGAACAACTCTACTGACAAAATGAGAAGCAGCCGGTAACCCCTCTATCTCTAGTGAACCCCCTTCTTCTACATCTAGTAGTGAGTGTCTGCAGTACGGAGAGAATGCTATTAACTACCCTGTTTCCCAGAAAATAAGCCCTAGCATAATTTTTCAGGATTTGTGAGGATGCTGTAAATATAAGCCCTACTCCAAAAATTAGCCCTAAAAACAGTTAATTAAAAAACAAAAGTCAATGTAAACAGTGTCCCGGCAGCCATACATGTAAAAAAGAAAAATATTTTGGAGCAAATATTAATATAAGACCCTGTCTTATTTTTTGGGAAACAGGGTATATACAGCTAATCTATATGTTATTAGGCTGTACTCTTAGATCCCTCCGCCCATATCACCTGCCCATGCTAGGATTAACTCCTTGTGCAGTAATGTACTTACCTTCATATTTTGCGTTGAAGATTCGAACTGCATGCACTGATGGTAATAGCAGCAGGGTCACTAATATCATTTTCACAAACATTCTCTCTTCTCTCTCTCACTTTCTATACAGAATGAGCTCATCTCACTGTAACATCACTTTATATACCTGCAGCGTCTGTGACATCACAGATTGGAACCAAAGACCATAGTGACCTCATAGAAGCCTCACATGCAGCCGTGTACACGTATGTGTGATGTCACAACAAGCAGTAAACATGAAGCATCCATCTCTGTATCTTCCTACTATGACCAGTCTTGTGTCAGAGGATTCCTGCTAGAACATGGCCATCATGGGGGCCGGTAGTTACCGTTACTGGAGTGCTGACGGATCAGAGGACCTTCTGATGGACCCTGATGATACATGTGAGGCGGCCCTCATAGATATCTGTTGGAGATGAAGGCTCCTCTGCCACCATGAATAAGTCTACTGCTGCCGGAATCCATATCTTGCTAACAATGTCACAAACATTTAGGGTTATTACAAATGATCCTCCGATGTGATCCGCGTTTTTGTGCGATGCGAAGCGACAGAAAGGAAGGCTCCTCCGGGAAACATGGGCCACAAAACATCGCAAATCAGGGCAATATTCAGCAATGTAGCCGCCTACAAAACATCACTAATGTGAAGGAACCCATTGGAAGGCATGGGCTTCACATACATGCGGTTTGTAGTGCTGTCGCATCACAAGAAAATCGCGCAATTTTGTTGCCCTGTGAAAGTGGCCAAATAGCCACAAAAATGTGTTAATGTGGATTTATACAGAACTGTAAAGGATTTAGGCAGGTGTGAGAAAAATGCTGCAAAGCAAGAATTTTTTTTTTAAACTCCAGGTGTCTGCAGGACAATGACCCCAAACATCCAGACACAGAAGGATTTGCGCAAACCTTCATCCACAACAGATCTGGGCTTAGTTCTCCAAGGTGTTTGAAACAACCCCCCTGCTGAGTTCCTTCAAAAACTGTGTGCAAGTGTCCCTAGAACTTGTGTACAGTTCCAGGGGCGTACCTAAAGGCTAAGGGGCCCGGGTGCAAAAGTCCAGCTGGGCCCCCCCTCCATCTGTACCCATATCTATACCTAAACTGTGCTAATTTACAAACATGATGCAGCCCCTTGGCGTAAGCCTTCTCATCAGGACTCCTTTCCTTGACTACATAAAGACCTGTTGGTAATGTCTTAGGCCGCTTTCAAACTTGTGCGAGATTTGTGCGTTGCAAGACGCACATGAATATGACTCCATTGTTTTGCATGCGATCATACACGGGAGCGATGTTTTTTTTCCTGTGCATCACACGAGAATATGATGATGTGATGGGAGCTGGATATAACACAACAACCCCTCACATCCGTGGGCACAGCACACGTTGGCGAGTGTGATAGGGGGCATAGTTTCAGAATCACTCGTGTGAAATTAGCCTAAGGCCGGCTGCACACGGCTGGATTTGCATAGCGGAATATGGCGCTGGCATCCGCCTACAGATTCCGCAGCATGTACCGCCCGCAGCATGCTATGGAAAAGCGTTTTTCCCTTTACACGAGCGGAAATCAATTGTGGTTTTCCGCTCACGGAGGAAAAATCACGGCATGCTGTATTCTAGTGCAGATTCTGCACGGACGGCCTCCATTGAACTCAATGCAAGCCGTGCGACCCACCGTCCTGACATTGCGGAAAAGTCGCGGGCAGCCGTGTCATCAACTAGCAACGGCGCTGGAAAGTCAGTGATTAAAAGAAAAAAACAGTACTGCGCGGGTCCGACGGCTCGCCATGTAGACCATCCGCAGTACAGGAAAAAGAAAGAAATTACAGGTACGCACGGATGCCAGCGGGGCACAGGGTGGGATTCCGCTGCGGGCTCACGCATGCAGAATCCGACCCAGTTGTGTGCAGCCGGCCTTACACTGTTCACGGATTTTGTTGCATTTTTGAACCACAATTAAAATCAGATCCAGAAACCGCATGCACAATTATAAACCGCACGGGGGTTCAAACAGTACAGGCGGGTTTTAAACTGCATGCAGGTTTCTGATGTGATTTTCAGTTGTGTGTAAAGTGTTCAAATATACAGTATATACCCAGGTTACACCAGCTGTACATATAATTATATACAGTATATACCCAGGTTATACCAGCTGTACATATATAATTATATACAGGAGAGGTATAACCTACACCAGCTGTTCATATATAATTATATACAGTATTACCCAGGCTATACCAGTTGTACATATATAATTATATACAGTATATACCCAGGTTATACCAGCTGTACATATATAATTATATACAGGAGAGGTATAACCTACACCAGCTGTACATATATAATTATATACAGTATTACCCAGGCTATACCAGTTGTACATATATAATTATATACAGTATATACCCAGGTTACACCAGCTGTACATATATAATTATATACAGTATATACACAGATCATACCAACTGTACATATATAATTATATACAGTATATACCCAAGCTATACCAGCTGTACATATATAATTATATACAGTATATACCCAGGTTATACCAGCTGTACATATATAATTATATACAGTATATACCCAGGTTATACCAGCTGTACATATATAATTAGCCTAGTCATGTGATCTGCAGCCACAGGTCCTCCTGCACTCTCTTGTACCGCGTCTGCATGGATCGCTCCGGAGGTGAGTAGAGCCGCACTAGCCCCTCCTCCGGTAATCGCTGGCCGGCAGAGACTGATAGACTGCAGCTGTGACCACTCACAGCTGCAGCCTATCAGTGGGAGGGCCGCGCACCGTGGGAGTCTGCAGCCTGTAATTGGCTGCCGACTCCACGTATAACAGTACTCCCCTCTGCTCTTGCTGACCTGCGGCGCTGCCTCCCGTCTCTCTCCTTCCCCTCACCGTACGCCAGTGTACAGTACTATATATTGTTACTTGATCCGGTTATAGGCTCACATGCGGCCTTTTTTATTTGCTTTTATCAATGTTGCTCGCAGACCTGCGTTTATTCAGGTGGCCTTTTTCTGTTCCTTGACAGCCTCAGCTAATTGATGGACCTTGTAGAGGGTTGTTGTGTCGACCATTTAGCTGGCAGCTGATCGGCTTCAGTTTAGTGGCATCACATTTATCTTCTGCCTCACATGGGGTTGTGCCCACCATGCCCACCAGCAGCCGGTGATGGCACATATATAGGTGTTCACCACTGGACTCCATCAGCTGGTTTTAGGGCCCATTCAGATGGTTGTAGGGGAGCCGTGCCTGAGATTCTCAGGTGAAAAGTGCAGCGGACAGTATACAGCAGATTCTGTCTGCTCTCTAATATCTTGCCAATATCTGAAGTATGTAGCAGTGCTGAAATAGCTTTGTGCTCGGAATAGGTTGGCCGCTAATTTTTAAACGACCACCCTTCAGTGTAAGAGCTTATTCACAAGAGCGTATATCAGCCACCGTTTTCACAGCCAGCCGATATACGCTTTTATCTGATGCATTGAATTCCAGTGCATCAAATCACACAGGCATATTCCCATGGTGTAAAAGCGCCCAGCCGGCCATAATAGCGCCTGGAACTATCTTTGTGCTCGGAATAGGTTGGCCGCTGCATGAGCTCCTATGGGAGCCAATGACAGCGGCCGGAGAAGGGAGGTAGGAGGGAGTTTAGCAGCATGATTGCTAAACTCCCTTCCCCCTTTCTCTTCCTCTCTCCTCCCCTTTGACTGTTTGCAATGGGAGGGGGCAGGACGGAGCTAATTTCACCCCGCTCTGCCCCCTCCCATTGCTGGCTGCGGGCAAGTGCGGTTGTAGTAGAAGTGAAAAAAAGTATGGTATTTGTAATGGTAACGTACCTGCAGAGTAAAAGCATGTTCAGACAACAAATTTGAGAAGCAATTATAATAACAGACAGTAAAACTAGTGGTATTATTGTATCTTGACACCACCGGGAAGTACTGGTGGAGTCAAAACTGACAAGGGGGTGACGCCAACTGTATGTGATTGGCTGGAGAGCAGGCTGGGCTGTAGGTCCTGGCAGCCCAGTAAGGTTAGCCTCCAGCTCAATAGATTTTAATAGCAGACAGCGGCCCCCCGCTGCAGCCACAGGTGCAAGGGGCTTCCCCTGCCGGCGCCCCAGAAGGTGGCACCCCACTCTGTGCTAAAGCACAGAGTGTGGTCGGCAGCTAGGCAGCCACACCGCGGGAGCGGCAGCGCCAGAAGCACAGGTGCCGAAGGACAGTGGCGAGCCTTACAGTGCTGCCCTCTACAATCCCCCAAGTGCTTTTAGGAAATGGCAGCAGGACCGACCAAAGAGCAGGAGCAGCACCGCCACCTGGGGTGCAGACAAGCTGCAGGAGTGGCACCGCCGACAGAGGCGCCGGCAACCAGTGGGAGCCGCATCGCCAGTAGAGGCATGGGCAAACAGCAGGAGCGGCACCAGCAGCAGAGGCGCTGGCAACCAGCGGAAATGGCACCGCCAGCAGAGGCGGCGGATCAGGCGAGGGCAGTGGATCCCATGAGTGACGGAGCGGGGCAAAAGGGAGAACAGCCGCTGGGCTGTAGGTGAGCACAGGCAGGTGGGGTGTGGAAGTAGTAGCACACTACTCACAGCAGGACAGCAGCCAGGGGACCAAGGCCAAGGCAAGCGTCCCAGAAAGGGCTCAGTGAAACAAGCCAGGATTGGAAATCACATCCTACCAAGCACCTTCCAGGACCTGCAGCTATTCAGCCAATCTGGAGCTAGGGGTGTGACAGGGGCATTCCTCCATGGGAGCCATGTCAAACCCCTAGCTTACAGTGGCGTCAAGATACGATTATATACCGAAACTAGCAGGGGATTTAGAAAAAAATGTTCATGCTACAGGTGCAGAATTGTCTCTTATGCAGCACAGTGAATAACGAGGCTGCATGGGACTGGGGGCGGAGCTTAAAGGGAATAGCGAGCTAGATGGGGGGGAGGAGCTAGGTACGGAAGAAGAAGGAGAAGACAGGAAGAAGACCAAGAGAGAAGAAGCGTGGAGGAAAGAGGACGAAGCCGAGGAAGACGCCCACCCACCCGCCCGTGAGATGGGTGAGGAAAGACTTTATGGGACTTTTATACGTTCGGAAGTTGTCACAGCTGTGGTTGGCCTTGAACTTTCCATGCTGGAGAAGAGGAGGGTTTACAAGCCCAAGGAAAGCGGGCTTACAAACGTCCTGTGGAATAGTTAAAGCTAAAATCAGTTTAAATTAAGCGGGTTGTAGCATGGGAAGGGTTTATGGAGTTAAAATAGTTAAATTAAAATAGTAGAGGTTAAATATTTAATAAAAGCTGTGGCCTACCCCACATTTACACACAAGAAGTTTCCGGGTAAGTTTTTGTTATTAGTTAAGGGAGCGTCAGTCAGGTTGATGCCCCCAGTCTCCTTCATGCATAAGATTCTGATGCAGTTCCTAGTCAGCAGCTCTGCAGATGTGCTACAGGTTGTCCACTTGTCACCTGAAGGTATTGTAACCTCGATTCTAAGGTGAGTGAACAGTTAATTTGCTTGCAGACTTCAGACGCTTGCGTGTGAACAGTTGAAGAAGAAGAAGAAGAAGGAGTACCTCTGCACTGGGCCTTGAGAAAGTCTTACTCACTGGTTGCTCACTCTCTCTCTTGGGGGCTCACTTACAATTTATGTGGACTCTTGCACTCGGGAAACCTCTCCCCCTCTTCCATCTTCAACCCATGAGGGCTGAAGGTGCCCCCATGTGCCCCTATGCTTTCTCTCTCTACTCCAGAATATGGAAAAGTTATGATTTTTTTTTAAAGTGGGGAAGAAAAATGAAAATTTAAAAAAGTAGAAAAAAGGGTCTGCAGCGGGAAGGGTTGAGGGTTGTGTTCTGTTTTAACTGAAGATCTTCATATCCATCAGTGATATTCACAGAAGAATAGGTGAAATAAGTGTAAATTACACTGCAAACCATTCAATGCACAGGATGAAAATCACCTTTATTCACTTGCTTATAAACTGTTCAAGTCTCTATTTACAGACAGTTGGGCATCCAATGCTTCCAGCTCTTCACACAACATGTATGTGCCTTGTGAAGGTGCCGCTACAATCACCGTGAGACATTAGATTGGTCGTCAGCGGTAAAGACAGACCTAAAGAACTCAGGTGAGACTAGAGGAATCAAAGATAAATCAATGAGTTTACTATAATGAGATGATAAATACCTTCCATTGCTTCAATTAATCCATTCATCACTATTCAGTATATGAAATTCACTTTTGATTGTCCCCATCTTCATGTTACCAGGCCTCGGTCTTTGGTTCCAGTATGTTGTAGGAATAAATATCATATTCCATGTACTTCACTGCCTGCTCCAAATTGGTTATAATGAGAAGTTGCATGCATGCAAATGTATCTGAGTCTGACTCCATGTTGGTCATTCTCCAGTACACTTCTGCTTTATTCACATCATAACGGTACAGCTCATGATTGGCTTAGTATGTAATGACTCTATGATTACCGTATGTTAACGCCCCAGGTATATGTCCCTACCAAGCATGTCACCTTTAATTAGATGAGAACAAACCAAATTTAGGGCTTATTTACACGGGCGTATATCGGACGGGTTTTCATGCTCGGCTTTCTGATGTTTGCAATGAGAGGGGTGGAGCTAAGCTCTGCCCCGCCCTGGCCCCCTCTTATTGCAAATGGCCGGAAGGGAGGATAGAGGAGGTGAGCTGGTGAGGAGAAGGGAAGGGGGACTGTCTTCCCAGGCCCCATGGCATTGCAGCCTCAGTGTATATGCACCGTCCCGTTTGCCGTGCAGGCGTCTTTACGGCGCCAGCGGGTGCACATAAAACGCCCATAGCTGTGTAAATAGGCCCTTAGGGTGGGTTCACACGAGCGTGTTTTTGTGCGTACTTAGGTGCGTACATACGCGCGCACCTAGGTACGAGCAAAAACACGCGTGAACACAGCTGCGTGCTTGTTGTCAATTGGGTCGCGGCTGCTGCCGGCGGCTCCATTAAAAATAATGCTCTGCCGGCAACCCTGCATTCCTTTTCAGGGAAGGGCTCTACATATAAGCCCTTCCGTGAAAAAGAAACATTTTAGTATAAAAAAAAAAAGGCAAAAAAAGTGTACCTCTCCGCCGCTGTCATGTCCCGCGGGGATGCAGAACACATCTGCCGCATGTAGCACATGTTTCCTGCTTCCCCGCAAGGAAAAAGAATTCCCTGCTGCACCTGTCACATCTGTGACAGATGCAGCAGAGGACTTCTAAATCCGTGCGGGGAATAAAGGATTCCCTATTGCAGCTGTCACACATGACAGCTGCAGTGGAGGATCCTGCTGCCGACACCCCTGAAATGTTTTTCAGGAGAGGGCTTTAAATATAAGCCCTTCTCTGAAAAACAAAGAAAAGTGTTAAAAAAAAACCCCAAAAATACATACTCACCTCCCTTTGGCTGCCGGGCTCAGCCGCGTTTTCTCCTGGCTGTCCCCGGCTCTGTAGATCTCAGCTATCAGTAGCCGAGGATTTAAAATCCCCACCTGCTTGTGCAACCCTGGCCTCATTTCAGTTTTTGCCACTGCAAAGGCGCAGAGGAATCATCCTGTTCGTGACGCTAAAGCTCTGCCCTGCAGTGTTCGAGGAGCGGGCACATAGCCAAGAAGACAGGGGGGTAGAGAAAGTCCTTGTCACGGGGCTCTACCATCTCTTCCCCTGGGGGTAGCTCGGGACCCAACCAAAGCGCTGCTGGGGGCGATCAAGTGAAAAGTAACCAAGTCCAATTGTCACTAGTGATGTCATTGTTCCATCCTCTGCAGTGGATCTTCCAGATGTAATAAAATAGTCCACACACAGGGTAATTTTCTGAACGGTCGGCTCCATCCGTTTACTGCAAACTCTCAAACTTAAATTCCAACAAACAGTCCTGGTACAGATACAACAAGCCAAAGTGGTGAAGCAGGAAGAATTCTCAGGGCATTCGGGCAATCCACAGTCCAAGTTATCTGTATGATTCCCACTCCCGGCAAACTCTCTCTCTCTCTCTCAACCGGTTAACACTCACTCTGCTGTATCTTCATCTTCTCTCTAAGGAGCGGTTGGTTTCACTCGCAGCGCTCATCAGAAACGCCAAGGATTCCTGGCTAGGAGAAGCCCAGGCTGAGCATCAGGCCATCACTCGACTTCCTCCATTCTCTGCACACTCAGCCCGATGTCTGATGTCTGTGTTGCTCACTTACGGTTGGACCTCATTCTTCTCACTTTTACTGGCACTCTCCTTGTCTCCTTACCAACACATATATAAACCAACACCACGTGACACACACAAACCGTTACATTTCTCAGACAGGACAGAACATACCAGACATTAACCCTCTCAGTCCTGCAGCCATCCAATACACATAAATCAAATGCATTCCACAAGCAAGACATTGACATGAGATAAGCATAGAATAATATAGAGAGGCCCTATTAACTCTGGCCACTACACCACTCCTGGCAATGGTTGTATGTGAACTGTGCCTGAGATTCTCAGGTACAAAATGCACCAGAGAGCACACAGACACACATCTGTGAACTGTCAGAGCCCCACAGGTAGAGGACATTGCATGTCCAACTCTGGCCTGTGATATAGACCAAAATAAGACATGCTGCAATTTTTCACATGTGCTTGTGAAATTATTGAATTATATTTCATGAAGCAGTGTTGTGTGCATAATATTTGTGCTGTGTGCATGGCAAGATGTACAAGTGCAAAGGACACACATTGTAGTGAAATTTTACTAACAGGGTATCATATACTGAGCATGCAGCTTTGTCATAATTAACCTTTGTAATGTTTTACTAAGAGAGCAGTATAACACATGCTGTAGACTCTGAATTGTTAACCTTGTGGGGGTTGCCACACTATATAACCTCTCACATTGGAACAATAAACACAGAAGAGCTTGGAAACATCACTTAAGTATGTCTCATTGTTTTCTTCTCCAATGCATCAAATGATAATTAGGCATACCTGATTGATAAGCCTGAAATACCTTTCTAGTATCAGCTAAGTTAAGTGATTACACTAAAAGAAAATCAGTCCTTGTGAAAAAATGTTTGTGTTCATAGCCAAATTGGCTATAATGGGTCTGTGTGATGCCCGTAAAATGCACGAAGAGCAGCCAGATGGTAAATGCTCCCATGTGAATGGGCCCTTATAATGCGAAACCAAGAAGAGTGCCCTTCTTCCTCCCCCTTACTTCCTTTCTTTCATTTTATTGAGGTGCGGGGTCCATCCACATTAATCTCTTGCTACAAATAAGCACTATAAAGGAATAATATTAAAATGAAGCCGCTCCAGGACTTAAAGAATATATCTTTAATTTAGGATGTTGGATTATAAATATAAAAATATATACAAATCAAAAAATTAATTTTAAAAAACAACAATGTTGGTTGCTGGCACCAGATGGTATTAGGTGTTCTTAGCACCAGATGGTATTAGGTGTTCTTAGCACCAGATGGTATTAGGTGTTCTTAGCACCAGATGGTATTAGGTGTTCTTAGCACCAGATGGTATTAGGTGTTCTTAGCACCAGATGGTATTAGGTGTTCTTAGCACCAGATGGTATTAGGTGTTCTTAGCACCAGATGGTATTAGGTGTTCTTAGCACCAGATGGTATTAGGTGTTCTTAGCACCAGATGGTATTAGGTGTTCTTAGCACCAGATGGTATTAGGTGTTCTTAGCACCAGATGGTATTAGGTGTTCTTAGCACCAGATGGTATTAGGTGTTCTTAGCACCAGATGGTATTAGGTGTTCTTAGCACCAGATGGTATTAGGTGTTCTTAGCACCAGATGGTAATAAGTGTTCTTAGCAGCAGATGGTATTAGGTGTTCTTGGCAGCAGGTGGTATCTATTGTTGGTTGGTGGCTGCAGCTGGTATTAGGTGTTATTAGCAGCAGGTGGTATCTATTGTTGGTTGGTGCCAGCAGGTGGTATCTATTGTTGGTTGGTGGCTGCAGCTGGTATTAGGTGTTCTTAGCAGCAGGTGGTATCTATTGTTGGTTGGTGCCAGCAGGTGGTATCTATTGTTGGTTGGTGGCTGCAGAATGTATTAGGTGTACTTGGCAGCAAGTAGTATCTATTGCTGGTTGGTGGCTGCAGCTGGTATTAGGTGTTCATGGCAGCAGATGGTATCTATTGTTGGTTGGTGGCTGCAGCTGGTATTAGGTGTACTTGGCAGCAAGTAGTATCTATTGCTGGTTGGTGGCTGCAGCTGGTATTAGGTGTTCTTGGCAGCAGATGGTATCTATTGTTGGTTGGTGGCTGCAGATGGTATTAGGTGTTCATGGCAGCAGATGGTATCTATTGTAGGTCGGTGGCTGCAGCTGGTATTAGGTATTCTTGGCAGCAGGTGGTATCTATTGTTGATTGGTGGCTGCAGGTGGTATTAGGTGCTCTTGGCAGCAGGTGGTATCTATTGTTGGTTGGTGGCTGCAGCTGGTATTAGGTGTTCTTGGCAGCAGATGGTATCTATTGTTGGTTGGTGGCTGCAGCTGGTATTAGGTGTTTTTGGCAGCAGGTGGTATCTGTTGTTGGTTGGTGGCTGCAGGTGGTATTAGCTGTTCTTGGCAGCAGGTGGTTTTTGATCTTGGCTGATGGCAACAGATGGTATTTGCTGCTGTTTGACATCTCCCCTGATGTTATGGGGAATGTCACTTCCTGCAGAAAGAAAACATAAAGACAATTTAGTTAAACCTTCTTTTAAGGAATATGCAGTGTGGTAGCATAGATGGCCTGCAGAGGGCAGTAGAGCAGTCATTCTGCTAGTAAATTACAGAAAACCCTTGTGTGGGTATGGCAGGGAGGATGCGGATAAGGAAAATGCTGTACAGCCCTGCTGAGGTGTCCTGAGCGTCTGGAAGTCCAGTGGTGAGTGGACAAGTGTTGATTTCCACTGATGCAAGTGATATATTGCAGTATAGAGCCAGCATGGCTGAAGATGGAATACTGTATGTGATAAAGTCTGCTGATGGAGTTGCAGAGATTTAAAGGACCAGTAAGCCCAGAATTGGCCGGACATGGGCTACTGAAGTGCGACAACCCCCAAACTCAATAACCCCAAGATGCCACTATATATAATGACTGTGATGGGTCGCCCATTGTTATACTGTCTAGCATTAGATGCCATGATCTCAGGTGTTTCAAATCAGACATCGCCTGTTATTAGAAAGCCGGTCAGCTCATGTGGATGTTCACACTGGGAGAGTTTTCTGTTTGTAATGTGACTATATACCTCAATATACAAACGGGAGATGTTACAATACTTTGGCAGTGCCACCTATTATAAAATCCAAAAGAAGGGAAGGGTGGAGATACTACTATAAAGGATGTAAACCAATGGCTGTAATTGGTTCATTGAGCTCTGCATTGATTGGCTGAGCTGTGGCTTTTAAGAACCAATCAGAGCGAGCGCTTCCTGTAGGTGGGATTTATGACCCCCCTGAAGACTGCAAACAAGTGTGCTGGAGTATGGGGAGGAGAGCGCCTGTTAGGTAATGTATTGTTTGTTTTTAAATGCAGCTAGGGCCTATTTTAGGAGTAGAACTTTTGTTTCAAGCTTCCCCGAAAATGCCGGCAAAAGAGCGATACAAAGTTGTGCGACTTTGTAGCACGACAAAATGGTGATATTGCCGCAAGAAAACGCAGCAATATCGCGGGAACACAACTATTATATCGCTGTGATTTTCTACATTCTCCTTTGTACAGGCTACAAAGGGCTCAAAAATAAACTATATATTTTACAAAAATTGGGTTTCTTTTGTTTTTTTTTACCCCTAACAAAATTCAAAAACAGCAAAAAAAATCAGTGATGGATATTTTAAAAACTGACCTATATGTCACAGAAAAAAAATGCAGCAAAATTAATTTTGACAGCTGATGGAAAAAAACAAATAGGGCAGTAAAACCACCACATGGGCAAAATCCCCCCCAAAATGTCTGGTCCTTTAGGGACAAAACATCCTGGTCCTTGAGGGGTTAAAACAACTTTTCCCAGAAGTGAAGAGGAATGATATGGAAGGACCTGACGACTAGGAGAACTTTACAAATATATACACATAAGGCTTTTCATAGACTGGAGTAGTGTAGCTGCTGTAAGACATATCATTAGCGCTATATGTTACCTCGTCGCGGTCTTATTGCGGTATTATTGCCGGTCCCTGAGACTATCTCCGTCTCCTCTTCCTTCTTGTCCTGTTGGTTTTCAGACCTGAAAAATTACAAAATCCAGTGTAAGAATAATTCCCAAAGATCTTGTTATCGTGTGAAGTTGGTGCCATCAGGGAGGAGAACTCGTATATGTACATGGAGACAGATTATACCGAGCAGGACAGTCGGGGAAGTTCATGCATCCATTTGGGGGCTCTAGATAATATTACACCACTAGTATAAACGCCCATTGTAGACTCCAGATCAGTCGATACTAGTGATGGCGAACCTTTTAGAGACCGAGTGTCCAAAGTGCAACCCAAAACCCACTTATTTATCACAAAGTGCCAACACACCAGGGGGCGGGGCTTATCACCACGTATGATTTTACCTCCGTCATTATAAAAAGGACAGGGCCGCATATCTGCAGCTGATTTTATACTTTGCGGCGCTCCCCCTCACCTCCTTTGTAGGCTTTCCCACCTGAACAGTGAACCACATCTGAACAGGCCGCTGGGAACAGAAAGCCAGGAAGCGCTGACAGTGGGAAGCCTTGGCATGCGGGGACACACCGCATACTATGAAATCAGCTGTGGATATGCCACGTAAATTTTAGCAACGGACATTCCACAGCATTTCTACCAAGTGTAAACATACCCTAAGTCAGCTTTAGGTATTCTGCCATGTGCAGAGTAGCCCCGATAGTATATGTGACCCCCCCAGTGGCCTTAGTAGTAAAATTGTCCCTCACAGTGGCCTCAGTAGTAATAATGTCCCCTTTATTGGCCCAGGTAGTAACAGTGACCCCTACAGTTGTCCCAGTAGTAATAGTGACCCCCACAGTGGCCTCGGTAGTACTACTATTATTACTGGGTCCAATATATTACTAATAGTGTCCACTATATTGGTCTCAGTAATAATATTAACCCCACAATAGCCCCAGTAGTAGTAGCCCTTCCCCCCTGAGACCCATATACTTACCTCCTCTTTGTAGTCTTATGAACACTCTTAGTCTTCTCGGCGCTGCTGCAGGTCGCTCGAGCTGATGGAGGTTCTTTTCTTCTCCCCTTCTCCTAAGGAAACAATGAGAAGAGGTCAGGGAAGTATGATCCCAGGTGCGCACACTGACATCAGTGTGTGTGACCGGCACAAGCGGCGCTAATAAAATTGGTATTTTTTTTATTAGACTTCAGGGCCCGGTAGTGACTGCTACCTCAACAAGAACTACAAGAACTTACTCTTCCTCTGGTCTTATGACTTCATTCTCAACAGTAAATGTATCGGATGTTTTCTCCTGTTGTCCATTTTGTCCTGTAAAATAGACACGGCCTATAAGATTAGATGTTCATATAATGCACATTGATCCCCTCCGCTGCCGGCCTGGAGTTGGAGACCCCATAAAATACTAGATAATGACATAAAGCACAATTCCCTAATATATTAGTAGAACGGCAGCTGCTCATTTTATACCAACAATGTATATTGGGAAAAATGAGAAAGTTTGGTACCGTTAAAATCTCACGGTGGGGATCAATCTTTTCATCAAGCTATAAGCAAACTTTTTACCATGTCTGAGAGATGTGCGTCCTAACTCTGGGACCCTCGCCTATCTCCTGATTGGGGTCTCGCACCCGGTAAAGTAATTGATGACTACCGCATGCATGCAGAGAGGGAATAGAAGAGAGGTCATGGATGTGCGCGGCGCTCTCCATTCACCTCTATGGGACTGACTGTTTTTAGCTCTGTGACTCCCATAGAAGTGAATGGACAGACTCTTGCTCATGGGTGGTCTTCTCTCCATTCATTCTCTGCCTGGATGCATCAGCCATCAGCTGTATTACCCTGAAGTTTAGAAATCCATGTGGGTCCCCGAGGTGAGAATCACATCTATCAGACATTTATCCTGCGGTTATGCCATGATTTTCTATCCATTAGGATAGATAGATAGATAGATAGATAGATAGATAGATAGATAGATAGATAGATAGATAGATAGATAGATAGATAGATAGATAGATAGATAGATAGATAGATGGATGGATGGATGGATGGATGGATAGATAGATAGATAGATTAGATTATTTATGTTGCATTTACCATCGGATTCGTCGCTATTCTCTGTGGAATTGGATGATCCTCCACTCTCGATGTCATCTGGGGATTCATCCGTCCTCTTTTTCCTTT
Source organism: Eleutherodactylus coqui (assembly GCF_035609145.1). Classification (NCBI taxonomy): domain Eukaryota; kingdom Metazoa; phylum Chordata; class Amphibia; order Anura; family Eleutherodactylidae; genus Eleutherodactylus; species Eleutherodactylus coqui. The sequence continues at coordinate 72,581 of NW_027102234.1, read as the reverse complement.
AAAGTAGTAAAATTAGAAGTCACCTTGTGAGTCCGAGCAGTAAAACAAGCCACAAGAAATGTACAGCACAATAAAATATACCCGTTAACCCCTTCTTGACGTGCTCTGTTTTTTTTTGTATTTTTAGAATTTTTTCTCCACTTTAAAAAAATGGAGTGCCATGAAAAAAAAAAAGAAATTCTGCCATATTTGGGGTTTTTGTGTCTACGGTTTATAATCTACAGCGAAATTTTTTTTTTTCAATTTAGATTCTTTTATTCTAAATATGGGAAAATGTTTTATTTTTACTTTTATTACGTTTTATTTTTTTATTAAAATAATACAACTTTTTCAAAACTGATTTTTACATTTTTTTCCTCCCCATAGGGAACAAGAACTTGCGATGGTTTGATCGCTCCTGCAGTATGATGTAATACCATAGTATTACATTATATTGCAATCTGATAGGAAATCTATCAAGCCACACCACAGGCTCCCGGCTGCCATGGCAAATACACGGCACTCTCATATCTCATCACAGGGAACTATTCGGGACTCCTAAACATAAACCGTGGCAATTAAAGTATTAACAGCTCTGTTCAGCGGCGTTGCTCATTGGAGCTGTTGTGGACGGGTGCCGTCTGTTTCTTCCCCGGACCCCTTTCCATACAATCCCTGAACTTCCGTGACATAACAGTACATACTGGAGCGCTAAGGGGTTAATATGTCATGTGATAATGTGAGGATGCGCTATTTCCTATGTAGACTGCAGTGTAGCTGATAAAAGTATTATTTACAATACTTACTTGTGTCTTTCGTAGAGACACTTGCCCACCCCATATACGAGTACCAAGATGTAGGGGGCCAGAGCTGGTAGAATGAACCTGATGTTATATTCTATTCGATCTATAATGGTGGGCTTCTCTTCTATCTTCTTTCTTGGTACATCTAGAAAAGAAGAAACAATAGAAGTTATTAATAATCTGCCTTTTATTCATTAGGTCGTTAGTATTACAACTGCGGATTCCAAAATGAGTTGTTATTTGGGATGTAAGGATGGGCGGCTCCTACCGATCCTTGTACCCCGGCATGTACAATAAGGCACCAGGAATTCCTATAACCCCCACCCCCAATGAGCAGTTTATTCAGCACATTATTGACGCTCTCCTCAGCCGCCTGCAGCCCCCCGTTGGGCACCACATCTTGCCCTGCCACAGTCCAGGGGCTCACAGGGGGCACTAACTTATACAGGTGCCATGCCAGCCTCTTACACATTGCCGGCGACCATCTAGGCCAGTTTTAGTGAAAGCTATTCAGTACAAGGGAATATTTACAATGTGTTCGGCTGATACATTGGGGATATGGAGAATAGTTCCCACCTGCAATGTATGCAGACAATGTGTAGGCGCACCAACAGCGGTATGTGTGAGGCTACATTCACACGGGTGCCCCATATCAGGCCAAGAGACTCCGCCTAATATCAAACTTGGCAACTTGCCACTTTCACGACGAGCCGATGAGTTTTTGCTTAAAGATTCCATCACTTCTGTGAGATTGCGATTTTCACATCTGAGAAAAGATCCCAGGAGCTTCCCATGGGCTGCAATGGAAATTAATTGCATGCGATTTTTTTTTGTGCTTCCATAGGAAACAATGGGGGATTCCTTCTGCGGGAACATCCAATAATAGGACATGCTGCGATCTTAGTTCCCCTCAGTATCGCTGTGAGTGAAAAATCGCTCATGTGAATAGACCGTTCAAAAGCATGGATTTCATATTAGTGCGAGTTTTGTGAATCTTGCATTGTACAAAACTCCTGCAAGATTCTTGACCGTGTGAATAAGCCCTTAAAGTAACATTAGCCTGAATGCCAGGACCCAAGGCTCCCCAGCAGAACATCACCCAGAGTCACATAGACTTCCCAATGCCATCTCTTCCCATAATAAGCGACGCACACACATCTAATAAGGAACAACTCTACTGACAAAATGAGAAGCAGCCGGTAACCCCTCTATCTCTAGTGAACCCCCTTCTTCTACAGTACTACTTCTAGTAGTGAGTGTCTGCAGCACGGAGAGAATGCTATTAAAGGGGTTGTCCCGAGGCAGCAAGTGGGTCTGTACACTTCTGTATGGCCATAATAATGCACTTTGTAATGTACATTGTGCATTAATTATGAGCCATACAGAAGTTATAAAAAGTTTTATACTTAACTGCTCCGTTGCTAGCGTCCTCGTCTCCATGGTGCCGACTAATTTTCGCCCTCCGATGGCCAAATTAGCCGCGCTTGCGCAGTCCGGGTCTTCTTCTTTTCTGAATGGGGCTCCGTGTAGCTCCGTGTAGCTCCGCCCCGTCACGTGCCGATTCCAGCTAATCAGGAGGCTGGAATCGGCAATGGACCGCACAGAAGCCCTGCGGTCCATGGAGACAGAGGATCCCGGCGGCCATCTTCAGCAGGTGAGTATGAAGACGCCGGACCGCCGGGATTCAGGTAAGCGCTGTGGGGGTTGTTTTTTTAACCCCTGCATCGGGGTTGTCTCGCGCCGAACGGGGGGGGGTTTAAAAAAAAAAAAAAAACCGTTTTGGCGCGGGACAACCCCTTTAACTACCCTGTTTCCCAGAAAATAAGCCCTATCATAATTTTTCAGGATTTGTGAGGATGCTGTAAATATAAGCCCTACTCCAAAAATTAGCCCTAAAAACAGTTAATTAAAAAACAAAAGTCAATGTAAACAGTGTCCCGGCAGCCATACATGTAAAAAAGAAAAATATTTTGGAGCAAATATTAATATAAGACCCTGTCTTATTTTTTGGGAAACAGAGTATATATAGCTAATCTATATGTTATTAGGCTGTACTCTTAGATCCCTCCGCCCATATCACCTCCCCATGCTAGGATTAACTCCTTGTGCAGTAATGTACTTACCTTCATATTTTGCGTTGAAGATTCGAACTGCATGCACTGATGGTAATAGCAGCAGGGTCACTAATATCATTTTCACAAACATTCTCTCTTCTCTCTCTCACTTTCTATACAGAATGAGCTCATCTCACTGTAACATCACTTTATATACCTGCAGCGTCTGTGACATCACAGATTGGAACCAAAGACCATAGTGACCTCATAGAAGCCTCACATGCAGCCGTGTACACGTATGTGTGATGTCACAACAAGCAGTAAACATGAAGCATCCATCTCTGTATCTTCCTACTATGACCAGTCTTGTGTCAGAGGATTCCTGCTAGAACATGGCCATCATGGGGGCCGGTAGTTACCGTTACTGGAGTGCTGACGGATCAGAGGACCTTCTGATGGACCCTGATGATACATGTGAGGCGGCCCTCATAGATATCTGTTGGAGATGAAGGCTCCTCTGCCACCATGAATAAGTCTACTGCTGCCGGAATCCATATCTTGCTAACAATGTCACAAACATTTAGGGTTATTACAAATGATCCTCCGATGTGATCCGCGTTTTTGTGCGATGCGAAGCGACAGAAAGGAAGGCTCCTCCGGGAAACATGGGCCACAAAACATCGCAAATCAGGGCAATATTCAGCAATGTAGCCGCCTACAAAACATCACTAATGTGAAGGAACCCATTGGAAGGCATGGGCTTCACATACATGCGGTTTGTAGCGCTGTCGCATCACAAGAAAAACGCGGAATTTTGTTGCCCTGTGAAAGTGGCCAAATAGCCACAAAAATGTGTTAATGTGGATTTATACAGAACTGTAGAGGATTTAGGCAGAAGTGGGAAAAATGCTGCAAAGCAAGAATTTTTTTTTTAAACTCCAGGTGTCTGCAGGACAATGACCCCAAACATCCAGACACAGAAGGATTTGCGCAAACCTTCATCCACAACAGATCTGGGCTTAGTTCTCCAAGGTGTTTGAAACAACCCCCCTGCTGAGTTCCTTCAAAAACTGTGTGCAAGTGTCCCTAGAACTTGTGTACAGTTCCAGGGGCGTACCTAAAGGCTAAGGGGCCCGGGTGCAAAAGCCCAGCTGGGCCCCCCTCCATCTGTACCCATATCTATACCTAAACTGTGCTAATTTACAAACATGATGCAGCCCCTTGGCGTAAGCCTTCTCATCAGGACTCCTTTCCTTGACTACATAAAGACCTGTTGGTAATGTCTTAGGCCGCTTTCAAAATTGTGCGAGATTTGTGCGTTGCAAGACGCACATGAATATGACCCCATTGTTTTGCATGCGATCATACACGGGAGCGATGTTTTTTTTCCTGTGCATCACACGAGAATATGATGATGTGATGGGAGCTGGATATAACACAACAACCCCTCACATCCGTGGGCACAGCACACGTTGGCGAGTGTGATAGGGGGCATAGTTTCAGAATCACTCGTGTGAAATTAGCCTAAGGCCGGCTGCACACGGCTGGATTTGCATAGCGGAATATGGCGCTGGCATCCGCCTACAGATTCCGCAGCATGTACCGCCCGCAGCATGCTATGGAAAAGCGTTTTTCCCTTTACACGAGCGGAAATCAATTGTGGTTTTCCGCTCACGGAGGAAAAATCACGGCATGCTGTATTCTAGTGCAGATTCTGCACGGACGGCCTCCATTGAACTCAATTCAAGCCGTGCGACCTGCTGCCCTGACATTGCGGAAAAGTCGCGGGCAGCCGTGTCATCAACTAGCAACGGCGCTGGAAAGTCAGTGATTAAAAGGAAAAAACAGTACTGCGCGGGTCCGACGGCTCGCCATGTAGACCATCCGCAGTACAGGAAAAAGAAAGAAATTACAGGTACACGCGGATGCCAGCGGGGCACAGGGTGGGATTCCGCTGCGGGCTCACGCATGCAGAATCCGACCCAGTTGTGTGCAGCCGGCCTTACACTGTGCATGGATTTTGTTGCATTTTTGAACCACAATTAAAATCAGATCCAAAAACCGCATGCACAATTATAAACCGCACGGGGGTTCAAACAGTACAGGCGGGTTTTAAACTGCATGCAGGTTTCTGATGTGATTTTTAGTTGTGTGTAAAGTGTTCAAATATACAGTATATACCCAGGTTACACCAGCTGTACATATAATTATATACAGTATATACCCAGGTTATACCAGCTGTACATATAATTATATACAGTATATACCCAGGTTATACCAGCTGTACATATATAATTATATACAGTATATACCCAGGTTACACCAGCTGTAACATATAATTATATACAGTATATACCCATGTTACACCAGCTGTACATATATAATTATATACAGTATATACACAGATCATACCAGCTGTACATATATAATTATACAGTATATACCCAGGTTACACCAGCTGTAACATATAATTATATACAGTATTACCCAGGTTACACCAGCTGTACATATATAATTATATACAGTATATACACAGATCATACCAGCTGTACATATATAATTATATACAGTATATACCCAGGTTATACCAGCTGTACATATATAATTATATACAGTATATACCCAGGTTACACCAGCTGTACATATAATTATATACAGTATATACCCAGGTTATACCAGCTGTACATATATAATTATATACAGTATATACCCAGGTTACACCAGCTGTACATATAATTATATACAGTATATACACAGATCATACCAGCTGTACATATATAATTATATACAGTATATACCCAGGTTATACCAGCTGTACATATATAATTATATACAGTATATACCCAGGTTACACCAGCTGTACATATAATTATATACAGTATATACACAGATCATACCAGCTGTACATATATAATTATATACAGTATATACCCAAGCTATACCAGCTGTACATATATAATTATATACAGTATATACCCAGGTTATACCAGCTGTACATATATAATTATATACAGTATATACCCAGGTTATACCAGCTGTACATATATAATTAGCCTAGTCATGTGATCTGCAGCCACAGGTCCTCCTGCAATCTCTTGTATCGGCTCTGCATGCATCGCTCCGGAGGTGAGTAGAGCCGCACTAGCCCCTCCTCCGGTAATCGCTGGCCGGCAGAGACTGATAGACTGCAGCTGTGACCACTCACAGCTGCAGCCTATCAGTGGGAGGGCCGCGCACCGTGGGAGTCTGCAGCCTGTAATTGGCTGCCGACTCCACGTATAACAGCACTCCCCTCTGCTCTTGCTGACCTGCGGTGCTGCCTCCCGTCTCTCTCCTTCCCCTCACCGTACGCCAGTGTACAGTACTATATATTGTTACTTGATCCGGTTCTAGGCTCACATGCGGCCTTTTTTATTTGCTTTTATTAATGTTGCTCGCAGACCTGCGTTTATTCAGGTGGCCTTTTTCTGTTCCTCGACAGCCTCAGCTAATTGATGAACCTTGTAGAGGGTTGTTGTGTCGACCATTTAGCTGGCAGCTGATCGGCTTCAGTTTAGTGGCATCACATTTATCTTCTGCCTCACATGGGGTTGTGCCCATCATGCCCACCAGCAGCCGGTGATGGCACATATATAGGTGTTCACCACTGGACTCCATCAGCTGGTTTTAGGGCCCATTCAGATGGTTGTAGGGGAGCCGTGCCTGAGATTCTCAGGTGAAAAGTGCAGCGGACAGTATACAGCAGATTCTGTCTGCTCTCTAATATCTTGCCAATATCTGAAGTATGTAGCAGTGCTGAAATAGCTTTTATGTTGCTTCAAAGGGAGAAATAACAGACAAAGTTATTGTAAAAGGAGGGGCTATTGTATCTCAGACCTCTGTGAGGAGCTGTGTTCAAGGTCAGAGATAGGAGGAGGAAGAGTACAAACCAGTCTTAGGGTGACTGCCCACTACAGTTTTTTTTACTGCGAAATTTGCAACTTTTTTTTTTCTGCAGGGAATTGTAATGTTAAAATTGCGATTGCCCATAAATCACAATTTACCGCAAAATCGCGATTTTGCGCGATCGCGATTTTAACATTACAAGTCCCATAGACCCCTGCAGAAAAAAAAATGCGGCAAATTTCGCAGGGAAAAAAAAAACGCCAGTGGGTAGGCACCCTTAGGGTGACTGCCCACTATAGTTTTTTTCACTGCGAAATTTGCAGACTTTTTTTTTCTGCAGGTGTCTATGGGACTTGTAATGTTAAAATCGTGATTGCCCACAAATCGCAATTTACCACGAAATCGCGATTTTGCGCGATCGCGACTTTAACATTACAAGTCCCATAGACCCCTGCAGAAAAAGAAATGCGGCAAATTTCGCAGTGAAAAAAAACTGAAGTGGGCAGTCACCCTTAAGGTCTATTTAGACACCACGATTATCGCTCAAAATTCGCTCTTTTCAGCGATAACCGTTGCGTCTAAGCGTGCTGCCATCGTGCACTTTTTTTGCACTATTCATTCATCGCTGATTTTTAGCAAGCTAAAAGTCAGCAATGACTCTTATCAGCGCCGCATGCTAAGCTCTCAGCAGGATACCGCTGATAGCATTCTTTCAACTGGTATCCCACTGGGACTTCTCAGCAGGATACCAGCTAAAAGCTCAGAGAACAAGGCAGCTGTTTGCATATACAAAGCAACTTCTGTTCTGGGAGCTGTGTTGTCCGGCTCCGCCTTCATTTAACTCTTAAGTAGCCAATTAGCTACTTAAGAGTTTATGCAAAGATGATTGCTCAAAACTGTAATTTTTAAACGACCACCCTTCAGTGTAAGAGCTTATTCACAAGAGCGTATATCAGCCACCGTTTCCACGGCCAGCCGATATACGCTTTTATCTGATGCATTGAATTCCAGTGCATCAAATCACACAGGCATATTCCCATGGTGTAAAAGCGCCCAGCCGGCCATAATAGCGCCTGGAACTATCTTTGTGCTTGGAATAGGTTGGCCGCTGCATGAGCTCCTACAGGAGCCAATGACAGTGGCCGGAGAAGGGAGGTAGGAGGGAGTTTAGCAGCGTGATTCCTAAACTCCCTTCCCCTTCTCTCTTCCTCTCTCCTCCCCTTTGGCTGTTTGCAATGGGAGGGGGCAGGACAGAGCTAATTTCACCCCGCTCTGCCCCCTCCCATTGCTGGCTGCGGGCAAGTGCGGTTGTAGTAGAAGTGAAAAAAAGTATGGTATTTGTAATGGTAACGTACCTGCAGAGTAAAAGCATGTTCAGACAACAAATTTGAGAAGCAATTATAATAACAGACAGTGAAACTAGCGGTATTATTGTATCTTGACACCACCGGGAAGTAGTGGTGGAGTCAAAACTGACAAGGGGGTGACGCCGACTTTATGTGATTGGCTGGAGAGCAGGCTGGGCTGTAGGTCCTGGCAGCCCAGTAATGTTAGCCTCCAGCTCAATGGCTTTTAATAGCAGACAGCGCTCCCCCGCTGCAGCCGCAGGTGCAAGGGGCTTCCCCTGCCGGCGCCCCAGAAGGCGGCACCCCACTCTGTGCTGAAGCACAGCGTGTGGTCAGCAGCAAGGCGGCCACACCGCGGGAGCGGCAGCGCCAGAAGCACAGGTGCCGAAGGACAGTGGCGAGCCTTACAGTGCTGCCCTCTACAATCCCCCAAGTGCTTTTTGGAAATGGCAGCAGGACCGGCCAAAGAGCAGGAGCAGCACCGCCACCTGGGGTGCCGACAAGCTGCAGGAGTGGCACCGCCGACAGAGGCGCCGGCAACCAGCGGGAGCCACATCACCAGCAGAGGCATGGGCAAACAGCGGGAGCGGCACCAGCAGCAGAGGCGCTGGCAACCAGCGGAAACGGCACCGCCAGCAAAGGCGGCAGATCAGGCAGAGGGCAGTGGATCCCATGAGTGACGGAGCGGGGCAACAGGGAGAACAGCCGCTGGGCTGTAGGTGAGCACAGGCAGGTGGGGTGTGGAAGTAGTAGCACACTACTCACAGCAACACAGCAGCCAGGGGACCAAGGTCAAGGCAAGCGTCCCAGGAAGGGCTCAGTGAAACAAGCCAGGATTGGAAATCATGTCCTTCCAAGCACCTTCCAGGACCTGCAGCTATTCAGCCAATCTGGAGCTAGGGGTGTACAGGGGCATTCCTCCATGGGAGCCCTGTCAAACCCCTAGCTTCCAGTGGCGTAAAGATACGATTATATACCGAAACTAGCAGGGGATTTAGAAAAAAATGTTCATGCTACAGGTGCAGAATTGTCTCCTTCATGCATAAGATTCTGATGCAGTTCCTAGTCAGCAGCTCTGCAGATGTGCTACAGGTTGTCCACTTGTCACCTGAAGGTATTGTAACCTCGATTCTAAGGTGAGTGAACAGTTAATTTTCTTGCAGACTTCAGACGCTTGCGTGTGAACAGTTGAAGAAGAAGAAGAAGAAGGAGTACCTCTGCACTGGGCCTTGAGAAAGTCTTACTCACTGGTTGCTCACTCTCTCTCTTGGGGGCTCACTTACAATTTATGTGGACTCTTGCGCTCGGGAAACCTCTCCCCCTCTTCCATCTTCAACACATGAGGGCTGAAGGTGCCCCCATGTGCCCCTATGCTTTCTCTCTCTACTCCAGAATATGGAAAAGTTATGATTTTTTTTGAAAGTGGGGAAGGTCTGCAGCGGGAAGGGTTGAGGGTTGTGTTCTGTTTTAACTGAAGATCTTCATATCCATCAGTGATATTCACAGAAGAATAGGTGAAATAAGTGTAAATTACACCGCAAACCATTCAATGCACAGGATGAAAATCACCTTTATTCACTTGCTTATAAACTGTTCAAGTCTCTATTTACAGAGAGTTGGTCATCCAATGCTTCCAGCTCTTCACACAACATGTATGTACCTTGTGAAGGTGCCCCTACAATCACCGTGAGACATTAGATTGGTCGTCAGTGGTAAAGACAGACCTGAAGAACTCAGGTGAGACTAGAGGAATCAAAGATAAATCAATGAGTTTACTATAATGAGATGATAAATACCTTCCATTGCTTCAATTAATCCATTCATCACTATTCAGTATATGAAATTCACTTTTGATTGTCCCCATCTTCATGTTACCAGGCCTTGGTCTTTGGTTCCAGTATGTTGTAGGAATAAATATCATATTCCATGTACTTCACTGCCTGCTCCAAATTGGTTATAATGAGAAGTTGCATGCATGCAAATGTATCTGAGTCTGACTCCATGTTGGTCATTCTCCAGTACACTTCTGCTTCATTCACATCATAACGGTACAGCTCATGATTGGCTTAGTATGTAATGACTCTATGATTACCGTATGTTAACGCCCCAGGTATATGTCCCTACCAAGCATGTCACCTTTAATTAGATGAGAACAAACCAAATTTAGGGCTTATTTACACGGGCGTATATCGGACGGGTTTTCATGCTCGGCTTTCTGATGTTTGCAATGAGAGGGGTGGAGCTAAGCTCTGCCTGCCCCACCCACTCCCATTGCTGGCTATGGACAAGGGGTGGGGAGGGGCAGGAGCTAAGCTCTGCCCCGCCCTGCCCCCCTCTTATTGCAAATGGCCGGAAGGGAGGAGAGAGGAGGTGAGCTGGTGAGGACAAGGGAAGGGGGACTGTCTTCCCAGGCCCCATGGCATTGCAGCCTCAGTGTATATGCGCCGTCCCGTTTGCCGTGCAGGCGTCTTTACGGCGCCAGTGGGTGCACATAAAACGCCTATAGCTGTGTAAATAGCCCCTTAGGGTGGGTTCACACGAGCGTGTTTTTGTGCGTACTTAGGTGCGTACATACGTGCGCACCTAGGTACGAGGAAAAACACGCGTGAACACAGCTGCGTGCTTGTTGTCAATGGGGCAGCGGCTGCTGCCGGCGGCTCCATTAAAAATAATACTCTGCTGGCACCCCTGCATTCCTTTTCAGGGAAGAGCTTTACATATAAGCCCTTCCGTGAAAAAGAAACATTTTAGTATAAAAAAAAAGGCAAAAAAAGTGTACCTCCCCAACGCTGTCATGTCCCACAGGGATGCAGAACACATCTACCGCGTGTGGCACATGTTTCCTGCTTCCCCGCAAGGAAAAAGAATTCCCTGCTGCACCTGTCACATCTGTGACAGATGCAGCAGAGGACTTCTAAATCCGTGCGGGGAATAAAGGATTCCCTATCGCAGCTGTCACACATGACAGCTGCAGTGGAGGATCCTGCTGCTGACACCCCTGAAATGTTTTTCAGGAGAGGGCTTTAAATATAAGCCCTTCCCTGAAAATCAAAGAAAAGTGTTAAAAAAAAACAAAAAAAATACATACTCACCTCCGTTCGGCTGCCGCGCTCAGCCGCGTTTTCTCCTGGCTGTCCCCGGCTGTGTAGATCTCAGCTATTAGCAGCCGAGGATTTAAAATCCCCACCTGCTGGTAGCTCTGATTGTGATTGGCTGAAGCGCTTCAGCAAATCACAATCAGAGCTACCAGCAGGTGAGGATTTTAAATCCCTGGCTGCTGATAGCTGAGAACTATAGAGCCAGGACAGCGGCAGAAGTTGCCGCTGAGCCCCGGCAGCTGCAGTGGCTTTTCAGGGAAGGGCTACATAAGCCCTTCCCTGAAAAGTTATTTAAGTAGTGTAAAAAAAATACTCACCTCCCTTCAGCTGCTGGGGCTCAGCTGCGCCTTCTGCTGCTGTCCCCGGCTCTGTAGTACTGAGCTATCAGCAGCCAGGGATTTGAAGATTTGAAATCCCCACCTGCTGGTAGCTCTGATTGTGATTGGCTGAAGTGCTTCAGCCAATCATAATCAGAGCTACCAGCAGGCGGGAATTTTAAATCCCCTGCTGCTGATAGCTCAGTACTACAGAGCCGGAGACAGCGGCAGAAGTCGCCGCTGAGCCCCGGCAGCCGTCAATGACTTTTCAGGGAAGGGTTTCATAAGCTCTTCCCTGAAAAGCCTTTTAAAATAGTGGTTAAAAAAAAAAAAATACTCACTTGCTGGGGCTCAGCGGTGCCTTCTACCACTGTCCCCAACTCTGTAGTACTAAGCTACCAGCAGCCGAGGATTTGAAATCCCAGCCTGTTGGTAGCTCTGATTGTGATTGGCTGAAGTGCTGCAGCCAATCACAATCAGAGCTACCAGTAGGCAGGGATTTCTAATTCCCGCATGCTGCTAGCTGAGAACTATAGAGCCGGGGAAAGTGGTAGAAGTCCCCGCTGAGCTGTCAATGGCTTTTCAGGGAAATTTTACAAGCCCTTCCCTGAAAAGCCTTTTTAAAAAATGGTGAAAAAATTCTATACTCACCTGCTGTGGCTCAGCCACGCCTTTTGCAGCTGTCCCCGGCTCTGTAGTTCTGAACTATCAGCAGCCGGGATTTAAAATCCCCGCCTGCTGGTAGGTCTAATAGGGATTGGCTGAGCGCTTCAGCCAATCACAATCAGAGCTACCAGCAGGCGGGGATTTTAAATTCCCGGCTGCTGATAGCTCAGCAGCGCTACAAAGCCGGGAACAGCGGCAAAAGTTGCCGCTGAGCCACGGCAGCTGTCAATGGCTTTTCAGGGAAGGGCTTCATAAGAAAAGCCTGTTAAAATAGGGTAAAAAACAAACAAAAAAATACTCACCTGCCAGGGCTTAGCCAGATTGTGATTTTCAAAACTTAGGTCCTCCAGCATGACTGATAACCAGTGGGCAAAGAAATCATTGCCCAGCTCGTGATCCCTCATGAACCCGAATACTTTCATGGGTTCCAACTATAAGGCAGTCCCCACTTTTCAGAAACTCCATCACTCAGATCATGGACCTCTTTCAGTGGGGCATTTCTGGTCTTTTCTATCTGGGTTACTGTCCTTTAGCCTCCTGTACCACATGTCACTGCAACTTAGCATTGGACATGTACCTGTACCAATTTTGGCAACCCCGGCCTCATTTCAGTTTTTGCCACTGCAAAGGCGCAGAGGAATCATCCTGTTCATAACGCTAAAGCTCTGCCCTGCAGTGTCCGAGGAGCGGGCACATAGCCAAGGAGACAGGGGGGTAGAGAAAGTCCTTGTCACGGGGCTCTACCATCTCTTCCCCTGGGGGTAGCTCGGGACCCAACCAAAGTGCTGCTTGGGGCGATCAAGTGAAAAGTAACCAAGTCCAATTGTCACTAGTGATGTCATCGTTCCGTCATCTGCAGTGGATCTTCCAGATGTAATAAAATAGTCCACACACAGGGTAATTTTCTGAGCGGGAACGGTCGGCTCCATCCGTTTACTGCAAACTCTCAAACTTAAATTTCAACAAACAGTCCTGGTACAGATACAACAAGCCAAAGTGGTGAAGCAGGGAGAATTCTCAGGGCATTCGGGCAATCCACAGTCCAAGTTATCTGTGTGATTCCCACTCCCGGCAAACTCTCTCTCTCTCTCTCTCTCTCTCTCTCTCTCTCTCTCTCTCTCTCTCTCTCTCTCTCTCTCTCTCTCAACCTGTCAACACTCACTCTGCTGTATCTTCATCTTCTCTCTAAGGAGCGGTTGGTTTCACTTGCAGCGCTCATCAGAAACGCCAAGGATTCCTGGCTAGGAGAAGCCCAGGCTGAGCATCAGGCCATCACTCGACTTCCTCCATTCTCTGCACACTCAGCCCGATGTCTGATGTCTGTGTTGCTCACTCACGGTCGGACCTCATTCTTCTCACTTTTACTGGCACTCTCCTTGTCTCCTTACCAACACATATATAAACCAACACCACGTGACACACACAAAACGTTACATTTCTCAGACAGGACAGAACATACCAGACATTAACCCTCTCAGTCCTGCAGCCATCCAATACACATAAATCAAATGCATTCCACAAGCAAGACATTGACATGAGATAAGCATAGAACAATATAGAGAGGCCCTATTAACTCTGGCCACTACACCACTCCTGGTGAGGTTATTCTTGACTGTGGCACCTTCTCCTGTGCTCTTGCTGGAGGGTCTCTCATAGACTTCAGGACTCTCTTTGTTCGGCTCACAGCAGGTTCAGTCACAGCTGGGAAGTTCATCACTTGGAAACTGTTCTGCTGTTTTTGGGTCGGTATTTTGGCTGGTCACTTCATACTGTTCTGGTATTATGGGTTGGTTTATCCTGCCGACCATGCCATGTAACACTGGTGCAAGCCAGGCAGAGCCAAATACCGGGGCAGGATCTTTCAATAAACTGGACGGCACCTTGGCTATCAGTAACCACCTGTAGGTATCTGGATGGATGCTCGAGGTAGACACACTGGAGACAAAGGTCCTCTGATCACAGTCACTAAGACACTTTTGTGGGGGTATGTGAGCAACACTGTTGTAAATATATGTTAGTAACACTGTTGTGGGGGGATGTGTGTGACATTGTTGTGGGGGTGTGAAAGAGGCATTGTTGTGCAGGTATGTGAGTGACATTGTTATGGGGGTATGTGAGCAACATTCTTGTGGGGGGATGTAAGCATCATTGTTGTGGTGGTATGTGAGCGACATTGTTGTGTGGGTATGTGAGTAACATTGTTGTCGGGGTATGTAATCGATATTGTTGTGGGGGTATGTGAGCGGCATTGTTGTGGGGGTTTATGATCGACTTTGTTGTGGAGTATGCATATGACATTGTTGTGGAGGTTTGTGAGCGACATTGTTGTGTGGGTATGTGAGTGACATTGTTGTGGAGTATGTGAGCCGCATTGTTGTTGGAGTATGTGAGCGACATTGTTGTGGGGGTAGAGGTGTAACATTGCTGTGGGGTAAGGTGTGTGACATTGTTGTGAGAGTATGTGAGCAAAATTTCTTTTTGGGGGGGTTATGTAAGCGTCATTGTTGTGGGGGTATGCAGGAGTCGTTGTTAGGATATGTGAGCAACATTGTTGTGGTGTATGTGAGCAGTTTTGTTGTGGGAGTATGTGAGCGGCATTTTATTGAGGGCATGTGTGTGTCATTGTTGTGAGGGCATGTGAGCGGCTTTGAGTTGGGGATATGTGTGTAACATTGTTCTGGGGGTATGTGAGCGACTTTGTTGTGAGGCTGTGTGAGCGACATTGTTCTGGGGATATGTTAGCGACGTTGTGTGGATATCTGAGCGGCATTGTTGTGGGAGTATGTGTGCAACATTGTTGTTGGCGTATGTGAGCGGCATTGTTGTGGGGCTTTGTCAGCGTCATTGTTGATGGGGTAAGTGTGTGACATAATTGTGGGTTAATGTGTGCGACATTGATTTTGGGGTATGTATGTGGCATAGTTGTGGGGGTTAGTTCATGGTATTGTTGTTGGGGTACGTGGGCGGCATTGTTGTGGGGGTCTGTGTGCGGCATTGTAACATATAGTAACATAGTATGTAAGGCCGAATGAAGACATTGTCCATCTAGTCCAGCCTGTCTATCCTACTGTGTTGATCCAGAGGAAGGCAAAAAACCCCAAGGCCAGAAGTCAATTAGCCCTTTTGGGGAAAAAATTCCTTCCCGACTCCCTAATGGCAATCAGACTGTTCCCTGGATCAACCCCTAATAGTTCCTACCTGCCTATATACCAGGATTGACACTTAACCTAATATTTATATCCTGTAATATCCTTCTCCAGAAAGACATCAAGTCCCCTTTTAAACTCCTCTATGGATTTTGCCATCACCACTTCCTCCGGTAGAGAGTTCCACAGTCTAACTGCTCTTACAGTAAAGAACCCCTTTCTGTGTTGGTGATGAAACCTACTTTCCTCTAATCGTAGCGGATGTCCTCTTGTTACCGTCGTGGTCCTGGGTGTAAACAGATCACGGGAGAGATCCTTGTGTTGTCCCCTCATGTACTTATACATGGTTATTTGGTCGCCTCTTAACCTTCTTTTTTCTAGAGTAAATAGTCCCAATTTGGACAGCCTCTCTGGGTATTCCAGTCCCGTCATTCCATGTATTAGTTTAGTCGCTCTTCTTTGAACCCCCTCAAGCACTGTGACATCTTTCCTGAGCACCGGTGTCCAGAATTGTACGCAGTATTCCATGTGAGGTCTGACAAGTGCCTTATATAGTGGGAGGATAATGTTCTCGTCCTTCGCCCCTATACCTCTTTTGATGCACCCCAAGACTTTATTTGCCTTTGCAGCGGCTGACTGGCATTGGTTACTCCAGTTTAGTCTATTATCCACTAATACCCCCAGATCCTTTTCCATATCACTTTTCCCTAGCAGTACCCCATTAAGTGAATATTTGTGACATCCGTTCCTCTTGCCCATGTGCATAGTCTTACATTTTTCAACATTGAACTTCATTTGCCATTTTTCTGCCCAAGCCCCCATCTTATCCAGGTCCGTTTGTAGCCGCACATTGTCCTCCGTTGCATTAATTACATTGTATAATTTTGTGTCATCTGCAAATATTGATATTTTGCTGTGCAGCCCCTCTATCAGGTCATTAATAAATATGTTGAACAGAGTGGGGCCTAATACTGAACCCTGTGGCACCCCGCTAGCGACTGTGGTCCAATCAGAGTACGAACCATTTATTACCACCCTCTGCTTTCTATCATTGAGCCAATTTTTTACCCACTTACACACGTTTTCGCCCAGTCCGAGCTGCCTCATTTTGTATATTAGCCTATTATGTGGCACGGTGTCAAAGGCTTTAGAGAAGTCCAGATATACAAGATCAATAGATTCTCCCTGGTCCAGCTTAGAGCTTACTTCATCGTAGAAACTGATCAGATTTGTCTGACATGAGCGACCCTTCATGAATCCATGCTGGTGAGGAGTTATTCCCTTAATCTCCTTGAGGTACTCATTGATGGCGTCCCTCAGAATCCCCTCGAAAATTTTTCCCGTTACTAGAGTGAGACTTACTGGCCTGTAGTTACCAGGCTCACTTTTGCTCCCTTTTTTGTAAATTGGAACCACGTTGGCAATGCGCCAGTCCAATGGTACTACTCCGGTCTTGATAGTGTCTAGAAATATAAGGTATAGCGGCCTAGCTATCTCGTCACTTAGTTCCTTTAGTATCCTTGGGTGTAATCCATCAGGGCCCGGTGATTTATCAATTTTAGTTTTCTTTAGACGCTTCCGCACCTCCTCCTGCGTTAGGTATAAGATATTTTGTGAGGGGTTCGTTTTATTCCCCTGCACCTCGTGTGGCATTTCCTTTTCTTTGGTGAACACACTTGAGAAGAAACTGTTTATTAGATTTGCTTTCCCTTCGTCATCATCAATGATTTCTCCTGCATTGTTTTTTAAAGGGCCAGCGCTCTCCCTGCAAATCCTTTTGCTGTTTATGTAGTTGAAAAATAGCTTCGGGTTGTTTCTGCTCTCTTTTGCGATCCGTCTTTCCGCTTCCTCCTTGGCAGTTTTAATCGTATCTTTGCATATTTTGTTTTTTTCCCTGTATGATTTTAGCGCTTCTTCGCTGCCTTGTTGCTTTAGTAGTTTGAACGCTTTCTTCTTTTCGTTTATTGCCCCTCGTACCGTCTTGTCGAGCCACATTGGTTTCCTTTTAGCTGAGTTTCTTTTATTTTTAAAGGGAATGAACTGCTCACATGAGGCGATTAGGATCCTTTTGAACTTTTCCCATTTTTCCTCCGTACTGATATTTTTGAGGATGTTGTCCCAATTAATGTTACCGATAGTAGTTCTAAGCTCATGAAATTTTGCTTTACTAAAGTTTAGTTTCTTTGTCACTCCTTGATAAGGCATCCTATTGATTGACAGCTGGAAGTTGATTATATTGTGGTCGCTGTTCCCCAAGTGCCCCTCAACCTGCACCCCCTTTATACGTTCCGGTTTGTTAGTTAGCACTAGGTCCAGAATGGCCCTCCCTCTTGTTGGTTCCTGCACAAGTTGGTTCAGGTAATTGTCTTTAATTACTCTCAAGAACTTATCACCCCTGTGAGATTTGCAGGTTTCGTTCTCCCATGTTATATCTGGGTAATTAAAGTCCCCCATGATAATTACTTCGTTTCGTTTTGACACCTCCTCTATCTGCCTTAGTAGTAAGTCTTCAGTTTCTTCTGTTGCTTTTGGTGGTCGATAGAAGACCCCTATCAGGATTTTGTTATTTTTTCCTCCCTGTATTTCTACCCACAGAGATTCCACCTGTTCGTCTCCTACCCCTATATCCTCCCGTAGCCTCGGCTTCAAGTTCGATTTGACGTACAGACATACCCCTCCCCCTTTCTGGTTCCTTCGGTCTCTTCTGAAGAGATTGTACCCCTGCAAATTCACCGCCCAATCGCACTTATCATCAAGCCATGTTTCAGTAATTCCGACCATATCATAGTTTTCATCAGTCATTCTCGCTTCAAGCTCGCCCACTTTACCAATCAGACTTCGTGCATTCGTGATCATACAATTTATTTCATTTTTTTTGTTTTCTAAATTTGTTTTGTTGCTATTCGTACTTATGGCTGATCTGTCAGTTCTAACTGTACTAACCCCACCCCCTGCTCGTCCCCCATTCCCTTTGCTTGGACCCAGATCACTAATTACACTGGCTACCCCACTATTTCTCATTTTACCCTCCCCCCCAGTCCCTAGTTTAAACACTCCTCCAGCCTTCTAGCCATCTTTTCCCCCAGCACAGCTGCACCCTCCCCATTTAGATGCAGCCCGTCCCTACGGTAGAGCCTGTAGCTGACCGCAAAGTCAGCCCAGTTCTCCAGGAACCCAAATCCCTCCTTCTTGCACCAACTCCGGAGCCACTTGTTTACCTCCCTAAGGTCCTGCTGCCTTTCTAGTGTGGCTTTAGGTACAGGTAGTATTTCCGAGAAAACTACCCTGGAGGTCCGCGCCCTGAGCTTGGACCCTAAGTCCCTGAAATCATTTTTGAGGGCCCTCCATTGACCTCTAACTTGTTCATTGGTGCCAACGTGCACCATGACTGCTGGATCCTCACCAGCCCCTCCCAGTAACCTGTCAATCCGATCCGCGATGTGTCGAACTCGAGCGCCAGGAAGACAACACACCGTTCGACGATCCCGGTCTTTATGGCAGATTGCCCTCTCTGTCCCCCTAATAATTGAGTCCCCCACCACTAGAACCTGTCTAGCCTGCCCTGCGCTCCCCGTCCCCGTCTCACTGGAGCAGTCATCCCCCTGGCGTTCAGAGGGCGTGTCGTGCTGCAGCGGTGCTGGCTCTGTAATGGCATCCCCCTCATCTGCCAATCGTGCAAACTTGTTGGGTTGTGCCAGTTCAGGACTAGCCTCCCTGGTTCTCTTCCCTCTATCCCTCCTTCTTTCTGTCACCCAGCTGACTGCCTGCTCCCCCTGCACTTCCGTACTACCATCCGCCCCCGCCTCTACCCCAGCGAGTGCCTGCTCAGTGAGCACCAAACTCCTTTCCATGATGTCAATGGCTCTCAGTGTTGCCAGTTGCCCATTTAGATCCAGAATTTGGGCTTCTAAATTTGCAACGTGCACGCATCTTGCGCAACAGTATGCACCCTCGATCGGCTGATGAAGGACCGCATACATTGCACAAGTAGCACACTGGATGACATTGCCAGGCATGGAGCTCATCCTAATGGGGATCTACAATTTACTTGTGGAAGTAGTGAAGATAGACTTGCTCACACTCCGCTCACACGCTGCCGCAACCGCTGTCCCGCTGCCGCAACCGCTGTCCCGCTGCCGCAACCGCTGTCCCGCTGCCGCAACCGCTGTCCCGCTACCGCAACCGCTGTCCCGCTGTCCCGCTGTCCCGCTACCGCAACCGCTGTCCCGCTGCCGCAACCGCTGTCCCGCTGCCGCAACCGCTGTCCCGCTGCCGCAACCGCTGTCCCGCTGTCCCGCTACCGCAACCGCTGTCCCGCTGCCGCAACCGCTGTCCCGCTGCCGCAACCGCTGACCCGCTGCCGCAACCGCTGGCCCGCTGCCGCAACCGCTGACCCACTGTCGCAACCCCTCACCCGCTGCCGCAACCCCTCACCCGCTGCCGCAATCCCTCACCCGCTGCCTCTCTCGCGCAACCTCTTACCCGCTGACACTTATGCGCAAACAGTCAAATTTTTTTTTTTTGTTTCCCCCCCCCCCCCTCACAAACACTTAGACCCCCAGACACACACACACACAGAAGACACGACTAACCAGATACACAGAAGACACACAGCTCACAAACACACACAGAGGTAGATACTCAGCTCCTCCGCTCCTCCTGGTGACGTCACCCGCTGTCCCGGCGGCCGCTCACTCTGCCCTCCTGTCTCAGCTGCTCCGCTGAACTCCTGGTGGCCTCTTGGCGCCGGCTGCTGCGCTCCGGTCACACTGGTCACTCCTGCCCCCGCACCTGCTTCGGCTGCCACTGCCCCCGCGCCTGCTTCGGCTGCCGCTGCCCCCGCACCTGCTTGTTGTGTAGGTCTGTGTGTGGCATTGTTGTGTGGTTATGTGAGCGGCATTGTTGTGGGAGTCTGTGTGCGGCATTGTTGTGGGGGTCTGTGTGTGGCATTGTTGTGGGGTTATGTGAGCGGCATTGTTGTGTGAGGATGTGTGCGGCATTGTTGTGGGGGTTTGTGTGCGGTATTGTTGTGTGGTTATGTGTGTGACATTGTTGTGAAAGTATGTAAGCGGCATTGTTGTTGAGGTATCGGAGAAATATTGTTCCGGGGGTATGTGAAAGATATTGTGGGGGTATGTTAGCGGCATTGTGTTAAGGGCATGTGTGTAGCATTGTCATAGGGGTATGTGTGCGACATTGTTGTTGGGGTATGTTTGCGACATTGTTGTGGGCGTATGTGTGCAGCATTGTTGTGGGGGTATGTGTGCGACATTGTTGTGGGGGTATGTGTGAGACATTGCTGTGTGGACATGTGAGCGACATTGTTGTGGGGTTATGTGAGCGACATTCTTGTGGGAGTATGTGAGCGAAATTGTTGTGGGGGTATGTGCGCAACATTGTGTGGATATGTGAGTGACATTATTATGGGGGTATGTGCACAACATTGTTGTGGGAGAGTGTGTGTGCAACTTTGCCGTGGGAGTATGTGTGCGGCATTGTTGTGGGGCTATGTGTTTGACATTGTTGTGGTGCATGTCAGTGTCATTGTTGTGGGGGAATGTGTGCGGCATTCTTGTGGATGTATGTATGTGATATTGTTTTGATAGTATGTGTGCAACTCTGCTGTGGGGGTATGTGTGTGACATTGCTGTGGGGTATGTATGCAACATTGTTGTGGGGGTATGTGAGTGATATTGTTGGGGGAGTAGGTGAGCGACGTTTATGTAGGGATGGGGTTTGCAGCATTGCTGTGGCGGTATGTGTGTGGCATTGTTGTGGGAGTATGCGTGCGGAATTGGTATGGGTGTATGTGTGAAACGTTGTGGGGGTATGTGAGCGGAATTGGTATGGGTGTATGTGTGAAACATTGTTGTGAGGGTATGTGTGCGGAATTGGTATGGGTGTATGTGTGAAACATTGTTGTGAGGGTATGTGAGTGACATAGTTGTGGGGGTATGTGTGTGCAATTGTTGTGGGGTATGTGAGCGACACTGTTGTGAGGTATGTGTGTGACATTGTTGTGAGAGTGTGCGGGCGAAATTATTTGCGGGTATGTGAGTGGCATTGTTGTTAAGATATAAGAGCGACGTTGTGGGGGTTTGTTTGCAGTATTGTTGTGTGGTTATGTGTGTGACATTGTTGTGAGGGGTGTTTTTGGGGAATATGTAAGCGTCATTGTTGTTGAGGCATGTTAGCAATATTGTTATGGGAATATGTGAATAATATTGGGTGGGTATGTGTGCGGCATTGTGTTGAGGGCATGTGTGTTACATTGTTGTGGGGTTATGTGAGTGACATTGTGTGGATATGTGAGCGACATTGTTGTGGGAGTGTGTGCGACATTGTTGGGGGTAAAGTGTGCAACATTGTTTTGTGTTTTTTTTCGCAGCATTACTGTGGGGGGTATGTGTGCTGCGTAATATGTCAGTAATATTGTTCTTGAGGTTTATGACTGACATTGCCGTGGTGGTATGTGAACAATATTGTTGTGGGGGTATGGAGTATGTGTACGACATTGCTGTGGGGTTATTTGTGGACATTGCTGTGGGTGTATGTGTGCGACATAGTTGTAGGGGTTTGTTTGTGTAACATGGTTGTGGGGGTATGTGAGTGACGTTGTGTGGGGTATGTATGTGACATTGTTGTAGGGGTATGTGTTTGTAACAATGCTGTGGGAGTATGTGTGCGACATTGTTGAGGTGGTGTGTGAGCAACTTTGTAGTTTTGGTATTTGAGCGACATTGTTGTGGGGGTAAATGACTGACATTGTTCTTGGGGTGTGTGAGTAATATTGTTCTTGAGGTTTATGACTGACTCTACAGTCGTGGTATATGAGCGGCATTGTTGTGGGGGTATGTGTGTGACATTGTTGTGGGGGGTATGTGAGCAGTATTGTTGTGAGGGGTATGCAATTGACATTGTTGTGGGTGTATGTGAGCTGCATTGTTGAGGGGGCATGTGAGTGTCTTTGTGTTGGAGGTATGAGTGTGACATTGTTGTGGGGGTATGTGAGCGGCATTGTTGTGGGGGCATGTGAGTGGCTTTGTGTTGGAAGTAATTGTGTGACATTGTTGTGAGGGTATGTGAGCAAAAGTATTGTGGGGGTATAGGTGTTACATTGTTGTGGGGGTATATCAGTGATATTGTTCTTAGAGTATGGGAGTGACATTGGGAGGGCTATGTGTGTGATATTACTCTGCGGGTATGTATACAACATTGCTATGGGGGTATGTGTGCGACATTGTTGTGGGGGTATGTGTGCAACATTACTGTGGGGGCATGTGTGCAACATTGCTGGTAGTTTATGTGTGTGACATTGGTGTGTGGGTATGTGAGCGACTTTATAGTGTTGTTATTCGAGCGACATTGTTGTGGGGGTATGTGTGTGACATTGTTGTGGGCATATGTGAGCAGCATTGTTGTGGGGGTATGTATGTGACATTGTTTTGGGGGTATGTGAGTGGCATTGTTGTGAGGGGTACTGTTTTTGGGGTATGTGAGCGGCTTTGTGTTGGAGGTATGTGAGCGACAGTTGAGGGGGTATGGGAGTAACATTGTTGCAGGAGGTGTATGTGTGTAACATTGTTGTGGGGGTATGTGTGTGACTTTGTTGTGGGGGTATGTGAACAGCATTGTTGTGGGGTTATGTGTCCGGCATTGTTTTGGGGGGGTAACCAACATTGTTGTGGGGCTATGTTTGCGACATTGTTGTGGGTGTTTGTTTTCGGCATTGTTGTGGAGATGTGTGAGCAGCATTGTTGTGGGAGTATGTGTGTGACATTGTTGTGAGTATATATGTGGGACATTATTGTGGGGGGTATATGTGTGTAACATTGTTGTGGGGATATGTGTGTTATATTGTTGTGGGGGTATGTGAGAGTCATTATTGTGGGGGTATTTACTTGGCATTTTTGTGGGGATATGTGTGCGGCACTGTTGTGGGGATTTATTTGCAACATTGTTGTGAAGATGTGTGAGCAGCATTGTTGTGGGAGTATGTGTGTGACATTGTTGTGAGGGTATGTGTGTGACCTTGTTATAGGGGTATATGTATGACATTGTTGAGGGGATATATGTGTGACATTATTGTGCTGGTATAAGTGTGTAACATTGTTGTGTTGGTGTGTGAGTGACTTTGTAGTGTTGGTATTTGAGCAACATTGTTCTTGTGGTGTGTGAGTAATATTGTTTTTGAAGTATATGAGTGACATTGCCGTGTGTGACATTGTTGTGGGGGTATGTGTGTGACATTGTTGTGGGGGGTATGTGAGCGGCATTGTTGTGGGAGCATGTGAGTGGCTTTGTGTTGGAGGTATTTGAGCGACATTGTTGTGGGGGCATATGACTCACATTGTTCTTGGGGTGTGTGAGTAATATTGTTCTAAGAGGTTTATGACTGACTCTGCCATTGTGGTATTGTCGTGGTATATGAGCGGCATTGTTGTGGGGGGTATATGTGTGTGACGTTGTGGGGGATATATGTGTGTGACACTGTTGTGGGGGATATATGTGTGTGACACTGTTGTGGGGGGTATGTGAGCAGCATTGCTGTGGGGTTATGTATGTGACATTGTTGTGAGGGGTATGCAAGTGACATTCTTGTGGGGGCATGTGAGTGTCTTTGTGTGGGAGGTATGAGTGTGACATGGTTGTGGGGGTATGTGAGCGGCATTGTTGTGGGGGCCTGTGAGTGGCTTTGTGTTTGCGGTATTTGTGTGACATTGTTGTGAGGGTATGTGAGCAACAGTATTGTGGGGGTATAGGTGTTATATTGTTGTGGGGGTATTCAGTGATATTGTTCTTAGGGTATGGGAGTGACATTCTTTTGAAGATGTGTGAGCAGCATTGTTGTGAGGCTATGTGTGTGATATTACTCTGGGGGGTATGTATACAGCATTGCTATGGGGGTATGTGTGCGACATTGTTGTGGGGGTATGTGTGCAACATTGCTGTGGAGGTATGTGTGCGACATTATTGTGGGGGTATGTGTGCAACATTGCTGTGGAGGTATGTGTGCAACATTGCTGGTAGTTTATGTGTGCAACATTGTTGTGGGGGTATGAGAGCGACTTTATAGTGTTGTTATTCGAGCAACATTGTTTTGGCGGTATATGAGTGACATTGTTGTGGGGGTATGTGAGCGGCATTGTTGTGGGGGTATGTGTGTGACTTTGCTGTGGGGGTATGCGAGCGGAATTGTTGTAGGGGTATGCGAGTGACATTGTTGTGAGGGGTACGGTTGTGGGGGTATGTGAGCGGCATTGTGTTGGAGCTATGTGAGCGACATAGTTGAGGGGGTATGGGAGTAACTTATTGCAGGAGGTCTATGTGTGTAACATTGTTGTGGGGGTATGTGTGTGACTTTGTTGTGGGGGTATGTGAGCGACATTGTTATAAAAGGTATGTGAGCAGCATTGTTGTGGGGTTATGTGTCTGACATTGTTTTTGGGGGGGGTAGTTGAGCAACATTGTGTGTGATATTACTCTGGGGGTATGTATACAACATTGCTATGGGGGTATGTGTGCGACATTGTTGTGGGGGTATGTGTGCAGCATTGTTGTGGGGGCATGTGTGCAACATTGCTGTGGAGGAATGTGTGAAACATTGCTGGTAGTTTATGTGTGCAACATTGTTGTGGGGCTATGTGTGTGACATTGTTGTGGGGGTATGTGTGTGACATTGTTGTGGGGGTATGAGAGCGACTTTATATAGTTGTTATTCGAGCAACATTGTTGTGGCGGTATATGAGTGACATTGTTGTGGGGGTATGTGTGTGACATTGTTTTGGGGGCATATGAGAGGCATTTTTGTGGGGGTATGTGTGTGACATTGCTGTGGGGGTATGCGAGCGGAATTGTTGTAGGGGTATGTGTGTGACATTGCTGTGGGGGTATGCGAGTGACATTGTTGTTAGGGGTACTGTTGTGGGGGTATGCGAGTGACATTGTTATAAAAGGTATGTGAGCAGCATTGTTGTGGGGTTATGTGTCTGACATTGTTTTTTTGGGGGAGGTAGTTGAGCAACATTGTTGTGGGGGTATTTACTTGGCATTTTTGTGGGGGTATGTATGCGACATTGTTGTAGGGGTTTGTTTTCGGCATTATTGTCGAGATGTGTGAGCAGCATTGTTCTGGGAGTATGTGTGTGACATTGTTGTGAGGGTATATGTGTGACATTATTGTGGGGGTATATGTGTGTAACATTGTGGTGTCGGTGTGTGAGTGACTTTGTAGTGTTGGTATTTGAGCAACATTGTTGTAGGGGTGTTTGAGTGACATTGTTCTTGTGGTGTGTGAGTAATATTGTTTTTGAAGTATGTGATTGACATTGTTGTGGGGGGTATGTGTGTGACATTGCTGAGAGGGTATGTGTGCGACGTTGCTGTTGGAGTATGTCTGCGACCTTATTGTGGTGGTATATGAGATGCATTGTTGTGGGGGTATGTAAGCGACATTGTTGTGGTGGTATGTAAGTGACATTGTTGAGGGGGTATGTGAATGACTTTTTAGTGTTGGTATTTGAACGACATTGTTGGGGGGTATATGAACGTTCTTGGTGTGTGTGAGTAATATTGTTTTTGAGGGGGGTATGTGAATGACATTGTCGTGGGTGTATGGAGTATGTGTACGACATTGCTGTGGGGTTTTCTGTAAGACATTGCTGTGGGGTTATGTGTGGACATTGTCGTGGGGGTGTATGAGCTGCATTGTTGTGAGGGTATGTGAAAGATATAATTGTGCAGGTATGTGTGTGACATTGTTGTGGGGGTATTTTCGTGGCATTGTTGTGGTAGTATGTGTGCAGCATTGTTTTGGGGGCGTATATTAGCAGCATTGTTGCGGGGTATGTTTATTTACTTTGTTTGTGGGGGTATTTGAGCGACATTGTTTTGCAGGTATGTGAGCTGCATTGTAGTGGGATTATGTGAGTGGCATTGTATTGAGGCCATGTGTGCGACATTCTTGTGAGGGGCATTGTTGTGGGGGTATGTGAGCAGCTTTGTGTTGGAGGTATGTAGGCGACAATGTTCTTGGGGTTTCTGTGTGACTTTGCGGGGGTATGTCAGTGATATTGTTGTGGGAGTGTGTGTGTGCGACATTGCTGTGGGTGTATGTGTGCAGCATTGTTGTGTGGGAATGTATGCAACAATGTTGTGGGGGTATGTGTGCGGCATTGTGGGGGCATGTATGCGGCATTGTTGTGGGGGTATGTGTGCGGCATTGTTGTGGGGGTATGTGTGCGGCATTGTTGTGGGGGTTTGCGTGCGGCATTGTTGTGGGGGTATGTGTGCGGCATTGTTATACAGGGTATGTGTGCAGTATTGTTGTGGGGGTATGTGAGTGACATTATTGTAGGGATATGTGTGTGACATTGTAGTAGGGGGTATGTGTGGGACATAGTTGTAGTGGTATGTTTGTGTAACATTGTTGTGGGGGTATGTGTGCGGCATTGTGGGGGTATGTGTGCGGCATTGTTGTGGGGGTATGTGTGCGGCATTGTTGTGGGGGTATGTGTGCGGCATTGTTGTGGGGGTATGTGTGCGGCATTGTTGTACAGGGTATGTGTGCAGTATTGTTGTGGGGGTATGTGAGTGACATTATTGTAGGGATATGTGTGTGACATTGTAGTAGGGGGTATGTGTGGGACATAGTTGTAGTGGTATGTTTGTGTAACATTGTTGTGGGGGTATGTGAGTGACATTGTTGTGGGGGTATGTGTGTGACATTGTAGTAGGGTGTATGCGTTGGACATAGTTGTAGTGGTATGTTTGTGTAACATTGTTGTGGGTGTATGTAAGTGACATTGTTGTAGGGATATGTGTGTGTAACATTCTTGTGGGGGTATGTGAGTGACATTGTTGTGGGGAGTATGTATATGAAATTGTTGTGGGGGTATGTGTTTGTAACATTGCCGTGGGGGTATGTGTGCGACTTTGTAGTTTTGGTATTTGAGCGACATTGTTGTGGGGGTATATGATTGTTCTGGGGTTCGTAAGTAATATTGTTCTTGAGGTTTATGACTGACATTGCCGTGGTTGTATGTGAACGGCAGTGTTGTGGGGGTATGTGTGTGACATTTTTATGAGGGGCTTGTGAGCAGCATTCTTGTGGGGTCATGTGTCTGAGTGTCTGACATTGTTGTGGGGGGTATGTGTGTGACATTGTTTTGGTGGGTATGTGTGTGACATTGTTGTTGGGGTATGTGTGACATTGTTGTGAGGGGTATGTGAGCGACATTGTTGTGGGGGTATATGAGTGAGCTTGTTGTGGGGGTATGTGTATGACATTGTTGTGGGGGTATGTGAGCTGCCTTGTTGTGGGGGCATGTGAGTGTCTTTGTGTTGGAGGTGTGGCTGTGACATTATTGTGAGGGTATGTGAGCAACAGCATTGTGGGGGTATTTGTGTGACATTATTGTGAGGGTATGTGAGCGACAGTATTGTGGGGGTATAGGTGTTACATTGTTGTGGGTGTATATCAGTGATACTGTTCTTAGGGTATGGGAGTGACATTGTTTTGAAGATGTGTGAGCAGCATTGTTGTGGGGCTATGTGTGTGATATTACTCTGGGGGTATGTATACAATATTGCTATGGGGGTAAGTGTGCGACATTGTTGTGGGGGTATGTGTGCGGCATTGTTGTGGGGGTATGTGTGCGGCATTGTTGTGGGGGTATGTGTGCGGTATTGTTGTGGGGGTATGTGTGCGGCATTGTTGTACAGGGTATGTGTGCGGTATTGTTGTACAGGGTATGTGTGCGGTATTGTTGTGGGGATATGTGAGTGACATTGTCGTGGGGGTTATGTGTGTGTAACATTGCCGTGGGAGTATGTGTGTAATATTGTTGTAGGGGTATGTGTGTGAGATTGTTGAGGTAGTATGTGAGCGACTTTGTAGCTTTGGTATTTGAGCAACATTGTTGTGGGGGTATATGACCGTGGTTGTATGTGAACGGCATTGTTGTGGGGGTATGTGTGTGACATTGTTGTGGGGGGTTTATGTGTGTGACATTGCTGTGGGGGTATGTGAGTGACATTGTTGTAGGGGTATGTGTGTGACTTTGTTTTGAGGGGTATGTGAGCAGCATTCTTGTGGGGTCATCTGTGTAACATTGTTGTGAGGGGTATGTGAGCAGCATTCTTGTGGGGGTATGTGTGTGACATTGTTGTGAGGGTATATGTGTGACATTGTTCTGAGGGGTATGTGAGCGACATTTTTGTGTGTGTGTGTGTGACATTATTGTGAGGGGTATGCAAGTGACAATGTTGTGGGCGTATGTGAGATGCATTGTTGTGGGGATTTGTGTGTGACATTGTTATGAGGGTTATGGGAGCAGCATTCTTGTGGGGTCATGTGTGTAACATTGTTGTGGGGGTATGTGAGTAACACTGTTGTGGGGGGCATGTGTGTGACATTGTTGTGGTGGGTACGTGTGACATTGTTGTGGGGGGTATGTGTGTGACATTGTTGCTAGGGTATGTGTGTAACATTGTTTTGAGGGGTATGTGAGCGACATTATTGTTGGGGTATGTGAATGATATTGTTGTGGGGGTATGTGTGTGACATTATTGTGAGGGTTATGCAAGTGACATTGTTGTGGGCGTATGTGAGCTGCATTGTTGTGGGGTTATGTGTGTAAAATTGTTGTGGGGGTATATGAGTGATATTTTTGTGGGGGTATATGAGTGGCATTGTTGTTTGGGTACGTGTGTGGCATAGTTGTGGCAGTATTTACTCGGCATTGTTGTAGGGGTACGTGTGCGACATTGTTGTGGGGGTTTGTTCGCTGCATTAATTTGGAGACGTGTGAGCAGCATTGTTGTGGGGCTATGTGTCTAAAATTGTTGTGCGGGTATATAAGTGGCATTGTTGTGGGGGTATGTGTGCAGCATTGTTGTGGATGTATGTGTGTGACATTGTAGTGGGGGTATGTGTGCAGCATTGTTGTGTGGGTATGTGTATTATATTGTTTTGGGGGTATGTGTGCGACATTTCTCTGGGGTATGTATGCAACATTGCGGTGGGGTTACGAGTGCAACATTGCTGTGGGTGTATATGAGCTACATTGTTGTGAGTGGTATATGAGCCGCATTGCTGTGGGTGTATATGAGCTACATTGTTGTGAGTGGTATATGAGCCGCATTGTTGTGGGCGTATGTGAGCAACATTGCTGTGGGGATATGTGTGTGACATTGCTATGTGGGTATGTGAGCAGCATTCTTGTGGGTTTTTGTGTGTGACATTGTTTTGGGGGGTATGAGTGCGGCATTGTTGTGGGGGAAAGTGTGGGGCATTATTGTGGGGTTATGTGTGTGATATTGCTGTGGAGTATGTGTGCGTCATTGCTGGGGGGCTATGTGTGTTACATTGTTGAGGTGGTATATAAGATGCATTGTCGTGAGGGTATGTGAGTGACATTGTTGTGGACATATGTGTGTGACATTGTTCTGGGGGATATGTTAATGACATTGTTTTGAGGGGTGTTTAAGCAGCTTTGTTGTGGGAGTATGCTTGTAACATTGTTGTGAGGGTATGTGTGTGGCATTGTTGTGAGGGTATGTGTGCGACATTGCTGTGGAGGTATCTGTGCAAAATTGTTGAGGGGGTATGTGTGCGACATTGCTGTGGGGGCATGTGTGTTACACAGTTGTGAGGGGGTATATGACCAGCATTGTTGTGGTCGTTTGTGTGAGACATTGTTGTGGGGGCATGTGTGCAACATTGTGTGGGGGTATATGAGCTACATTGTTGTGGGGCTATGTGTGTGGCATTGTATTAAGGGCATGTGTTTGACATTGTTGTGAGGGGTAGGTGAGCAGCTTTGTGTTGGAGGTATGTGAGCAACATTGTTCTATGGGTATGTTAATTACATAGTTATGGGCTTATGTGTGTGACATTGTTCTGGGGGTATATGAGTGACATTGTTATGAGGGTATATGAGTGACATTGCTGTAGGGGGTATGTGAGTGACATTGCTCTAGTGGGTATGTGAGTGACATTGCTGTAGTGGGTATGTGAGTGACATTGTTATGAGGGGTATGTGTGTGACATTGTTGTGGGGTTATGTGTGTGACATTGTTGTGGGGGTATGTGAGCGACATTGCTGTAGGGGGTATGTGAGTGATATTGTTATAAGGGTATATGAGTG
The DNA here is from genome assembly GCF_035609145.1 of Eleutherodactylus coqui. Classification (NCBI taxonomy): domain Eukaryota; kingdom Metazoa; phylum Chordata; class Amphibia; order Anura; family Eleutherodactylidae; genus Eleutherodactylus; species Eleutherodactylus coqui. The sequence continues at coordinate 42,138 of NW_027102234.1, read as the reverse complement.
ACATTGTTATGAGGGTTATGTGTGTGAAATTGTTGTAGGGGTATGTGTATGACATTGTTGTGGGGGTATGTGTGTGACATTGTTGTAGGGGTATGTGTATGACATTGTTGTGGGGGTATGTGTGTGACATTGTTGTGGGGGTATGTGTGTGACATTGTTGTGGGGGTATGTGAGTGACATTGCTGTAGTGGGTATGTGAGTGACATTGTTATGAGGGTTATGTGTGTGAAATTGTTGTAGGGGTATGTGTGTGACATTGTTGTGGGGGTATGTGTGTGACATTGTTGTGGGGTTATGTGTGTGACATTGTTGTGGGGGTATGTGTGTGACATTGTTGTGGGGGTATGTGTGTGACATTGTTGTGGGGGTATGTGTGTGACATTGTTGTGGGGGTATGTGTGTGACATTGTTGTGGGGGTATGTGAGTGAGATTGCTGTAGTGGGTATGTGAGTGGCATATGTCACCAGTATGGGGCCCGTGTAGATGATCAGATGTTCTATAGGTTCTCCTCTGAGAGCTGTACACAGTCCTTCCTGACAGGACCGTATGCTAGAAGTGCTTTATGACTGTCCTGTTATTTCAGATGCCGGCTGATATTCCGGCGCCAAAAGACCATTTTATTTTGCTCCATGTTAACCAGCTGAGTCTGTCCGGCCGGCACTTCTCCCGGTTCATCTATGAGGGGGTGAACAAGAGCTTTAGGCCTCATGTCCACGGGGAAATTCAGGCCGCATGGATTCCCCGTGCAGAAGCCCGCAGCAGGTCCCTTCTGCCCCGCAGACATGAGGCCAAGAAAATGCGATATACTTACCTGTCCGGACGCTGCGGGTCTCACCTCCCTTGCGGCCGGATCTCCTCTCCTTGGCTCAGCGGATGTGTTCGGCATGCTGGTAGCGTGCCGCACAAATTTCTTTCTTTAACTCCTGCTCTCCCGCGTTCCCCTGGCACAAAACAAATAGAGCTGCGGGTGTGCCGCAGATCTGGACGGCTTCCATAAGCTTCAATTGAAACCACGAGAGCCGTCCGTGCAGGAACGCCACACAAAATGGAGCATGTTGCTGGTGCTTTTCTGCACGTGCGATCCGCGCTCCAGGAAAAAATGACATCCGTAGGTATTTAACGACCTGCGGGTGCCCAGTGATTCCCTATTGGCGCGGATCATGTTTGCTGGAGACCCGCGCGGATTTCGTAATTCTATTTGGCCTGTGGACATTGGGCCTTAAAGGTAGGAGCAATTCCCAATGCTTGACATATATCCCCAGGATGATGTAGCAGAGCCAAGGTCGTCATGTAGCTCAGTACAGAGTATGTAATATCGGGGGGTTTACATGCGGCTGCTGGTAAACCGAGGCTGCCTCCCACCTGCGTTTGGGTCACTTCAGGGTTTCTATTTCTTTGCTGCATTTTTGGAGAGAAACTGAAATAAAACAGAACAGAAGTGAAAAGTAATGCAGCAGAATGTGCTGTTGTAGTGGGCGGAGTTACTGGGGCCCCTCCATAATGTATGCATGCTGTTGTAGTGGGCGGAGTTACCGGGGCGCCTCCATAATGTATGCATGCTGATGTAGTGGGCGGAGTTACCGGGGCCCCATAATGTATGCATGTTGTTGTAGTGGGCGGAGTTACCAGGGCCTCCATAATGTATGCATGCTGTTGTAGTGGGCGGAGTTACTGGGGCACCTCCATAATGTATGCATGCTGTTGTAGTGGGCGGAGTTACCGGGGCGCCTCCATAATGTATGCATGCTGATGTAGTGGGCGGAGTTACCGGGGCCCCATAATGTATGCATGTTGTTGTAGTGGGCGGAGTTACCAGGGCCTCCATAATGTATGCATGCTGTTGTAGTGGGCGGAGTTACCAGGGCCTCCATAATGTATGCATGCTGTTGTAGTGGGCGGAGTTACTGGGGCACCTCCATAATGTATGCATGCTGTTGTAGTGGGCGGAGTTACCAGGGCCTCCATAATGTATGCATGCTGTTGTAGTGGGCAGAGTTACCGAGGCCTCCATAATGTATGCATGCTGTTGTAGTGGGCAGAGTTACCGAGGCCTCCATAATGTATGCATGCTGTTGTAGTTGGCGAAGTTACCGGGGCCTCCATAATGTATGCATGCTGTTGTAGTGGGCGGAGTTACCGGGGCCTCCATAATGTATGCATGCAGTTGTAGTGGGCGGAGTTACTGGGGCCTCCATAATGTATGTATGCTGTTGTAGTGGGCGGAGTTACCGGGGCCTTCATAATGTATGCATGCTGTTGTAGTGGGCGGAGTTACCGGGGCCTCCATAATGTATGCATGCTGTTATAGTGGGCGGAGTTACCGGGGCGCCTCCATAATGTATGCATGCAGTTGTAGTGGCCGGAGTTACCGCAGCGCCTCCATAATGTATGCATGCAGTTGTAGTGGGCGAAGTTACCGGGGCCTCCTTAATATATGCATGCTGTTATAGTGGGCGGAGTTACCGGGGCGCCTCCATAATGTATGCATGCTGTTGTAGTGGGCGAAGTTACCGGGGCCTCCATAATGTATGCATGCTGTTGTAGTGGGCGGAGTTACTGGGGCCTCCATAATGTATGCATGCAGTTGTAGCGGGCGGAGTTACCGGGGCCTCCATAATGTATGCATGCAGTTGTAGTGGGCAAAGTTACCGGGCCCTCCATAATGTATGCATGCTGTTGTAGTGGGCGGAGTTACTGGGGCCTCCATAATGTATGCATGCAGTTGTAATGGGCGGAGTTACCTGGGCCCCTCCATAATGTATGCATGCAGTTGTAGTGGGCGGAGTTAACGGGGCCCTTCCATAATGTATGCATGCTGATGTAGCGGCCGGAGTTACCGGGTCGCCTCCATAATGTATGCATGCAGTTGTAGTGGCCGGAGTTACCGGGGCCTCCATAATGTATGCATGCTGTTGTAGTGGGCGGAGTTACTGGAGCCTCCATAATGTATGCATGCAGTTGTAGTGGCCGGAGTTACCAGGGCCCCTCCATAATGTATGCATGCAGTTGTAGTGGGCGGAGTTACCGGGGCCTCCATAATGTATGCATGCAGTTGTAGTGGGCGGAGTTACCGGGGCTCCTCCATAATGTATGCATGCAGTTGTAGTGGCCGGAATTACCGGGGCTCCTCCATAATGTATGCATGCTGTTGTAGTGGCCGGAGTTACTGGGGCCTCCTTAATGAATGCATGCAGTTGTAGTGGGCGGAGTTACCGGGGCGCCTCCATAATGTATGCATGCAGTTGTAGTGGGCGGAGTTACTGGGACCTCCATAATGTATGCATGCTGTTGTAGCGGGCGGAGTTACCGGGGTCTCCATAATGTATGCATGCTGTTGTAGTGGGCGGAGTTACTGGGGCCTCCATAATCTATGTATGCAGTTGTAGTGCGCGGAGTTACCGGGGCCCTTCCATAATGTATGCATGCAGTTGTAGTGGCCGGAGTTAACGGGGCTCCTCCATAATGTATGCATGCTGTTGTAGTGGGCGGAGTTACTGGGGCCTCCTTAATGTATGCATGCAGTTGTAGTGGACGGAGTTACCGCGCGCGTCCATAATGTATGCCTGCTGTTGTGGTGGGCGGAGTTACCGGGACCTCCATAATGTATGCATGCTGTTGCAGTGGGCGGAGTTACCGGGGTCTCCATAATGTATGCATGCTGTTATAGTGGGCGGAGTTACCGGGGCCTCCATAATGTATGCATGCTGTTGTAGTGGGCGGAGTTACCGAAGTCTCCATAATGTATGCATGTAGTTGTAGTGGGCGGAGTTACTGGGGCCTCCATAATGTATGCATGCAGTTGTAGTGGGCGGAGTTACCGGGGCCCTTCCATAATGTATGTATGCTGATGTAGTGGCCGAAGTTACCGGGACGTCTCCATAATGTATGCATGCAGTTGTAGTGGCCGGAGTTACCGGGACTTCTCCATAATGTATGCATGTAGTTGTAGTGGCCAGAGTTACTGGGGCTCCTCTATAATGTATGCATGCTGTTGTAGTGGGCGGAGTTACCGGGGCGCCTCCATAATGTATGCATGCTGTTGTAGTGGGCGGAGTTACCGGGGCTCCTCCATAATGTATGCATGCTGTTGTAGTGGGCGGAGTTACCGGGGCACCTCCATAATGAATGCATGCTGTTGTAGTGGGTGGAGTTACTGGGGCCTCCTTAATGTATGCATGCAGTTGTAGTGGGCAGAGTTACCGGGGCGCCTCCATAATGTATGCATGCTGTTGTAGTGGGCGGAGTTACCGGGGCGCCTCCATAATGTATGCCTGCAGTTGTAGTGGCCGGAGTTACCGGGGCTCCTCCATAATGTATGCATGCTGTTGTAGTGGGCGGAGTTACTGGGGCGCCTCCATAATGTATGCATGCTGTCGTAGTGGGCGGAGTTACTGGAGCCTCCATAATGTATGCATGCTGTTGTAGTGGGCGGAGTTACCGGGGCGCCTCCATAATGTATGCCTGCAGTTGTAGTGGCCGGAGTTACCGGGGCTCCTCCATAATGTATGCCTGCAGTTGTAGTGGCCGGAGTTACCGGGGCTCCTCCATAATGTATGCATGCTGTCGTAGTGGGCGGAGTTACCGGGGCGCCTCCGTAATGTATGCATGCAGTTGTCTTATGCCTATGTATTGTCAGTGGCTTCAATGTGGAAGGAATCAGCAAAATGTGTATTGATGCTTGTAGGAATGAAAGGGTTAATGTCTGCAAAGGAGCCGTCTGGTGTCAAAATGTATCCTTTTGTGTTGGGAGTTTGGAAGTCATGTGACCATGCTTCATACGGGTGTTTATAAGGGGAGTGCAAGGGAGTCTGAGGGCTTATTCAGATGACTTTATATCGGCCGTGTATTCACTCCGGCCAATATACGGCGTCCCTCTCTGCAGGGGGAGGAGGCTAGAAGAGCCCGAAGCAGTGCACTGAGCTCCCGCCCCTCTCCGCCTCCTCTCCACTACCTCTCTGCCCCTCTGCACTATTTGCAATGAGGGAAAGTGGGACAGGGGCGGGGCTAATTCCTGGAACTTAGCTCCGCCCCTGTCCCGCCTTCTCTCTTGCAAAAGTGCATAGATGTGAGTCCTGCAGTTGGTAAAGTCATTGCCCCGGACTCTGCCCTGTAGATTAGTGCTCACCTTTGTTCTACTCTACACTGCTCACATGTCAGAATGTTTCTTTACAGCTCAACTGACGGAGGAAAAGATCCCGCTGATCATGAAGTCTACAGGTTCATCAGTCACCATAGAAGTTACCAGCACGGCCCGGGCTACTGAGATGCATCTGTCCTTATCTTATATGTTCCAAAGTCAAAATTAATGCCAGAGTGGAAATAAAATAGCATTAAAAAATAAATAAATGTGTTTTTTTCAAAAAAGTTCAGATGTCCAACCTAAAGTACTTTTACTGTCTTCTCCGTTTGACTCCAGTTCTGGGAAGCGGTGTGTAAATTCAGTGGCATAATCCTGCCTAGATGGCTGGTCATCAGCACACAACAAACCTAATACTAAACAGACTGGCAGGGGTGAAGGTGCCAACGATTTACCTGCTGTTTATGGAGCCTGAAAGATCAATGGAAAAGTTAGTTTTCTTACAGCAGTCTGTCCAGGAGGTGTCATCCCGCTATCCCAGATGCCTGAACCCCCGATTCACCTATGTATAATACAGGTGGGGGTGCATCATCAACCCCTCCCCTTGGCTCTTGATTGACTGCTCAAATATACATAGTAATATAGTATGTTAGGCTGAAGGGAGACAATGTCCATCCAGTTCAGCCTGTTTCCACCCCCCCTCCCTTGTTGATCCAGAGGAAGTTAAAAAAAAAAGGCTATTGGGGGGGGGGGGGGGGGGGGATTATTTCCCGACTTTATAATGGCAGTTAGAATACTCCCTGGATCAATTTTTTTATAGTTTCTACATGACTCCAAGATCCAGATGGTTATTTAATGTCTATATCCTGTAACAACATAGCGCTCTAGAAAGACATCTACTCCCCTCTTAAACTCCTCTATGGATTTTGCCATCCCCACGTCCTCAGGCAGAGAGTTCCACAGTCTCACTGCTCTTACAGTAAAGAACCCCCTTCTATGTTGGTAATGAAACCTTTTTTCCTCTAACTGTAGAGGATGCCCTCTTGTTACCGTCACAGTCCTGTGTATAAACAGATCATCGGAGAGATCCTTGTATTGTCCCCTAATATATTTATACACATTGTCCTCTAATTTGTATTTAAGCACTGCAATATCTTAACCAGAGAATTGAAGCCATTTCGCCCATTTACATTGGGTCAGGAAGGGTACCGTTACTCCTTAAGGAGAGCACTTAGAAGGTGTGAGGAGACTTATAAGGCCATCCATGCTCCTGGGGGAAATATGCAAATGCAAAATGGAACAATACCTCTGTAGCGCCACCTATTGGAAGGCAGCATTTCTGTCTGTCTGTGCACGGTTAGCTTTTCCTTCTGGAGAAGATTGTGGCTTTGGCTTATAATTCCCAGTCATTGTTACAAGGCTTGCTAAAAAGTCTGACATTGGCTTGCAGAAATGCTGCCTTCCAATAGGTGGCGCTGTAGAGGTATTGTTCCATTGTCCCATTTACCCTATTACACTTGTATGCCTCTAGTTGGTCTAATCTGGAAGCAATAAGTTTTCCATTAAGCAGTTATTTTGAATAACAGCAAAAAGTCGATCTAGCCGTAGTTTTCCATTTCATAGCAATAGAAGCCCTAGTTACTATTAGGAGATGAGACAATATAGTAAGGCCAGCAAAAATAATATCCTCTACAGCTAATGATAATAGGGCCACATTAGGGCCCCATCGAAAGTCAAAATTGAATGCAGTGGGAAGTAAATCTGATCCCATAGAGGTTTAAGGATTTCACATGACCACCAGATATGTAACAGAGATCCAACTTGTCCATAACATCTCCAACACAAACCAGAAGTACCAGGAAGCATTTCAGACAAGCGGTAGATGCCACCTATATAAACGTCTTCTTAATGATTAGCACAACAAGAGGTCTTAGCACTTAACTGATTGGTCCTCATTAAAGGTCTCCTGAAATTCCCTTTCTCAGTTCTTTCTGAAAACGGGAATTACAATTAAGGGAAAGTGCGGTGTAGGTTCCAGTTATACCTTTAGTGTGAATTAGAAAAAAAGGATTCATATAAAGTTCTAGGAGGGCATCCTGAAAGGTTTAACAACAAGATAAAATGTCACAATTGGAGGTACTTATAGAATCTTCGGAGAGAAGCATCCATGAGCCTTCCATCAGGTCCCATCACTGTTGATATACCAACTGTTGAGATACCAACTTCTAAGCCTAATGTCAGGGATAACTCACAGGATGATCTCCAAGAGGGTATTTACAGGTCGGAGTGGGAAACCATCAAAAGAGGAAGATATTCCTTTACATATGTTAATGGATGCAGTTTGAAAAATCCAGTAATGGTAGCTTCTATATCATCGCAGTGCTTATCAGAGTCGTCCAACCACCAGCTCCTCAATTGGTCTAGTAGTGAGGCCAAATAATAATTCTTCACATGTGGGCAAGCTAATCCTCCTTGAGAGGCATATTAGAGGCGTATATTAGGTGAGACCCTTGCTCTTTGGTTTTTCTAAATACATTTTGGAAGTAATTTTTGAATCCGTATCAATACAGCTTTGGAAATAAGGATGGGAAGGTACGGAGGAGTAGGGTATTGTGGGTAATATCAACATCTTTCGTAAGCAATTTACTACTCACCAAGGAGATCGATAGTTTAGTGTAGTTTTTAATATCTTTTTGTAGGGTAGATAATAGAACATTACAATTAATGGTTCCTAATTGGCTAATCGGGAAGGTAGGAAGAATATCTAAATAAGAAATTTCACGTTTGGCCTCTAATTTTAATTGAAGTGGTCGAGGTATGCCCACACCAAGAATCAATGACTTAGTGGCTGAATTCCTCAATAGTCCACAAAACAGCTTAGAGAGATGTTTCTGGTGAGGTTATGCTCAAAATTATGTTGTCTACAAAGAGGCCAATACGGTGGTCGGTTCTGGTAATAGTGATACCAGAAATATCTGGGGACAAGCGAATCAATCAGACAAATGGCTCCATCACTAAAGCAAAAATCATTGGTGACAGTGGGCATCCCCGCCTGGTACCATTAGTGATGTTAAAAGGAGTTGAAATACAGCCCGATGTATATATGTGAGCTGATGGTGAAGAAGAGAGGACCATGATGGAAGAGGGTAAAAAAGCATTCAAGACAAATTAAGAGCACCTCTCTAAGACAGCTCCGGCGGTCAAACGGCTCCTCGTATCCAGAGTGAGGAGCACTGAAGGTGTTTCTCGGGCCATGACCTCAAATATTGCTAAAAAACCGGCGAGTGCCATCAACTGTTTCTCAACCTTCAATAAACCTAAAGGCCCTTCTCTACGGAACGATTATTGTTCAAACAAATCATTCAAACGAGTGAAAATGAATGCTAATCGTTCAGTATAACTCAGCCGACGATGGAACGATGAACGAGAAATCATCCGCTATTCGCTCATCACTCATTTCCTGCAGGCATAAGAATCATCGCTGGCGCGTTCACTAGTCATTCGATTTAGGGTGCGTTCACAAGAGCGTATATCGGCTCGGTTTTCACGTCGAGCCGATATACGTCCTCCTCATCTGCAGGGGGGAGCCTGGAAGAGCCAGAAGCAGGAACTGAGGCTCCCGCCCCCTCTCTGCCTCCTCTCCGCCCCTCTGCACTATTTTCAATGAGAGGAGGTGGGACGGGGGCGGGGCTAAGGTCCGTGAATTGGCCCCGCCCCGCACGCCTCTCTTCATTGCAAATAGTGCAGAGGGGTGGAGAGGAGGCAGAGAGGGGGCGGGAGCTCAGTTCCTGCTCCAGGGCTCTTCCAGCCTCCCCCCCTGCACGTGAGCACAATGTATATCGGCTCGGCGTGAAAACCGAGCCGATATACGCTCTTGTGAACGCACCCTTAACTGCACTTATACAGCGATTGTGACCGACTGAACGAATTCTTGTTTGTATGAGACAATGATGAATTGTTCGCTCGTTCAAGCGAGAAATCGGCAGGTCTAAACTTGATCTCTATTAGAGATGAGCGAACGTACTCGGATAGGCACTACTCGTCCGAGTAATGTGCCTTATCCGAGTACCTCTCTGCTCGTGCTCAAAGATTCGGGACGCGCTGCGGAGCGGGGAGCTGCAGGGGAGAGCGGGGAGGAACGGAGGGGAGATCTTTCTCTCCTTCTCTCCCGGCCGCTCTGCCCCGCTCCCCGCTCCGACTCACCTGTCAGCAGCGGAGCGCCCCGAATCTTTGAGCACGAGTACAGCGGTACTCGGATAAGGCACATTACTCGGACGAGTAGTGCCTATCCGAGTACGTTCGCTCATCTCTAATCTCTATCAATTAAATTCGGAAGAACCTCTGATAGTCGGGCAGCTAAGACTTTGGCCTCATGTCCCCGGCATGCGCAGATTTTTCATGCAGATTTCAGCAGCGGATGCGATTAATCATATAGCTTTATATCTGCATGTAATAAGGAGGTAGGACAGCAGAGTGACGGTTGATCTGGGGACTTACCAGGGTCGGGTAGGGTAATAATAAGGGCTTTCAACATTTCATATGGGACTCCACCTGCGTGGGATATCTCGTTAAATACCCTAAAATGAGTTTATGGGACTTAAAATATTTTCCCCCAGATCTATTAGTCCGTCTCTTCTCATATCCTGTTCGGATGTCACATTACTGCCCCAATAGTGGTTGTGATGTTGGGTTTATTCTAGGAGATTGGACCTTTTGATTAGTTAGTGTAATCGGAGTATCACTGTTTGCTTTATCCTTTAGATGCTGCTGCATGCCTATTCCCGCTGGGTAGTTTTAGTGTTTTTAAATGGTTTTATTGTACATGTTTTGTGTTTTTGTGCCTTCGGAATATTGTAATAAACTCATTGCTTTTCATGTTATCTGGCTGTGCGCTACTTTTACGTATGGATCGGCTTTCCTTGTAACTTGTTCCCTATTTACCGTTGTTATGCTTGTGATTAAATACGTTCTTACTTTCTGTTGTCTGAATCTTGGTGCGTCTTATAGCCACACAAATGTGTAAGAGCTGTTTCCCATGAGCGTATATCAGCCAGCCGCTTTCACGGCCGGCTGATACACGCTGTGTTCTGATGCATTGGATTCCAATGCATCAGATTACATGGCCATATTCCTGAGACGTAAAAGCGCCCGGCCAACCAATATAGCGCCAGACGTTTTTATGTCGGGCCCAAAAGATAGTCCTGGAACTATCTTTTGGGCCAGAATATGTTGGCCGCTGCATGGCTCCTATGGGAGTCTATGGCAGCGGCTGTAGTTGGGAGGGAGTTTGGCAGCTAAGCTGCCGCCCCCTGTCTATAGCCATCAGTGGGAAGAGATGGGATGGCGCTTAGCTGCGCCCCACCCCGCCCCTCCCATTGCAAAGAACGAGGAGGAAAGCAGAGGTGAGCCTGCAATAGGGAGGGGAAAGGGGCGACGGCATCGTGACCTTGGCGCATTTATGCCGGGGGCCCATGCCGTGTGAATGGGCGCACAAACGTTAGATTTATGCGCCCGTTCACGAGCTTCTATGCCCCAGGTGATGGCGTATATCGGCCGGCCGTGAAAGGTGTTCTATAGGTGTTCTTGGCAGCAGGTGGTATCCATTGTTGGTTGGTGGCAGGCAGCAGGTAGTAACAGTTGTTTTTGACAGCAGGTGGTATCTATTCTTGGTTGGCTGCAGGTGGTATTAGGTGTTCTTGGCAGCAGGTGGTATCTATTGTTGGTTGGTACCTGCAGGTGGTATTAGGTGTTCTTGGCAGTAGGTGGTATCCATTGTTGGTTGCTGGCTACAGGTGGTATTAGGTGTTCTTGGCAGCAGATGGTATTGTTGGTTGGTGGCAGCAGTTGGTATAAGATGTTCTTGGCAGCAGGGGGTATCTATTGTTGATTTGTGGCTGCAGATGGTATTAGGTGTTCTTGGCAGCAGGTGGTATCTATTGTTGGTTGGTGGCTGCAGCTGGTATTAGGTGTTCTTGGCAGCAGATGGTATTAGGTGTTCTTGGCAGCAGGTGGTATCTATTGTTGGTTGGTGGCAGCAGGTGGTATTAGGTGTTCTCGGCAGCAGATGGCATTGTTGGTTGGTGGCAGCAGATGGTATTAGGTGTTCTTGGCAGCATGGGGTATCTATTGTTCGTTGGTGGCAGCAGGTGGTATTAGGTGTTCTTGGCAGCAGGTGGTATCTATTGCTGGTTGGTTGCAGCAGATGGTATTAGGTGTTCTTGGCAGCAGATGGCATTGTTGGTTGGTGGCAACAGATGGTATTAGGTGTTCTTGGCAGCAGGTGGTATCTTTTGTTGGTTGGTGGCTGCAGCTGGTATTAGGTGTTCTTGGCAGCAGGTGGTATCTATTGTTGGTTGGTGGCTGCAGCTGGTATTAGGTGTTCTTGGCAGCAGGTGGTATCTATTGTTAGTTGGTGGCTGCAGCTGGTATTAGGTGTTCTTGGCAGCAGGTGGTATCTATTGTAGGTTGGTGGCAGCAGGCGGTATTAGGTGTTCTTGGCAGCAGGTGGTATCTATTGTTGGTTAGTGGCTGCAGGTGGTATTAGGTGTTCTTGGCAGCAGGTGGTATCTATTGTTGGTTAGTGGCTGCAGGTGGTATTAGGTGTTCTTAGCAGCAGGCGGTATTTATTGCTGTTTGGTCGCAACAGGTGGTATTAGGTGTTCTTGGCAGCAGGTGGTATCTATTGTTGATTGGTGGCTGCAGCTGGTATTAGGTGTTCTTGGCAGCAGGTGGTATCTATTGTTGGTTGGTGACAGCAGCTGGTATTAGGTATTCTTGGCAGCAGGTGGTATCTATTGTTGGTTGGTGGCAGCAGGTGGTATTAAGTGTTCTTGGCAGCAGGTGGTATCTATTGTTGGTTGGTGACAGCAGCTGGTATTAGGTATTCTTGGCAGCAGGTGGTATCTATTGTTGGTTGGTGGCAGCAGGTGGTATTAAGTGTTCTTGGCAGCAGGTGGTATCTACTGTTGGTTGGTGGCAGCAGGTGGTATTAAGTGTTCTTGGCAGCAGGTGGTATCCATTGTTGGTTGGTGGCATTAGGGCTCATGTTCATAGGCACATTTGTATTTTGGAATCCGCACTGGTCAACCGCGTGGGAGATCCGCAAGTCAAAGTTCCCATAGGGAAGCATTGGCATCCGCAATCTAATTTAAGCTTGCAGATTTGATTTGCGCATCTCCTGCTGCGGGAAACAAATCGCAGCATTCTCCATCTCAGTCCGGATCCCGTGCAGGTGGGCTCAGTAGAAGTCAATGGGTGCGGGTGCTTCACATTGCACCCGCAATTCAATTTGCGGATGCACTACGGATTTGACTACGGAATCTCTGTTCATTTTACACTCTGACAGCCAGAGCGGCTGGTCATGCTAGGTTAGCTCCATCCTGAGGAAACAACCGTCTCCAAGGATGTGGAAACGCGTTGATGGGGATGGGGGGATAGGTTCCATGGGCCGATTCCCTCCTTGAAAAACTAATCTATAGAGTGGTTGTGTGTTCATCATAACGCAACCCATCTACATATTTATAAACTGAAAACAGGGTCATCATCATTATCCTAGCTGGCAGCTGTTAGTTTATCATAACAGACTGCACTTATAGAAACAGAGACTATCGCCCTAAGGGGTATTGATGGAGGTGATAGCCTACAATATATTCTAGGCTACCACCAAGCCATCTATGTATACTAAATACTAGCTCATTAAATCCTAAGGGATGAGCAGCTTATAAAGGAAGAGTACGCTGCTTCATTAAATGCAGCCACTATCTTTCTTCACCTCACATATCTTCTCTCTACACTAATTATTATATAAGTGGGAGCGACAATTCCTTTGAATTGCCTACTTATAAGTAAGGCCGCCTGCACACGAGCGGAAATCCCGCCGCGGGATTTCCACCGCTGAAAGTCTGCATAGGAGTGCATTACAATACGCACTCCTATGCAGACGGCCGCGGTTTGGCCGCGCGAAATCTCGCACGGCAAACAAACCGCAGCATGTTCTAATTTTCTGCGGGGCACGCACTCACCGGCCGCCGGCTCCGGTCTGCGCATGCGCCGGCTGCGCGGCAGCCGGCACATCAAAGAGCCGGGGCCGCCACGCGCGGGTAAGTACGTGCTCGTCCCTGCAGGCTCTGGGGTCAGATCGCGCGGCGAGATTTCTCGCTGCCGGATCCGACCCGCTCGTCTGCAGGCGGCCTAAGAGAGATTGAATTTTGTAAAAGACATTACCATTTGGAACAATCCATCATGGTCTTTGATAACCAATAACGGTTGCATGTGGCTGTATTCATTTCCTGTATATAATCATATAAATCACGGGAAATGAATAGCTCAGGGAACGGGTCATACAATAATAAGGAAGTGCCACAGAATAACAAGCATAAATAAGCTTGATATATCAAGGTTTGTGGAAATACACTTCAGACATAGCACCCAATGGCGATTTATTGAGGTGACATCTGCTAAAAATTAGTCACCCAAACACTGTTCTAGTAGGAACTCATACTACCTGAGCAATCTTTGATGAACAATTGTTCCAAATAAGGTGACAATAGAAATAAATGCATTTGTCAGATACAATAATAAAGACAATGGACTATTGATCCAAAATAATAAACATCATTGTACCGTGACCAATATAAGAACAGGAACAACTGCAGATGCTAGATCCATCTTGTGATAAAGAATTAGAGGTGTTGAAATGGATAGTGATACTGATGAGTAACATTGGATATAGAACCATCAATAATAATCTTAAGTCACTGACAATAAATATTCTACCACTCTTGGATAAATACTGGTGGTGTCAGTCACTGACAATAGATATTTAGTCATCCCGGATTGAAAAATATTGGAAAATATAAAAATGATGGATGGATAAGAATCCTAACAGTATAGAATAAAAGTCTGACTATATTGTTTACTGCGATTGAGCAACATCCACCGATTTGAGCTTGGTTGATTTTAATTGTTGTGTGTCCTCTGACACATATGGGAAAATAAAAGTACGTCTTCTTATGGTTTATAATTAATAAAAGTTAAGTTTTATGATTTGTGGTCCTTTCGGTGATAAGACACTACGGATTTGAAGTTGGAGATTAGCCGGGGGTGGGGAAATGGCTTGGTTTCAGGAAGTAAAGAGCTGTGGCAGCCATTTTCTCAAGATGAGCAGACAATTTGACGTGGGGAAATTGGTTGTCCTGATGCAGGATAAGGGTGACTGCCCGCGTTTTTTTTCTACAGGGGTCTATGGGACTTGTAATGTTAAATTCGCGATCGCGCAAAATCGCAATTTACTGCTAAATCGTGATTTTTCGCGACCGCGATTTTAACATTAGAAGAAAAAAAAAACGCTGTGAATTTCGCAGTAGAAAAAAAAATTGCAGTGGGTAGTCCCCCTTATCCTGCTATTTGGGACACCAATAGTGAAGTGTATCAAAATAAGGATAAGAAAGAAAGGTCGTGGGAGGAAGTGGCTGAAAAGATTTACGAGCAGTGGACTACAGCCGTGGTAACTCGCAAAAAGAATTGCACAAGTACTGACTTCTACTTAGCAGCCATCACTTGCATACCCGCCAACACCTACAGAAATGATGCAGACACATGCACATATGCACACATGCATGCAGATAATTACACGCAAACTTACATGCAAAGAGATCCATGCATGCATATCTGCAGGCAGACATGCATGCACATGCAGACATACATGCAAGCAGACACTTGCACACAAGCTGACATGCAGACACATGCACACAGAATGCTTATGTTTGCTTCTTTGATCTATTGCAGTGGAAGAATTAAAGGTAAAGTGGAGGAGCGCAGGATCAATTCCGAGAAGAATACACAGCGGTCCCGAGGAGCAGAGCTGGAGGAAGAACAAAACGACCATATATCTACCTGCAGCAATGAATGTACCCGGCACCAAGCATGGGCATGAGAGAGTAAGTACACAGCAGCTGAAGAAATGTACGAATGCCGTACTTACCCCAAATAACACCCTCATGTTTAGCCCAAAAGTGGAACTGGGTCCTATTTTTTGGGGAATGTCTTATCATACATAGGAATGCCTCTAGTTCAGTGGTGGCGAACCTATGGCACACGTGCCAGAGGCGGCACGCAGAGCCCTCCCTACTGGCACACGCCGCCATCGGCCGCTCACCACTTGTGAATACCAGCAGGGGCCGTGGCTCCCCTGCTGGCATTCACTCACAGCGCTGCTAGCCGCGCTGATCCCGTCACTGTGACTTCAATGTGCAGCCAGGATCCTCCTCCGCCCTCCCCCGACGTCCCCTACTACTTGGTTCCGCGAGAGCAGGGGGAGGAGGCGTCCGGCAACCCACTGACCTCGCAGTGTGTGCCGGGAGCATATTAACTTTTTCTTCCCCACTTTTGCCCCAATCAGCAATTCCCAGCAACCTGATTGGTTGTTTGTCTTGGCTGATACACCAAACAGCCAATCAGGTTGCTGGGAATTGCCTATTGTGGCAGAAGTGGGGAAGAAAAAGTTAATATGCGTGTCGGGACCATCGCCAACCAGAAGAGAAGCTGAGCTTCCAGGAGGAGGAGGAAGGGGTAAGTATGTGGGTCTTGGGAGGGGCGCTGTGGGGTGTCACTACTAGACTGGAGGCCGCTGTGGGGTGTCACTATTGCACTGGGGGCCGCTGTGTGTGTCACTGTTATACTGGGGGCATCACTATTATACTGAGGGGGTGTCACTATTATCCCTAGGGCCGCTGGTGGGGTCACTTTTATCGCTAGGGGAGTCACTATTACCGCTGGGGCCGCTGTGGGGGTCACTATTATTGTTGTGGGGTGGGAGTCACTATTACCACTGGGGCCGCTGGGGGGGGGGGTCACTATTATCGCTCGGGTATGTTTACATGTGGTGGAAAAGGACAGGGCCACTTCAAAATACGATGCAGATTTTGACTGCTTTTTGGATGCGGAAATGCTGCCGAATTTTCCACAGAAATTCCCGCTGAGGACATTCTGCAGTATTTCCGCATCCAAAAAGCAGTCAAAGTCTGCACCCTGTCTATTTTGAAGCGGCCCTGTCCTTTTTAGAATGATGGGGGTAAAATCATACATGGTGATAAGCCCCACCCCTGACATGTTGGCACTTTGTGATAAAAAAAAGTGGGTTTTGGGTTGCAGTTTGGGCACTCGGTCTCTAAAAGGTTCCCCATCACTGGTATAGTTGGTCAAACCTGGAAGCAATAAGGTGGTATCTATTGTTGGTTGGTGGCTGCAGGTGGTATTAAGTGTTCTTGGCAGCAGATGGTATTGTTGGTTGGTGGCAGCAGATGGTATTAGGTGTTCTTGGCAGCAGGTGGTATCTATTGTTGGTTGGTGGCTGCAGGTGGTATTAGGTGTTCATGGCAGCAGATAGTATCTATTGTTGGTTGGTCGCTGCAGCTGGTATTAGGTGTTCTTGGCAGCAGGTGGTATCTATTGTTGGTTGGTGGCTGCAGCTGGTATTAGGTGTTCTTGGCAGCAGATGGTATTGTTGGTTGGTGGCTGCAGGTGGTATTAGGTGTTCTTGGCAGCAGATGGTATCTATTGTTGGTTGGTGGCTGCAGCTGGTATTAGGTGTTCTTGGCAGCAGATGGTATTTATTGTTGGTTGGTGGCTGCAGGTGGTATTAGGTGTTCTTGGCAGCAGATGGTATCTATTGTTGGTTGGTGGCTGCAGCTGGTATTAGGTGTTCTTGGCAGCAGATGGTATTTATTGTTGGTTGGTGGCTGCAGGTGGTATTAGGTGTTCTTGGCAGCAGATGGTATCTATTGTTGGTTGGTGGCTGCAGCTGGTATTTGGTGTTCCTGGCAGCAGATGGTATCTATTGTTGGTTGGTGAGTGCAGGTGCTATTAGGTGTTCTTGGCAGCAGGTGGTATCTATTGTTGGTTGGTGACAGCAGATGGTATTAGGTGTTTTGGGCAGCAGGTGGTATCTATTGTTGGTTGGTTGCAGCAGATGGTATTTGGGTTTTTTGGGCAGCAGGTGGTATACATTGTTGGTTGGTTGCAGCAGATGGTATTAGGTGTTTTTGGCAGCAGGTGGTATTCATTGTTGGTTGGTGGCTGCAGCTTCTATTATGTGTTCCTGGCAGCAGGTGGTATCTATTGTTGGTTGGTGGCTGCAGCTTCTATTATGTGTTCCTGGCAGCAGGTGGTATCTATTGTTGGTTGGTCGCAGCAGATGGTATTAGGTGTTCTTGGCTGCAGGTGGTATTCATTGTTGGATGGTGGCAGCAGATGGTATTAGGTGTTCTTGGCAGCAGGTGGTATCCTTTATTGGTTGGTGGCTGCAGGGAGTATTAAGGCTCATGTCCATGGGCGGATTTGTATTCGGAATCCGCACTGGTCACCAGCGCAGGAGATCCGCAAGTCAAAGTTCCCATAGGCAAGCATTGGCATCCGCAACCTAATTTAAGCTTGCAGATTTGATATGTAAATCTCCCGCAGCGGCAAGCAATTTTTCTCCATTACAGTCCGGATCCTGTGCGAGTGGGCTCAATAGAAGTCAATGGGTGTGGATGATCCGCAGTGCAATTGCAATTCAATTGCGCATGAACTGTGGATTTGAAGGCAGAGATTATCCAGGGGGGTAGAGAAAAGGCTGGTTTTCAGAAAGTAAAGACCTGTGGTTGCCATTTTCTCAAGATGACAATTTGACACGGGGAAATTGGTTGTCCTGATGCATCAAAATAAGGATAGGAAAGAAAGGTCGTGGGAGGAACTGGCTAAAAAGATTTACGAGGAATGGACTACAGCCGTGGTAACTCACAAAAAGAGGATTTTTTACTCACCGTAAAATCTCTTTCTCGTCTCGTCATTGGGGGACACAGCAAAGACCGTGGGATATAGCTTCTGCCACTAGGAGGCGACACTAAGCACAAAAAGTTAGCCCCGCCCTCTGGCTATATCCCTCCTGCCGACAGCAGGCTAATTAGTTTGTCATGCCAGCAGTTGGAATAGCCATGCAGGAACAGAGAGACAACAATAGTTAGTCATATGACACATCAACAAAAAATTTAACTGTAATGAAAACCACGCAGCACCATGTGCGACTTACAGAATCCGGAGTCCGACCAGGACCACCACTGTGTCATATAAAGAAAGAGGGGTGGGTGCTGTGTCCCCCAATGACGAGACGAGAAAGAGATTTTACGGTGAGTAAAAAATCCTCTTTTCTCGCTCGTGTCATTGGGGTACACAGCAAAGACCGTGGGACGTCCCACAGCCGTCCCCAAGGGTGGGTACAAATAAATCATAACCGCATGCGGTCAGTTTACAGCCGTCTGTAAAACCTTTCGACCCAGCGAAGCGTCGGCTGACGCAAACGTATGTAACTGATAAAACTTAGAAAAGGTGTGCAGGGATGCCCAGGTAGCTGCCTTACACACCTGTGATACTGAGGCACCGTGACTTACCGCCCATGACGCCCCCACTGCTCTGGCGGAATGTGCCGTCACCTGGAATGGCGGTGCCTCACCCTTGGCCCGGTAGGCTTCCACCACTGCTGAACGGATCCAGCGAGCAATAGTCACCTTTGATGCCGCGAGGCCCCGTCTCGGACCATCCGGTATCACGAACAGGGAATCTGAGCGCCTTTGGACGCTGTCTGGTCCAAATATGTCCTTAGAGCGCGGACTAGGTCTAAGGTGTGCAGAGCCCGTTCCCTAGGGTGAACCGCCTTTGGACAAAATGATGGCAGTACAATGTCCTCATTAATGTGAAAGGTAGACACCACCTTTGGGAGAAAAGATTGCACCGGTCGCAACACCACCTTATCCTGGTGAAAAACCGTAAAGGGTGGTTTTGCCGATAGTGCCGCAATCTCCGAAACCCTACGAAGGGAGGTAACTGCCACAAGGAAAGCGACCTTCCAAGATAGCAAGCGCCACGGTACCTCCGCTAATGGTTCAAACGGATGGGCCTGCAAGGCATCCAGAACCAGGTTAAGGTCCCAAGGTGGCACCGGAGACCGGAAAGGGGGTGCCGTATGAGCAACTCCCTGAAAAAAGGTGCGCACTGCCGACCTTGAAGCCAAAGGTCGCTGAAACAAAACTGACAAAGCCGAAACCTGTCCCTTAAGGGAGCTGAGGCTCAGGCCCAAGCCCAACCCGTCTTGGAGAAACGACAGGAGACGGGCCAACGAAAAATGCATCGGGTGCGCCCCTTTCTGCTCGCACCAGCGAAAGAATGTTCTCCACACCCGGTGATATACCTTCAATGACGACGGCTTCCTAGCCCTAATCATAGTCTGGATAACTGGGTCTGAGAAGCCCCTTGCTCTCAGTACCGCGGTCTCAACTGCCACGCCGTCAAACGCAGTGTAGCTAAATTCTGGTGGTAGAGGCGACCCTGAGAGAGAAGATCCTTTCGCAGGGGTAATCGCCAGGGCGCGTCTGCTACCATGTCCATGAGCTCCGCGTACCACGTTCTTCGCGGCCAATCTGTGGCTATGAGAATCACAGGTAGCCCTTCCTTCCTGATTCTCCTGAGCAACCGTGGAATGAGAGGAATTGGTGGGAAGACATAGGGGTAATGAAACCCCGTCCATGGAGCCGTTAGCGCATCTGCTGCTAGAGCTCTGGGGTCCCTTGACCTGGCCAGATAGGCTGGAAGCTTCTGATTGAAGCGAGACGCCATCAGGTCCACGTCTGGCTGACCCCATCTTAGGCATACTTCCTGAAATACCTCGGGATGTAGCCCCCATTCTCCTGGGTCGACCTCCTTCCTGCTGAGGAAGTCGGCCGCCCAATTTTCGACCCCGGGAATGAAGACTGCCGATATCGCTGGAAGATGTTTCTCGGCCCATGACAGAATTCCCTCTACTTCCTTCATGGCTCCCCTGCTGCGGGTCCCGCCTTGATGGTTTATGTAAGCCACCGCGGTCGCATTGTCTGACTGGATTCGCACTGGAGTTCCCTCCAGCCGGTGCACGAAATGCTGCAAGGCCCGGAGTATTGCTCGCAGCTCCAGGACGTTTATCTGGAGACAGGACTCCTGCGTGGACCAGGTTCCCTGTGCTACCAGATCCCCCAGCGTGCACCCCCAGCCTGTCATGCTGGCATCTGTAGCCAGCACCTGCCACTGCAGGGGCAGGAACGACCTGCCCTGCTGGATACGTGGCGAGTCCAACCACCACTGGAGCGACTGCTGAACACCTGGCGGAATCCTTATCTTCCGCTCGAGGGATCGTGCTAACCTGTCCCACCTTGACAGTATCGCCCACTGCAGGGGGCGGGAGTGGAACTGGGAAAATGGAATCGCCTCGAAAGACGATACCATCAGTCCCAAAACCCTCATCGCATGGCGGATCGCCACCGGTCGCTGCGATAGAAGGGACCGCACCTGCCTCTGAAGCAGCTGACATTTTGCTTCCGGGAGAATCACTCGACCTCGTGCCGTGTCGAAGCACATCCCCAGGTACTGCATGCGTTGAGCTGGCACAAGAGACGATTTCTTGAAATTGATCAGCCAACCGAACCTGGTAAGCGTGTCCAGGGCAATCTGCAGGCTCTCCAGGTTGTCCCGCTGGGTCGGGGCTTTCACCAGAATGTCGTCTAGATACGGCATGGCAACAACCCCCCTGGAATGCAAGATTGCCATCACTGCCGCTAAGACTCTTGTAAACACCCTGGGAGCTGTCGCCAGCCCGAATGGCAATGCCGCAAATTGGAAGTGCTCTTCCTGTACTGCGAACCGGAGGAAGCGCTGGTGCGCCTGACAAATGGGGATATGTAAATATGCATCCTGGATGTCTATCGAAGACAGGAATTCCCCTGCCTCCAAGGATGCGATGACCGCTCGTACCGACTCCATGCGGAAATGACGGACCGCTACGAACCTGTTCAGCTTCTTTAGGTCCAGAACCGGACGGACGGAGCCGTCCTTTTTGGGGACCACAAAAAGATTTGAGTAGAACCCCGTGAAGTATTGTTTGGGGGGCACTCGCACCACCACCCCCTGTAAATAAAGAGAGCGGACCGCTCCGAGAAAAGCTGCTGCCTTCCCTGGGTCCCCCGGGGTTCTGGACCGAAAGAAGCGATCGTGCGGTTGTGAAAGGAACTCTATCGCATAGCCCTTGGACACGACCTCCTGTACCCAAGTGTCTGAGATCTGAGATGACCAGACCTGGCTGAATTGGAGAAGCCGTCCCCCCACCTTGTCCGAAACAGGTGGGGGCAGTCCCTCATGCGGAGGGCTTGCTTTTGGTACCCTTTGCGGGCTGGGGCCCCCGCCAAGAGGACTTTGGTTTAAAGGAAGGAACCTTCCTTTGTTCCCGCTCCTGTGGACCCATCCTCTCCACCCTACGAGGACTCGTCCGGCGATAGGAACGAAAACGTCTGTGCTGCGGAGATGACCGCTTTGGACGGTTCTGCGGCAAAAGCGAGCTCTTTCCCCCCGTAGCCTCTGAGATTAGCTCGTCTAGCTTGGCGCCGAACAGACGAGATCCTACAAAGGGCATACTGATCAACGACCCCTTGGAGGAAGCGTCCGCATCCCACGATTTTAACCATAGGGTCCGGCGAGTCGCCACCGATGCCGCGGAGGCTCGGGCCGCCAGCCTGGCTGTATCCATAGAGGCCTCACAGAGAAACATGCCTGCTTGTTCAATCTGGTGTGTAATGCCCACCAGATCCTCGGACGCTGCCCCTTCGAGGATTCCTTCTCGTAACCGCTTTGCCCAGTCAGTAACAGCCTTACTGACCCAGGACGAGGCAAACACAGGCCTAAGAGCTGACCCTGCCGCCTCAAAAACGGTCTTTGCTAAGGCCTCGACTCCTCGATCCTTGGGATCCCTGAGGGAGGAGGACTGTGCCGTGGGTAGCACCGTGTGCTTAGCCAGGCGCGAAATGGGTGGATCCACTAGTGGTGGGACCGACCACTTCTCCACTAAATCCTGCGGGAAGGGGTATTTCCCGTCCAAGTAACCTATCTTGGAAAAACGCTTATTCGGTGCCTTCCACTCCTTAGATAGGACCTTGTCAAAGTCCTCATGAGGAGGAAAGGTTTTTGGAGAGCGTCTAGGCTGCCTGAAAGAAAACGATATTCCAGATGCCTGTGGTTCCTGTTCAGTGAGCTGAAAAGTGTCACGCACTGCAACCACTAAGCTCTCCACCATCGCAGAAAATTTTGGGACCTGATCCTCCTCCACAACAGAGTCTGAGGAAGATTCAGACCATTCCTCGTCCGAAACATCCTCTTCTGCCGACGAGCGCCGTGACCTAGTGCCAGAAGAGCGCAAAAGCGACGAGGAGGATGGTGATCGGGAGGGCCGCCGTGAGTCCGAAGGCCTGACCCGTTTACGTCTACGGCCACCCTCCTCATGTGAACCGGTGGCGTCCTGCGCTAACCTTTCCAAAATTGCGCCAGATGCCCGAGTGAGGTCAGACACCGCCATTGACAAGGAGCGGGCCCATTCCGGCTCGGCCACAGCTGGGGGCTGAACTGCGGGGGGGATGCCCTGCCCAGCCGCCTGTTTCGCAGGGGAACAATCTCTACAAAAGGGCTCAGCCTGTCCGCATGCGAACTTTAGGTTACAGCGTGAGCAAGCAAAGTGCGTTACTCTTGCTGTCCCTGGTCCAGCTTCCAGGCCTCTGGGGTCAGACATGGTGCTGGGGTTTCACCGTGCAAAGAAAACTGCGAGCTATCCTCTGCTATGCCAACCGCCGGCAGGAGGGATACGCAGTGAAAGAGGGGAGCTAGCCGCCAGGCAGAGCTTACCCAGGTCCTTGCCGAGGTCCGAAGAGGTCCGGGGAGCCGCTGGGTTGGGAGACTGCAGGTGCTGAAGGGCTTTCTTTTCCTGAAGCTTGAGCTGTGCAGCGTATAAGCTGAGCAGAAAAGGCAGCAAGGAGTGGAGCAGCAGGGAGGTTTTTAAGTCCTGGCGCGCTGTCCCCAATAGGCTGCTTCTCTGATGTCATCCCCCTTCACCTGTGCTAAGGGAGGAATGGGGAGGGGCAGGGCGGCGTGCATTGCCGATAAGGCCACGCCCCCTACATGGAGTCAATGAAGGCAGCATTCTGCCGCACCCACGCCACGAGGCCACGCCCCCAGCGTGACACGGGCGTGGCCACGCCCCCACGGAGGGATCACCGTGAAGCCACGCCCCCACACGTCATGTGGGCGTGGCCACGCCCCCTCCGCTCCCGGCATTGCCTCGCCCGGGGCTGCACTGCAGCCCCTCCACTGAGCCCCTACATCGCAGGAACTCCTGCCGGGAGCCCATGCAGGGAGCCGGAAGACCAGGGCATCCTGAAGTTGTTGCTGCCGCCGCCTGAGGTGCCATGCCTACGAGGCCACGCCCCCCCGCCGGCTTGTGCCTGAAACCAGTGCCCTGAATATCCGCAGCCATACATAGCGGATACAACCCCCGCGAAAAGGAGCCTGTCCGCCTACGCCTATGCCTGCGCCTCGCTGCAGCCCACAAGGTACGCATGCAAAAGCGACATACTGGGAGAGCCAGGGAAGGGAGAGGGGAGGGGAGGGGGGGTCGCCAGCACATACTTACCTCCTGCGTTCTTGCTGGAAGATAAGGCGGCTCCCCAGTTCCAGCAGCCTACCCCTGTAACATCGCCTGCCCATGGGAAGGGGATGCAGACCTCTGCACCAAACATAGGGGGGCTCACGCTGGCGGGCCACATGCGGATATATACGACCCGGATGTGCCACCTTTCCTTCTGAGGCGGGCCGGGCAAGAAGCAACCTGGACAAACCCGAGGTTGTTCGCCCTCCTCTCCGTTCGGGTTTGATGGGGAGCGTCCTGCCTCTCCGTCTAACCCTGGCCCTTAAAGCAGCCCTAACGGGCACAACCGTCCTCCTACGAGACACTAAGCTAAAAACTAATTAGCCTGCTGTCGGCAGGAGGGATATAGCCAGAGGGCGGGGCTAACTTTTTGTGCTTAGTGTCGCCTCCTAGTGGCAGAAGCTATATCCCACGGTCTTTGCTGTGTACCCCAATGACACGAGCGAGAAAAAGAATTGCGTAAGTACTGACTGCTACTTATCAGCCATCACTTGCATACATGCAAACACCTACACAAATGATGCAGACACATGAACATATGTACACATGCATGCAAACTGACATGCAAAGAGATCCATGCATGCGTATTTGACATACAGACATACATGCAAGCAGACACTTGCACACAAGCTGACATGCAGACACATGCACACAGAATGCTTATGTTTGCTTCTTTGATCTATTGCAGTGGAAGAATTAAAGGGAAAGTGGAGGAGCGCAGGATCAATTCCGAGAAGAATACACAGCGGTCCCGAGGAGCAGAGCTGTAGGAAGAACAAAACGACCATATATCTACCTGCAGCAATGAATGTACCCGGCACCAAGCATGGGCATGAGAGAGTAAGTACACAGCAGCTGAAGAAATGTACGAATGCCGTATTTACCCAAAATAAGACCCCCATGTTTAGCCCAAAAGTGGAACTGCGTCTTATTTTTTGGGAATGTCTTATCATGTTTTCCTAGCAGGCATGGTCCGGGTCCGTCCCACTGGTCTACGACGCAATCCCATCAGTCCTCGGTGGCCGACTAGAGATTGCTTCCTGGTAACAGTGTTTGTAAACTCCGTCTCCAGGAAGCGATGGCTCGGATTGGTTCTCGAGCATCGTGGCGCAGCTATTCAATGTAGCGGGAGGGACCTGGACCGCCCCTGCTAGGTAAAGTCTTGTTTTGTAGCATAGCTAGGGCATGCCTTCAGGGAAAGGCGGTAATAGTTGGGACTTGCTGACATGTAAGCCTGCTGTGTTTTTAAATCCTGTATCGCCGGAACAATTTTTTAAGAGAGACCGCACCGTGATCTCCCTCCATAACACGCGGGCACCAGCTGTATCTTACAGCCAACACCCAGCAGCAACAACTCCGATAAGCTGTGTGGCTCTTCGGAGCTGTTAACCCTTTAACCCCTTAGTGTCCAAGGTTTTTTCCATTTTAGCTTTTTCCTGCCCCCTTTTTAAAAAATCCTGTTTTATTCATCCATCGCGTCGCTGTAGGAGGGTTTGTTTTTTGTGGGACGCGGTGTATTTTTTAATGCTACTAATGCACTGAAACATTAGGAAAAATTCTACAGGAGAGAAATGGGGCAAAAAAAGATATTCCGCCCTCTTTCAGTGCGTCTTGTGCCTGCAGCGCACAAACTGCAACAAAAATGACATGAAAACTTCTGTTATGGGTCGGTACAACGAAACAAATTTTTTTCAAAGCTATTTATTTCCTTTAATTAATGCCTGCCGCCATCTTCAGAGCGCAATAGCTTCTTCATTTTACTGTCAGCATGGTTGTCTGAGGGCCCCGTAGTTTCCAGCGGGACCGTTTTAGAATATTTACTACTCTATCATTACTTTTTATTGCATTTTAACAAATTTACATTCTAACAGTCCGATACATAAAATAAACAGTATTTACGGCTCATGGCTAGAAACAAAGAGGAACAAGAACAATAGAAATGCCATCAAAACAAGACGCACCGAGAGATGGAGAAGTTTCTTCTTCTGTCTAATTCTCTCCAGAAAGTTTTCAAAAGTTTTGAGGGACGTTACATTGTAGCATTTGAACATACAAACATTTGAACATACAACTCGTCCCGCAGAAGCGAGTCCTCACTCAGCTGCCAATTAATAGATGAGTTTCAATTTTTAAAAAGGGGGAAGGAAAAAATGGGAAATAGAAAAAGCACAAATGCCTGGTGACGTGCCGGTTTGCAGTTGAGCTGTTTTTCATGCATTACGGTCCAGACGCGTTTACTAAAAAGTGCTTTCTCTTCACAGATCTAGTGATAATTTGCCGAGCCCGCAGCAAGAAGCAGGTGCTGCCTCAACAGCCTACAGTAGAGGAGCACGACAGTGTGCCATCCGTCAGCAGCCAACTGCTTCCAAGGAGAGTGGGAAGACCCCCAGCTGCGATGCCAGTAAATGCCCCAGTTGTAGCATCAGTACAGAGGCAGGAAGAGATGCAAAAACAGGTCATGGCACTTCTTGAGCACCAAAGGCCTCTGAATGATGCGGCCCAATTATTTAGTGGCCTTAATTCTAAGAACCATGCCCGAACACTGGCGGCTAACGAATCAAGGAGAAGTCTTTCACCTTTTAGAAATGTCTCGCCCCCCAAAGGTACCCTATGAGCTGCACTATAATATCAAGCAGTTCAGGCTGCACCATCAACAATGTGTGCATGCCAATATGCAGCCTCCACTTCCACCTCCCCCCACCCCTCCACCAGCAACACCCCCACCTCAGCAGTACCATAGCCATGAATATGGTGCATACCAACCCCGTCATCCTCATGGCAATATGCACACCCGCCAGCCGTACGGCATCTGTCTTCTACCAGGGGATCCCCTCATCACTGGAGCAAACTCCACAACAGTCAGCTGCACCCTCTATGCGATCCACAGCTTCTGGCAGTGACACAGATCCCCAGGACCAAAGTCTAGAGGCATCTTTGTTTAAAAAAAATTGAAGTTAAGTCTTTGTTGTGTATTTTTAAAAACAGAAAATAATAAAACTTTTTTTAATAAAAATATTGTGTTTTTGTTTCATTTTTGACGCCGCAGTGAAACAAGCAATTTTTTTGCGCACATAAGTAGATATGCAAAAAAATGGCTCTATTACAACCGATGTCCATTTACTACAAGCGCAAAAGAAAATGCACCTGTAAAAGATAGGACATTGTGCAAAAATCAGAGCGCCGCATCACACTGATGGAATCCCCTGCCACAGCTGCCATAGCAGGGCATTGCTTCATCTCCACGGGGCATCCCCTCATCACTGAACACTGTGACAGCACTAGTACAGTGTTCATTGATGAGGGGACTCCCCGCAGCGATAATTTTCTGGTGTGTGTGTGTGTGTGTGTGTGTGGAGGGGGAGGGGCTTGAAATATAAGCCCTATCCCAAAAATAATCCCTAGCTGCAGACCAAAAAATAAAGAAATACATCACCTTAGAAGTGCGGTCATCTCTAGCAGAACTTCTCCCAGGTCCTCTTCTTCAGCATCTCTTCTGGTCGTGGATTGAAAAATCGCACCTCCTGAAAGCACTGCCTCTGATTGGTGCATCTAAAGTGGTGTTTAGTTTTTTTTTCTGCAGCTATGAATTGTTTTCGGAGTAGGGCTTGTATTTCTAGCCCCCACCCCCACCAAAAATCATCAACACAGAGGATGCCTTTATCCAATTGCTTCCAATGGAGCAGCAGCAGTGCCAACCCCATTGAAAGCAATGGGATAGCATCGCGATCCTCTGCCACTGCTGTGGCAGGGGATTTCTTTATCTCTACGGGGATTTCCCTCATCACTCAACACTGTGACAGTGCTGTCACAGTATTCAGTGATGAGGGGATTCCCTGCAAGGATGAAATAATCCCCTGTCACAGCAGTGGCAGAGGATTGCGATCTTCTCCCTATGTTATCCCTAAGATAAACCAAATGAGGTATTAGTTTATAATACGGGCAAATGTAGCAAATATACATCACTTCTTTTTCAGGAGTGATTTTGCTAAATTCACCATATTATGTAAGCTCGCAAGCCCACGTCAAGGGTCCTCATTTTCTTGCGAGTCCCTAACTATCAAAAAAGCCAAAAACACTAGCTAAAAAAATAATTTGTGCAATGATCCCGGTACGTCAGATGGGGTCACAGAATCTCCAGCAACTTGTCAAAGTTTGCAATGGTCAACCTGCAGTAAGAAAAAAACTTCTTGTCGTGTCTGCGCAAGTCCTTCTACAGTCCTCCATAACGAACAACTTAAAACGCATATAAAAAACTACAAGAACTTCCGCTTCCTTTGGTCTTTTGACTTCATCCTCAACAGTGTATGTGTAGGGAAGTTTTTCTTCTTGTCTATTTTGTCCTGTAGAATAGACACGGCCTATAAGATTAGATGTTCATATAATGCACATTGATTTGACTCCACTGCAGCATTTACCGTTGGATTCGCTGCTGATTTCTGTGGGTTTGGATGATCTTCCACTCTCGATGTCATCTGTTGAGATGTCATCCATCTTCTTTTTCCTGTAAAGTTGGAAAATTAGAAGTCACTTTGTGAGTCCGTGCAGTAAAACAAGCCACAAGAAGTGTACAGTACACTAAAATATACCCTTTAACCCCTTAAGGACATGGAGCTTTTTTTGCATTTTCAGATTGTTCGCTCCACTCTAAAAAACTGGAGTGAAATAGAAAAGAAAATGCAATTCGGCCATATTTGGGGGGTCTTGTGTCTACGGTTTGCAATACTTACTTATACCTCTCATAAAGACACTCGCCCACCGCATATACGAGTACCAAGAAGTAGGGGGCAACAGCGGGTAAAATAAATCTGATGTTATCCTCTATTCGATCTATAATGGTGGGCGTCTCTTCTATTTTCTTTCTTGGTACATCTAGAAAAGAAGAAACAATAGAAGTTATTCATAATCTGCCTTTTATTCATTAGGTCGTTAGTATTACAACTGCGGATTCCTAAATGAGTTGTTATTTGGGATGTAAGGACGGGCGGCTACAAATGTAGTTACCTTCATATTTTTTGCTGAAGATTGGACCTACATGCACTGATGGTAATAGCAGCAGAGTCATTAATATCATTTTCACGAACATTTTCTCTTCTCTTTCTCACTTTCTATACAGAATGAGCTCATCTCACTGTAATATCACTTTATATACCTGCAGTGTCTGTGACATCACAGATTGGAACCAAAGACCATAGTGACCTTGCAGCGTCCCAAATGAAGACTCGGACACCTGAAATACATGGAGAGGTGGGAGGGTTAAGTGATGGCTTGTCACGGCTCACCATGTCCTAGCTTTGGCGCATTGTTTTTAAGTGTCGAATTTCTACCTATTTAGCTCACTGCTTGTTCATGCAAACGCATAATGAACAGCATAAAACTCATATAAAAAACTACAAGAACTTCCTCTTCCTCAGGTCTTTCATCCTCAACAGTAAATGTTACTGGGGCCAAACTATTACTAATAGTGTCCCCTATATTGGCCCCAGTAGTAATATTAACCCCACAGTAGCCCCAGTAGTAGTAGCCCTTTCCCCCTGAGACCCATATACTTACCTCCTCTTTGCAGTCTTATCGACACCCTTACCCTTCTCAGCGCTGCTGCGGGACGCTCGAGCTGATGGAGCTTCTTTTCTTCTCCACTCCTCCTAAGGAAACAATGAGAAGAGGTCAGGGAAGTATGATCCCAGGTGCGCACACTGACGTCAGTGTGTGTGCCCGGCACAAGCATCGCTAATAAAGTTGGTATTTTTTCTTATAAAGCTTCAGGACCCGGTAGTGACTGCTACCTCTGCATCCCCTATAGCTATGCCCCTGAGTCTAGATCTAGCTGATCAGTTTTTAAGTGTCAGATTTCTAACTATTTAGTTCATTGGTGTTTAATGCAAATGCATAACAAACAACATAAAACTTTTATGATAAACTACAAGAACTTACTCTTCCTCTGGTCTTATGACTTCATTCTCAACAGTGAATGTGTCTGATGTTTTTTCCTGCCGTTCATTTTGTCCTGTAAAATAGACACGGCCTATAAGATTAGATGGGATTTTCAGGGGAACTTGAAACATAAGCCCTAACCCTGAAATAAGCCCTAGCTGCAGTAGAAACAAACACACACTAGATCACCTCAGCAGGGCTGTACAGCATTTTCCTTGCCTGCATCCTCCCTGCCATACCCACACAAGGGTTTTCTGTAATTTACTAGCAGAATTACTGCTTTACTGCCCTCTGCAGGCCATCTGTGCTACCACACTGCCTATAGCTTAAAAGAAGGTTTAACTAGATTGTCTTTACGTTTTCCTTTTGCAGGAAGTGACATTCCCCATAACATCAGGGGAGATGTCAAACAGCAGCAAATACCATCTGTTGCCATCAGCCAAGATAAAAAACCATCTGCTGCCAGGAACACCTAATACCACCTGCAGCCACCAATCAACAATAGATACCACCTGCTGCCAAGAACACCTAATACCACCTGCAGCCACCAATCAACAATAGATACCACCTGCTGCCAAGAATACCTAATACCACCTGCAGCCACCAACCAGCTATGAATACCACTTGCTGCAGCCACCAACCAACAATAGATACCACCTATTGCTGCCACCTACCAATAATAACACCTGCTGCTAAGAATACCTAATACCACCTGGTGCCCCCAACCAACAATAGATACCACCTGCTGACGCCACCAACCAACAATAGATACCACCTACTGCTGCCACCTACCAATAATAACACCTGCTGCTAAGAACACCTAATACCACCTGGTGCCACCATCCAATAATAGATACCACCTGCTGCAGCCACCAACCAACAACAGATACCACCTGCTGCTGCCACCTACCAATAATAACACCTGCTGCTAAGAACACCTAATACCACCTGGTACCACCAACCAACAATAGATACCACCTGCTGCAGCCACCAACCAACAATAGATACCACCTGCTGCTGCCACCTACCAATAATAACACCTGTTGCTAAGAACACCTAATACCACCTGGTGCCACCAACCAACAATAGATACCACCTGCTGCTGCCACCTACCAATAATAACACCTGCTGCTAAGAACACCTAATACCACCTGGTACCACCAACCAACAATATATACCACCTGCTGCTGCCACCTACCAATAATAATACCTGCTGCTAAGAACACCTAATACCACCTGGTGCCACCAACCAACAATAGATACCACCTGCTGCCAAGAGCACCTAAAGCAGCTGCAGCCACCAACCAACAATAGATACCACCTACTGCTGCCACCTGCCAATAATAACACCTGCTACTAAGAACACCTAATACCAACAGGTGCCAGCAACCAACATTGTTGTTTTTTTTAGTTTATTTTTAGATTTGTTTTTATTTTTTTTTATATATTATATTTTAATTTATAATCTAACATCCTAAATTAAAGATATATTTTATGCCAAAGTCCTGTATTTTAACATTATTTCTTTATAGTGCTTATTTGTACCATGAGATTAATGTTGATGGAATCCGCACCTCAATAAAATAGAAGAAAGGAAGTAAGGGGGGGGGGGATGGGCACTCTTCTTGGGAGCATTTACCATCTGGCTGCTCTTAACGCATTTTACGGGCATCACACAGACCCATTAAAGCCAATTTGGCTATGAACACAAACATTTTTTCACTAGGCCTGATTGTCTGTTAGTGTAATCACTTAACTTAGGTGATACTAGAAGGGTATTGCAGGCTTATCAATCAGGCATGCCTAATTATCATTTGATGCATTGGAGAAGAAAACAATGAGACATACTTAAGTGATGTTTCTAAGCTCTTCTGTTTCATTGCTCCAATGCGAGGGGTTATATAGTGTGGCAACCCCCACAAGGTTAACAATTCAAAGTCTACAGCATGTGTTATACTTCTCTCTTAGTAAGACATTACAAAGGTTAATTATGACAAAGCTACATGCTCAGCATATGATACCCTGTTAGTAAAATTTCACTACAATGCATGTCTTTTGCACAAGTACATCTTGCCATGCACACAACACTACTTCATGAAATATAATTCAATAATTTCACAAGCATATGTCCTATTTTGGTCTATATCACAGACCAGAGTTGGACAAGCAATATCCCCTACCCGAGGGGTTCTGACAGTTCAAAGATGTGTGTCCCTGTGCTCTCTGATGCATTTCGTACCTGAGAATCTCAGGCACAACTCACATACAACCATCTGAATGGGCCCTAAAACCAGCTGATCAAGTTAAGTGGTGATCACCTATATATGTGCTATCACCTGGTGCTGGTGTGCATCATGGGCACAATACCCAACTATTAGTACATATGATACATATTGCCACCACTGAACATCAAACTTGGGTTGATGAAACAATGTGTAAAGACTAGAGATGAGCGAACGTACTCGTCCGAGCTTGATGCTCAGGCGAATATTAGGGTGTTCGGGATGCTCGTTACTCGTAACGAGCACCACGCGGTGTTCGGGTTACTTTCACTTTCATCTCTGAGACGTTAGCGCGCTTTTCTGGCCAATTGAAAGACAGGGAAGGCATTACAACGTCCTCCTG
Source organism: Eleutherodactylus coqui (assembly GCF_035609145.1). NCBI lineage: Eukaryota > Metazoa > Chordata > Amphibia > Anura > Eleutherodactylidae > Eleutherodactylus > Eleutherodactylus coqui. The sequence continues at coordinate 9,975 of NW_027102234.1, read as the reverse complement.
TGATGTCCCTGCTGTGAGTGGCTGGGGAGATCAGGTGTCACCCGAGTATAAAAATCGGCCCCTCCCGCGGCTCGCCACAGATGCGTTCTGACATAGCTGAAGGAAAGTGCTATCGTGTTGGAGCTGCTATAGGGAGAGTGTTAGGAGTTAGTGTAGGCTTCAAGAACCCCAACGGTCCTTCTTAGGGCCACATCTAACCGTGTGCAGTACTGTGTAGGCTGCTTTTTTGCAGTGTTGCACCCGTTTTTTTTTTTTGGTATCTCGGCCGTGCAGAGCATTGCGCCCTGCATTAATACTACAGGGACAGAAGTGGTGGATAGGCAGGGAGAGTGTTAGGAGTGATTGTAGGCTTCAAGAACCCCAACGGTCTTTCTTAGGGCCACATCTAACCGTGTGCAGTACTGTGGAGCCTGCTTTTTGCAGTGTTGCACTTTTTTCCCCCCAAATTGGCCGTGCAGAGCATTGCGCCCTGCATTAATACTCCAGGGACAGAATTGTGTAGGCAGGGCCAGAAGACGTATATTAGTCATTGAATATAGGCAGTGGGCCTTTCCTTTAAAAAAAAAGGGCAAAACATCTCTTTGGCCTGCCTGTCACAGTCCTCAGCCTTCTGGGTACGTGTGTGCTGGGTGTACAATGTAAAAAAAATCATACGCAGCTGGCTAAGTTTAACCGCAGGCTTGCGCCAATTTATTTCCTGGCTGTGAAATCACCGCTCTGCTGCAGTTAATAACAGTGCAACACTGCAGTTCTGTGACACACTGCAGGGCCACAACACATATATTACTGATTGAATATAGGCAGTGGGCCTTTCCTTAAAAAAAAAAGGTCAAAAATTCTATTTGGCCTGCCTCTCACAGTCCTCAGCATTCTGGGTACGTGTGTGCTGGGTGGAGAACTTAAAAAAAAACATACGCAGCCAGCTACGTTTAACAGCAGGCTTGCGCCACATTATTTCTTACAGCGTTCTGTTTCTGAATTACTGGTAATACAGCATGCTGAGGGGTAGGGGTAGGCCTAGAGGACGTGGACGCGGCCGAGGACGCGGAGGCCCAAGTCAGGGTGTGGGCACAGGCCGAGCACCTGATCCAGGTGTATCCCAGCCGACTTCTTCGGGATTAGGAGAGAGGCACGTTTCTGGCGTCCCCACATTCATCGCACAATTAATGGGTCCACGCGGGAGACCTTTATTAGAAAATGAGCAGTGTGAGCAGGTCCTCTCGTGGATGGCAGAAAGTGCTTCCAGCAAGCTATCGTCCACCCACAGTTCTGCGCCGTCCACTGCTGCAACTCCGAATCCTCTGGCTGCTGCTCCTCCTTCCTCCCAGCCTCCTCACTCCACTACAATGACACATTCTCAGGAGCGGGCAGACTCCCAGGACCTGTTCTCGGGCCCCTGCTCAGATTGGGCAGCAGTGGTCCCTCCCCCACCAGAGGAGTTTATCGTGACTGATGCCCAACCATTGGAAAGTTCACGGGGTCCGGGGGATAAGGCTGGGGACTTCCGGCAACTGTCTCAAGACATTTCAGTGGGTGAGGAGGACGATGACGATGAGACACAGTTGTCTTTCAGTCAGGTAGTAGTGAGGGCAGTAAGTCCGAGGGAGGAGCGCACAGAGGATTCGGAGGAAGAGCAGCAGGACGATGAGGTGACTGACCCCACCTGGTTTGCTACGCCTACTCAGGACAGGTCTTCAGAGGGGGAGGCAAGGCCAGCAGCAGGGCAGGTTGCAAGAGGCAGTGCGGTGTCCAGGGGTAGAGGCAGGGCCAGACCGAATAATCCACCAACTGTTTCCCAAAGCGCACCCTCGCGACATGCCACCCTGCAGAGGCCGAGGTGCTCTAAGGTCTGGCAGTTTTTCACAGAGAGTGCAGACGACCGACGAACAGTGGTGTGCAACCTTTGTCGCGCCAAGATCAGCCGGGGAGCCACCACCAACAGCCTCACCACCACCAGCATGCGCAGACATATGATGGCCAAGCACCCCACAAGGTGGGACGAAGGCCGTTCACCGCCTCCGGTTTGCACCACTGCCTCTCCCCCTGTGCCCCAACCTACCACTGAGATCCAACCCCCTCTCAGGGCACAGGCACTACCGTCTCCTGGCCTGCACCCACACCCTCACCTCCGCTGTCCTCGGCCCCATCCACCAATGTCTCGCACCGCACCGTCCAGCCGTCGCTAGCGCAAGTGTTAGAGCGCAAGCGCAAGTGTTAGAGCGCAAGCGCAAGTACGCCGCCACGCACCCGCACGCTCAAGCGTTAACCGTGCACATAGCAAAATTTATCAGCCTTGAGATGCTGCTGTATAGGGTTGTGGAAACAGAGTCCTTCAAAAGTATGATGGCGGCGGCGGCCCCGCGCTACTCAGTTCCCAGTCGCCACTACTTTTCCCGATGTGCCATCCCAGCCCTGCACGACCACGTCTCCCGCAACATTGTACGCGCCCTCACCAACGCGGTTACTGCCAAGGTCCACTTAACAACGGACACGTGGACAAGCACAGGCGGGCAGGGCCACTACATCTCCCTGACGACACATTGGGTGAATTTAGTGGAGGCTGGGACAGAGTCAGAGCCTGGGACCGCTCACGTCCTACCCACCCCCAGAATTGCGGGCCCCAGCTCGGTGGTGGTATCTTCGGCGGTGTATGCTTCCTCCACTAAAGCACCCTCCTCCTCCGCAACCTCTGTCTCACAATCTAGATGTGTCAGCAGCAGCAGGATGTCGCCAGCAGTCGGTGTCGCGCGGCGTGGCAGCACAGCGGTGGGCAAGCGTCAGCAGGCCGTGCTGAAACTACTCAGCTTAGGAGATAAGAGGCACACGGCCCACGAACTGCTGCGGGGTCTGACAGAGCAGACCGACCGCTGGCTTGCGCCGCTGAGCCTCCAACCGGGCATGGTCGTGTGTGACAACGGCCGTAACCTGGTGGCGGCTCTGCAGCTCGGCAGCCTCACGCACGTGCCATGCCTGGCCCACGTCTTTAATTTGGTGGTTCAGCGTTTTCTGAAAAGCTACCCACGCTTGTCAGACCTGCTCGGAAAGGTGCGCCGGCTCTGCGCACATTTCCGCAAGTCCCACACGGACGCTGCCACCCTGCGCACCCTGCAACACCGGTTTAATCTGCCAGTGCACCGACTGCTGTGCGACGTGCCCACACGGTGGAACTCTACGCTCCACATGTTGGCCAGGCTCTATGAGCAGCGTAGAGCTATAGTGGAATACCAACTCCAACATGGGCGGCGCAGTGGGAGTCAGCCTCCTCAATTCTTTTCAGAAGAGTGGGCCTGGTTGGCAGAAATCTGCCAGGTCCTTGGAAAGTTTGAGGAGTCTACCCAGGTGGTGAGCAGTGATGCTGCAATTATTAGCGTCACCATTCCTCTGCTATGCCTCTTGAGAAGTTCCCTGCAAAGCATAAAGGCTGATGCTTTGCGCTCGGAAACAGAGCCGGGGAAAGACAGTATGTCGCTGGATAGTCAGAGCACCCTCCTGTCTATATCTCAGCGCGTTGAGGAGGAGGAGGAGGAGCATGAGGAGGATGAGGAGGAGGGGGAAGAGACAGCTTGGCCCACTGCTGACGGTACACATGCTGCTTGCCTGTCATCCTTTCAGCGTGTATGGCCTGAGGAGGAGGAGGAGGAGGAGGAGGATCCTGAAAGTGATCTTCCTAGTGAAGACAGCCATGTGTTGCGTACAGGTACCCTGGCACACATGGCTGACTTCATGTTAGGATGCCTTTCTCCTGACCCACAAGCTGTTGGTAAAATTCCCATCCGACAGCGCTAGTGGCAGAAGGCGCAGTTCCGAGGGCCAGGTAGCAGGGGAGGCGCGGAGATCGAGCAGCATGTACAGCACAGGCAGTGCAACACTCCTTAAGGCCCTGGACAGCTTTATGGCTCCCCACCAAGACTGTGTCAGCGCTCCCCAGTCAAGGCTGAGTCGGCGGGAGCACTGTAAAAGGATGGTGAGGGAGTACGTAGCCGATCGCACGACCGTCGTCCGTGACGCCTCTGCCACCTACAACTACTGGGTGTCGAAGCTGGACACGTGGCCTGAACTCGCGCTGTATGCCCTGGAGGTGCTTGCTTGTCCTGCGGCTAGCGTCTTGTCAGAGAGGGTGTTTAGTGCGGCTGGGGGAATCATCACAGATAAGCGTACACGCCTGTCAACCGACAGTGCCAACAGGCTTACACTCATCAAGATGAACAAAGCCTGGATTTCCCCAGACTTCTCTTCTCCACCAGCGGACAGCAGCGATACCTAAGCAATACGTAGGCTGCACCCGCGGATGGAAGCATCGTTCTCTATCACCATCCAAAACGGGGACATTTTTGCTTCATCAAACTGTGTATAATATTCCTGCTCCTCCTCCTGCTCCTCCTCCTGAAACCTCACTTAATCACGCCGAACGGGCAATTTTTCTTAGGGCCACAAGGCTCAGTCATATAATTTTTCTAAACAATTTTTATACGTTTCAATGCTCTTAAAAGTGTTGAAACTTTAACTTGAACCAATTTTTAGTTAAACTGGGCTGCCTCCAGGCCTAGTTACCACTTAAGCCACATTAACCAAAGCGATTAATGGGTTTCACCTGCCATCTTGGTTGGGCATGGCCAATTTTTCAGAGGTACATTAGTACTGTTGGTACACCAATTTTTTTGTGCCCTCACCTACAGTGTAATCATAGTAATTTGTATGTTCTTCGCCTGCACTCATGGTACAGAAAGGTGTGTGGGGTTGGCCTACACTTTTGCTTCATAAATGTAACTGGGGCCTTGTCTATACTGCAGCTACTGAAATGTGAAAGAGACTGTTATCTCCCTAAACTGCTGCAATGGGAATGTTACTGGGGCCTGTCTTGAGTGCTACTATTACTGAAATGGAACTAATACTGTGCTCCCCCTATACTGCTGCTTCGGAATTGTTACTGGGGCCTGTCTTGAGTGCTACTATTACTGAAATGGAACTAATACTGTGCTCCCCCTATAATGCTGCTAGTGATATGTTAGTGGGGCCTGTCCCTAATGCTACCGCTGAAATGTTAATAATTCTGGGCTCATCCTATACCGCTGCTATTGGTATGTCACTGGGGTGTGGAAACAGAGGCTTCCCAAAGACATGATGGCGGCGAGGCCATTTCCCACCAACGCTGTTACTGTTAAGGTGCATATAACCACGGACACATGGAGAGGACACATAGTGCCTCCAAAACATCCCCCTCCTCCTCCAACAATGAAAACATTCTTGGCAAATACCTTTGCATTGGTCCGTCTGGTGGCAGTCCAAGAATTTCACCTTTAACGACACAACAAGAGAACACCACCACCATCCCCCCGCCACGGCCCACTTAATCCTGGCCACATTCCGAAAACCAACTAAATAAAACCGCGCTACTAGGTCCGCAGTCACCACCACATTACCACCAACGAGGTTACTGTTAAGGTGCATATAACCACGGACACGTGGAGAGGACACATAGTGCCTCCAAAACATCCCCCTCCTCCTCCAACAATGAAAACATTCTTGGCAAATACCTTTGCATTGGTCCGTCTGGTGGCAGTCCAAGAATTTCACCTTTAACGACACAACAAGAGAACACCACCACCATCCCCCTGCCACGGCCCACTTAATCCTGGCCACATTCCGAAAACCAACTAAATAAAACCGCGGTACTAGGTCCGCAGTCACCACCACATTACCACCAACAAGGTTACTGTTAAGGTACATATTACCAGTCTGACTGGGGCATGCAGTGTGGGCCGAGGCCCACCTGTATTGTATCTGACGTTAGCTCTGCTGAGTAGGGCACTGCAATGGGATACATTTATGTACCGCCGATGGGTTCCAGGGAGCCAACCATGCTGTGGGTCCGCAGGTACTTCACTTTACGGATTTGTACCTGCCAGTGTCTATGTATTAAAAACTGCGGTCTGACTGGGGCATGCAGTGTGGGCCGAAGCCCACCTGCGTTTAATCGGACGTTACCTCAGCCGTGCTGGGCAATGCAATGGGATTTATTTATGTACCGCCGGTGGGTTCCAGGGAGCCACCCATGCTGTAGGTGCACACGGAGTTGAACCTACATCTGTCCACTTGTAAAGAACCCCAGTCTGACTGGGGCATGCAGTGTGGGCCGAAGCCCACCTGCATTAAGCACGACATTACCTCAGCTGTGATGGGCAATGCAATGGGATATATTTATGTACCGCCGGTGGCTTTCTGGCACCCACCCATGCTGTGGGTCCACACGGAGTTGAACCTACATCTGTCTACTTCTAAAGAACCCCAGTCAGACTGGGGCATGCAGTGTGGGCCGAAGCCCACCTGCATTAAGCACGACATTACCTCTGCTGTGATGGGCAATGCAATGGGATATCTTTATGTACCGCCGGTGGCTTCCTGGCACCCACCCATGCTGTGGGTCCACACGGGGTTGAACCTACATCTGTCCACTTGTAAAGAACCCCAGTCAGACTGGGGCATGCAGTGTGGGCCGAAGCCCACCTGCATTAAAGCTGACATTACCTCAGCTGTGCTGGGCACTGCAATGGGATACATTTATGTACAGTGGGTGGGTTCCAGGGAGCCACCCATGCTGTGGGTGCACACGGAATATCCATTGCGGAGTTGTACCTGCCTGTGACTATTTATAAAAAACCGCGGTCTGACTGGGGCATGCAGACACCTTGACAGAATGAATAGTGTGTGGCACATAGGTTCCCCATTGCTATGCCCACGTGTGCAGCTCCAGATGGAGGTGGCACAGTATTGGATTTCTCATTGCTTCTGTACAGCATTGTGGACTATTGCCCCGCCCCTTTTCTGGGGGGGTCGCTGCCTAGCCATGCCAACCCTCTGCAGTGTGTGCCTGCGGTCCCTCTGGCAGACGCACTTATAAATAGACATGAATGTGGCATGAGCGCAGCTGAAGGCTGCGCAGGGACAGTTTGGTGTGTGTGCTGTGGACACTGTGTCGTGCGGGGAAGGGGTTGGGCAGCATGTAACCCAGGAGAAGTGGCAGCGGAGTGTCATGCAGGCAGTGATTGTGCTTTGTTGGAGGTAGTGTGGTGCTTAGCTAAGGTATGCCATGCTAATGAGGGCTTTTCAGAAGTAAAAGTTGTTGGGAGGGGGGGGGCACTCTTGCCGGTATTGTGGCTTAATAGTGGGACCTGTGAACTTGAGATGCAGCCCAACATGTAGCCCCTCGCCTGCCCTATCCGTTGCTGTGTCGTTCCCATCACTTTCTTGAATTGCCCAGATTTTCACACATGAAAACCTTAGTGAGCATCGGCGAAATACAAAAATGCTCCGGTCGCCCATTGACTTCAATGGGGTTCGTACTCGAAACGAACCCTCGAGCATCACGATAATTTCGTCCCGAGTAACGAGCACCCGAGCATTTTGGTGCTCGCTCATCTCTAGTAAAGACATTGAAGAGGAATGGAAAGTGTTTTGGCTACAAATGTAGAAAACTTCCTGCAATGAGCATGGAGAAGCTAACAGCAGGTAAATTCAATGGACTACAAATCCAGAAACGCATGAAAGACCAGCGTTTCCAAGATTCAGGGATGTAAGTGATGAACAGTGTGAACAATCTCACCAGGAAGAAAGGATTATGAAAGAACAGTACTGTACTGGAGGCGGGGTTTATGAATTAGCCAATCAATGCCGCCGCTCAGACAATTCTTAAATCCCGCCTCCACAATGTGATTGGTTCTTCAAACTCTGCTTAGCTAATCAATGCAGAGCTGGATGAACCAATCACAGCCCTCACTTTGGTTCATCGTGCGCTGCATTGATTGGCCGACAAGCGCTGGATTAACCAATCAGAGGCATCGCTTCTTGGAGGTGGGAATTTTGAATCCAGTAACCAGGAAGTGATCTCGTGTGGGCGAACAAGGACTGCAAAATGCCCAATGGATCTCCAGAAAGCAGCGGGAGGACCTGGACTGCACATGCTTGGTGAGTATTCCCCTTTCTTTTGGAAATTCAGCTAGGGCTTATTTAAGGTGGAGGGCTTAACCTTCTCACAATTTTATCATAGGCAACAGTGAAGTGCTGCACGATTTTTTGCAAGAAAAACGCATCACTGCAACCACAAAATTGCGAGAACACAGTTGCGATATCACTGCAATTTTGCAGCGCTGATATACCTGCCGTCCATGTGAAACAGGCCCAAAGGTGTAACCGGAGCCTTCACAGCACTCTTTCTTATAGTTGAAAAATCTAGACCGGTGTTTCCCAAACTTCAGTCCTCACGGACCCCCACAGGTTATGTTTTCAGGATATCCTATAGTAAGATCCCCTGTAGCAATGTCTGAGGCACCGACAATAATTACATCACCTGTGCAATACTGAGGAAATCCTGAAAACATCACCTGTTAGGACCCCCGGAGGTCTGGAGTTTGGGAAACACTGATCCAGTCAGACATAGAAGAACAAGTAACATGTGCCATTATACATGTGTCAAGCAAACATGTTGCCCTTTATCATAGTCTATTATCAGGGCAACATGCTTGCGTGAAATATGTAAGACGGCACATGGTCCTTGTTCCTCTGGATTTTTCAATAAAGAAAAAGAGTTTTTATCCTACGCTGGACCTGCTCCATTTTCTTGTGCATCTATTGCTATATAGTGGTTCTGGATTTTACGCGATCATCAACCCTTTCTCATTGGTCTTGATTGGCTGCTAGCAATATAACTGGGCTATCAATCAAGAGCCAAGGGGAGGGGTTGATGATGCACCACCACTTGTATTATGCATAGGTGAATCGGAGGTTCAGGCATCTGGGATAGCGGGATGACACCTCCTGGACAGACTGCTGTAAGAAAACTAACTTTTCCATTGCCGTTTATCTTTCAGGCTCCATAAACAGCAGGTAAGACGTTGGCATCTTCACCCCTACCAGTCTGTTTAGTATTAGGTTTGTTGTGTGCTGATGACCAGCCATCTAGGCAGGATTATGCCACTGAATTTACACACCGCTTCCCAGAACTGGAGTCAAACGGAGAAGACAGTAAAAGTACTTTTAGTTGGACATCTGAATTTCCAAAATTTATCAGCCTTTCTGGATAACTGGAAGTCGGACAAAAGGATTTTCACAGTAATCTTAACATTTAAAAAAATATTTATATATTTTTAATGCTATTTTAGGTGCACATTTCCATATTGGCATTAATTCTGATTTTGGAACATATAAGATAACGAATAGAATTTAACTAGAAATATTGTAATATGATTCGTAAATAAAGATTTATTTATATATTTCTAATCTGTGTATTGAGTATATTTTTGGGGGGTTGATACCCCCACAACAATGTCACTCACATATCCCCACAACAATGTCTCTCAAATACCCCCACAACAATGTCAGACACATACCCCCACAACAATGTCACACACATTCCCCCACAACAATGTCACACACATACCCCCACAACATTGTCACACACATACCCCCACAACAATGTCTCTCAAATACCCCCACAACAATGTCAGACACATACCCCCACAACAATGTCACATACATACCCCCACAACAATGTCGCACACATACCCCCACAACAATGTCAGACACATACCCCCACAACAATGTCACATACATACCCCCACAACAATGTCGCACATATACCCCCACAACAATGACCTCACATACCCCCACAACAATGTCACACACATACCCCCACAACAATGTCACTCACATATCCCGACAACAATGTCACTCACATATCCCGACAACAATGTCACTCACATACCCCCACAACAATGTCACACACATACCCCCACAACAATGTCACACACATACCCCCACAACAATGTCACACACATACCCCCACAACAATGTCAGACACATACCCCCACAACAATGTCTCTCACATACCCCCACAACAATGTCACTCACATATCCCGACAACAATGTCACTCACATACCCCCACAACAATGTCACACACATTCCCCCACAACAATGTCACA